>NC_086448.1:148823460-149138103 GCF_028390025.1 Pseudophryne corroboree | reverse complement strand
GATACTATTGGAGGACAAGATAACAGAGCTTCTGTTTTGATTACATCAAGTTCCGCCTATTTTCCCGGAGATGGAATGCAAAAACTACTTCCTGTCTCCACCGATGGAACGCACACGCACTTCCGCTTCCGGGGGTGACCACTTCCGGTCGCGGCTGGAAACGCTGCAACTTTTGGCGGGCAAAATAAGACATTTGTGTGGCTAATTATACATGATATCTAGGGGTATAAATATGCCCCTCTAAGAGACTACCACTATGCTTCTGATGAAGGACTTTGGTGTCCGAAACGCGTCAAGCTAGTGGTACCAGGTGTGGAGCAGTGGAGCTGTCTTCTTTGGATGACCTTCCCTTCTGATCCGCTGTAGAAGTCCGGACTCTTCAGTGTTTCCTCTTGGGAGGGTAATTCGTTTTCCAGCTGCCAGCACCCTGTTTTACCCACCTATGTGTGTGGTTATATGCCTTGTATCTTTTTACCTATTGTGAGTGTTTTGTGAAATAAATTTTGTTGTCCCGTCCTTTTCCAAATTGGTCTGCCCTATGATTTGCTTTTTTGTCTTGAGATAAGAGACTACTTTTTGGAGGACGCTACAGAGGACACCTACAAACACTCTATAAAGGGATCACAAGGGGACTTTCTCATATTCATCTATATCAGATGTAAGGACCCTCTTATATGTGTTTTTGCGCCTATCACTTTCCATTTTCCTGTGCATCTAATACTTGCATTGGTTAACTTATTAACATTTACACAGTTGCTAAGTGTTTGTTTGTTACACCCTAATGCGTCATTCTCCGCAACCAATTTCTCTCCTGATATGTATGGTGGCGGCGGGGCCGTGGCTATCAGTTTCCTGATAGGATTAGATCCCGCCGCCTGAGCCAATCCTCTCTGTATTTCACCCTCCTGTTGCCATAACTGCAAATAATCATAATGTTTGATTCGTCTCTTTGTTGATTTAATGAGACATATCCTCCTCCTTAGATTTTGTAACACTTCTGGGCTAAAGCTGCCTACTCTTGGGAACTTCTCCCCGTCATGTACCGTCATTCTCTCCCATTCATCACATAAAACCTCTGTGTGTGAACCGTATTTTTCACAGATTACGTACCTTGCCGACCCGATTGGTCGGTTTACTGAATCAACCCGAACCGAGGTTGATCGCCCCCTACCTGAACAATTGGCCCCCATACCTGTAGGTGTTGCTTTCACCACCTCTGACCTTCAATCAGGGTCTTCAGCGAATCCTTACAAAAAACAAAATGTTCAAGATAGGCTGACGGTGGCGGTTTACCGAGTACCCCACTCACTCGCCCACGCCGACCAATACGACCTACACACTGCCCTAGTGCTGGCGTACTCGACCCAGGGCCCCTATGAACCTTTGTTTACTGGAACATGTGAGTGTGATCCGCAGAGCATTAACCCTTTCCAGTAACTGTTGGTTGTTGGATAATTCCTGAGTGACCAGCGAACTTCCCTTTAGAAAATAAAAAATTACACAAATCACGTCAGAATGTACAAATAGTGTTTATGACCCGTTGCGTACACAAATGGTACTGGTTAGATTAACTAATGCACACAATTACGTGCGGTACAATCAGTCTGCACATAAGCAACTAATCTTATGTGCGGAGCGACCAGTGGAATCGAAAATTGCGGCTGCGAATTCCTTCAGCATGAGCTTTTAATGGCCTATATGGGTTCTGCACCAACCCCCTGGGTTGTGCTCTTTTCTCTATTTATAGCGGACTTCCTTGTCTGCTGTACCTGGACCTCCTGGTCAATTCCGGACCTCCTGGTCTGTGCTACAATAGACCTCCTGGTCTGCTATACTCTAATGCTCAGATTTTTATGTTTAACAAGGGATGCCTCCCTTGCCACCATGCACGTCACTTACATGTATGTACCCTGCGAGAACTCGACTTCTTGTGGTTCAACCTCAAAAAAAAATTGTATAAACTTATATATGCAAACACTCACTCACCACATGTACACTTTTGTTTCTATTTCTATTTCTGCGCAGAAATTTTCTTTCCTTTAGACCAGATGTGTTGTAAATTTGGAGAAGGATCTGTTAGTCTAAATTTCGGACACTAAAATAGATTTGCGCTATTTATCGCGTTGCCACCTTTTCGCCTGTTACAATAACACTAGCGTGTGATTTGAGTTACGTGGGCGTACCCGGACGCTACGTTGCGTAATATACGCTGCGTGCGTCGGCCTTTGAGTTGCGTACGCGAGTCTCACCCTTTGTTAGAGACACGTGTACACAAAGCAAATATCCACCGTAACACAATTTTACACGTTTATCAATGTAGATGATCCTCAATCATCTACCGAACACCACACCAATCTCTCCTTGTATCTTTAGGTAGAGCTGCGTGCGTGCTTTGCAATTTATCCCTTAATGTATTACTTTTATACTTTAACTATGAAATAGCGACAAATCTCTCTTAGCACGTTTATCAATTATAAAATGGCAAACAGGAGAGTGATATATGAAAATACACAAATGAAAAGAAATGCAGATATATGCGTGCGTGCGTACGCAAGACAGAAATAAACAGTTTTAAAAGACACTAGCGTTTTGTTCTTACCTCCTGTTCCGGATTCCCTCAGCACCCTTTACTAAGCGAAGCAGACGCTTATCCAGACAGCACTACGAGGAATATGATCTCCCGCCCTTTGCTGATGGATAATGTCTGCTGAAATTACCTAGTATAGATATGTGAAGGACGGACGAGCCGCCAATTGATAAAGCTAAATATTTATCTTACTTAAAACCCTTTAAGAGGCCTAAGAACACTGTACGCTATTGACGTCTGGAGTACCGTAAGGGTACGCACGTTGCGTAACAATCGCTTAGCCGTAGTCGAGACGCTCACGCGTTACGTTCGCTCACGGCCAAGAGATCACAGGCAGGCCCGCTATTGGCTGCCGACTAACGTTATGGTTCGCTATAGCGTAGCGGACGCTCGGGACCACGAGGAGATCACCAGCGGCGCAGACGCTCACAATGTTAAACCTTTACATGTAAACCATGAACAATGTATTATACAGAAAAACCTTAGTGTAATGGTGGGGTGTAGATGCAACACAATGTAACCCTATTAACTTAAAGCTGTTCGAGCGTCTCCGACGCTCTGAGAATACTTAACACTATAAGAAATACACAAATACCGGGCTTAGGGTCTAACGCCTTATATGAATGTTATACTTGCAAAAGAATAATACAATACAAGTCATACACTACCAATATAACATAGACTAACTAACCAGATAACTACACAGGAAATAAAATACAATACAAGTACGTTTAAGGGAAAATGAGAGAAAGAGGAGAAGAGAGAGAGAGAGATATGGCCCACAATACCAATAAAGACAATATGATTGCGGAGAAAACTTACGCACAAGGGGAACGATCGCGTGCACCTCTGGATATCCAGCTCCCGATTATCAGCAATGAGAACCGTTGAAGAGTGAGTGCTGGATATGATCGGCTTGTCTATTTATGCCCCACACACAATACAATTCAATGGTCCCTACAATCTCATTGTTCATTGGACACAGGAATTCGTTCTTCGCATTATAACAAAAGGTCATAGGTTGATTCATACAGGTGGGCTGTGACTATTTCCAACTGCTCAGGTGGGTGGGAAACTAGGTTTCCCGCCGCATGGATAAGTAAGTGCAAATAATAGTAAAAGTACATAAACTTCTTATGTCCATAACTATTCGCACGAGCGATTAATCTGCTTCAAACCAACACCGGAATATTGCTAATTAAATACTCTTCCGATGGATACTAAACACCACTGTATGACCCATGTCTGACCCTTCGTATCAAACAAAGAGGAATCTCTTTGTCCATGAACATGCTATATTAACTAAACTTTCATATTCTATCAAAGGGACCATAATCTACAAAATACATTATATAGTTAAAATATGTTACGAACGAGTCGCCCGCCAGACGCACATAAACTTTACCGTAAATGCGCACACTGTGCGCCCGCGGGTGCACGCAACAGCGAGTATGCGCACGCACGGCAGGGCTCATGAACGTGCAACAGGCACTCGCATAAGGTGCAAATATGGCAGTGTGTAGCGTGATATTTTTCTGACTTTGACAGTGTACATCCATGTGTCTACATGTACAAGGACTGAGACGCTCACTGTCAGCATCTGTATTACTATTGTGCATCTGAGTTATCAGCCGCTTCAGCAACACCCACATAACGCACCCATATGACGGACCATCTCCGTGCGTAAGATAAATTAAATTTTCAAGACATTTCTGAGAACGTGCATCTTCCATGAGTTTCAATCGCAAATGCACAGAGGGAAAATAAAATTCTCAGTTGTGTCTAACATCGTCAGTGCGTCTGAATCAGAGGCAGCCCCATGTTGTCATGTCCAAAGCATAGGCAAACGCAGGGGGGGTTTCTGGTTGCCCAGAAACCCCCCTTCTCTTGGCAAGTGCCTCAGAGCAATGATATACAGTGGCGGATCCAGGGGGGGGCACGCGGGCCCGTGCCCCCCCTGTCATGTCTGGCACTTTAAACAAACAATCACTTGTTCACATCTTGGACAGGTTAACAGAGTCCGCCGGCGAAGGCGAAGTTTCCGTACAAGCCGCTATTAGCGCTAAGCGGCACTGTTCAGGATCAATGAGATCTGTGATCTGGGGACGGTTAGGCTGTGATCACAGATCTCATTGATCCCGAACAGTGCCGCTTAGCGCTAATAGCGGCTTGTACAGGAGCTTCGCCGGCGGACTTCGTAAACCTATCCAAGACGTGAACAAGTGATTGTACCACCAGAGCCTGGCAACTGGACCACCTTCAAGGGAGTCAAAGGTACACACCACCACACTGTTGTTTGCGGACACTTTACCCTGAGGAGCAGCAGGGGTTAATATCACAAACTGGCAGGAAAATCCTGTACACTTAGGATACCAACGGACTCTGGTTGATCTTGATATATACCAGTACTGCCCGGAGCTCAGCCTTAGACAGTGTGAGACTCCGACGTGGCTGCAGCAGCGGCCACCATCCATTTAGAGGCTGGCTGCTGGCAGAGGTAGCGGCTCCTCTCAGGATGTTCTTCTTGCGTGGTGGGGTTGCTTGAGAGGTAGCACATGGTGGTGACAGCGTTTTCACTCCTCAGCGGCATAATGTGAATTTTGGCTCATACCGTGTGCTATAATGTGAATTTCGTCTCATACTGTGTGCTATAATGTGAATTTCGTCTCAAACCGTGTGGTATAATGTGAATCTCGGCTCATATTGTGTGCTATAATGTGAATTTCAGCTCATACCGTATGGTATAATGTGAATTTAGGGTCATACTGTGTGGTATAATGTGAATTTCGGCTCATAACGTGTGGTATAATGTGAATTTCGGCTCATACTGTGTGCTATAATGTGAATTTTGTCTCATACTATGTGCTATAATGTGAATTTTGGCTCATACCGTGTGCTATAATGTGAATTTAGGCTCATACCGTGTGCTATAATGTGAATTTCGGCTCATACCGTGTGCTATAATGTGAATTTCGGCTCATACCGTGTGCTATAATGTTTGTTTCCCCAGTGAATCTTTCCCTTCATGCCTCTGTAAACCTCACTACAAATGTCTCACTACTCCCTCTTACTCCTACAGAGACCTTAGGTACCCACTGCCTCTCCCTGTCCCCCTCTCCTTGTTACCCACTGCCACCTCCCCCTGGCATCACCCACTTTTTCCTCGTCACCCTTTCCCCGGTGTTACCCACTCTGCCTCTCACTGTCACCCTCTCTCTGTCACCCACTGCCTCTCCGTCTCCCACTATGTTTCCTTCATCCACTGCCTCTCCCCTGCGTCACTATAAACCCATCACCCTCTCTCTCGTGTCACCCGCTGCCTCTCCAAAGTGTCACCCTCTACCCGTCTTACGAATACGATGTTCCCTTTGAGGCTATGACCCTTGTTGCTAGGTCATGCCCTTGTTGTGAGGCCACACACACCTTCATGGACCGCACGCCTTCGGCATGCACAAGGTGCCCCCCCTGTCATTTTTTCCTGGATCCGCCCCTTATGGTATATAATATGTTCACAAGAGCTGCAGCCACATTTTGCAGTTTAAGGGACAGAGCGGAGCTGCTGCACTTGCCAAGTGATAGCAGCTTTTTCTACCAAGCTTGCTGTGTGTGTGGATCTGAGGCCTCAATCAGTTCACTGGACCAGAGAGCAGCTACTAGGAAGAAGAGACAGGAGCCTTACCATGAGGCGGGATAATGTGTGCTTAGAAAGTGCAGTACTGGTTCTATTATGTTTTTATATTAATTTATTATGGTATATTTAACCTTTTCCTGACCACTTATTTATATTATTTAAATGTTTGATACAGCCTATACTATAGAACATCTATTGTGTAAAATATTAATACTGTATTCCATACAGTATCCAGTGTATAAGAAGACCAATGTGTACATTAATGTCCAGGGTCGTTACTAGGTTCTTCTGCTGCTCCCCCAGACTCCCGTACTTGCTCTAATGTTCCACAGAGTGGGAAATTGTAGACTTCATTTGGAAACCCCCCTCTAGAAATCCTGCGTTTGCCACTGCAAAGAATACCCTACTACAACAGTTCAAATCAATAAAATAAATTGTAAGGACAATTATAAATGTAACAATTTTCATACGTTTTAGGAGTTATATTGACTCAACTTCTAAAACAACTACTGAGCTGTAAAGAAGTAATGTCCAAGTAAATTGTAAGTAAAGAATCTTATTCCTAACAAACTCATACATTTATACTGTGAGAACAGTCTCTAGCGCAAAATATAAACTCTTTTAATGTTTGTTGATCCAATGTTATCATTGTACATTTGTCTTGTTTTCCTGTTGTACAGAACTGTGGAATATATGATATTCTAAATAAACAATGTTAATATCCCTTAAGGAAATCAATATGATAAAGTTTTCCAACCTGCCCCAGCCAAATAGGGATATATCACATTGCTTATCTCCTCTCTGTCCCAATGTCTCTTCAGTACTTCCTCAGCATTCCCTCAGCGACACTGTGCCCACACCCACCGCCATCTCGCTGCCCATGATATTGCTGGTTACTTTAGAAATGACCTTTCAGGAGTTACAATTTAGTTAAAACATTAGTGTGTGTGTTTGTGTGTGTGTAGATGTTTACTTGTTTTTACTTATGCCTTTAATGGATTAAGTATATAAATGACAAGAGTAGTTTCCAATATATTCTTTATACAGGATATGTTTAGGAAGTCGGCGGTCGGGATGCCGACAGTTGAAATCCCAGCGCTGGCTTCCCCACATCCGTCAAAATGCAGTTGCCGAAATTTTGACAGCCGGCATCCCGATCAAAAGTATGACGGGGACTGTTGGGGTTAGGCCGCAGGGGGAGAGGTGGTTAGGTTTAGGCAACACCTGGGAGGACTAAAGTTAGGCTGTGGGGTAGGGAGGGTTAGGCTGTGGGGGGGATGGGGGGGGGGTGTTAGGTTTAGGCAACACCGGGCAGGGTTAAGTTGCAAGGAAGGGAGGGTCAGGGTTAGGCTGCGAGAAGGGAGGGTAGGGGGGGATAAATATACTTTCTAAACCCTTGTCAGGATTCTCTCCATCAGGATGCCGCTGTGGGTCTTCTGTCATCCCGAACGCCGGTCACGTGTATCACACACATTTATACCATCTGGCAAAACCATTTGCATTTGGGATCTTTTGAGGCTACTGTGGGTCAATCTGTACAAATGTGTTACACTGTTTAACAGCACTAGATGGGCGTCCTCTGGAATATATGGGTTACCTGACCAACATATTGTTTTACAAAGGAGTTCGGGCCACAGATGCTACTGTGCGGAGAGGAACACACACACACACACACACACACACACACACACACACACACACACACACACACACACAGGATAAATAAGAATAGTCTATTTACCAAACTTTTCCTTCAAGCTACACTACCACTCCATCTTTAATTTACTGTTTGCATCAAACCTCATTAAAAGCATTGTCTGCACCCATCTGATTTACTATTTCTCCACTAATTCCCTGTTGGAGCATACAAACACTGACAGCTATGTACTATCTTGAAAACAGCTCTCACTAAAATGTATATTGATCTTAAGGAAACTTAATCTAAGGGTCTGAACTGTTGTCTTATGTACAGTTGATTAATGACCACCCCCATATCATCCAAACCCTAAATACTGTTGACTTAAATGACACTGCACCTATACTGATTCTCATTCTGCTTCTCCAACTTTTCCTTCATCATCCTATTTGTGGGCAACAGCGTTTTAAGGGCCTAATACAGAGTTGATCGCAGCAGCAAATTTGTTAGCAGTTGGGCAAAACCATGTGCACTGCAGGGGAGGCAGATATAACATGTGCAGAGAGAGTTAGATTTGGGTGGGGTGTGTTCAAACTGAAATCTAAATTGCAGTGTAAAAATAAAGCAGCCAGTATTTACCTTGCACAGAAACAATATAACCCATCCAAATCTAACTCTCTCTGCACATGTTATATCTGCCTCCCCTGCAGTGCACATTGTTTTGCCCATTAGCTAACAAATTTGCTGCTGCAATCAGGTCTGAATTAGGCCCTAAGACTGGAGGGAGTCCATGTTCCAGCATATTTGAAAAAAATAAATTGGCACTGCTTCATGCTCTTTTGCACATGCTCATGTAAATGCATGTTGTGCATCATGGGAGATGATGTCGTGCCGAAGTGACTCACTTCCTGTTACTTCCATCTGGTGTCTGGCTCATGCTGAATAAAGACCTGTATTACACTGATGCTGCAAGTGTTGTTCTGATTTTGTTGTTACACATCTACTATACATGGTGTCAGAACTGGGATGCCATGGCACAAGGTCTCAGGAGAATAGATCCGCTGATATTTGATGAAAATGTGGCTGACAACTGGCTGAGGTTTAAAAGGGAATGGAACGTATACTCCATAGCAGCCCTTTCAGACAAGTCAAAAAAAGTCCAGGCATACACGCTGCTGAACCTCGCAGGCACCGATGCTGTGGACAAATCAGATGCTTTTGTATACGCTGACGGAGAAGACAGAGAGGATCCTGACATCCTAATTGCAAAGTTTGAAGAGATCTGCATGCCAGTAAAGAATGTAATTATGGACAGGCACGTTTTCAACAGCACAAACCAAAAGGGTGATGACCCTATACAGTCCTACGTCTCCAAGCTAAAGCTACTGTTAAAGAAGTGCAATTTTGGTATCCTCGCAGAGGAGCTCATCCGTGACAGAAACGTATGCGGCATACGCAACGACAAGGTACGTGCACAGCTGCTGCGGGAGAAGGGCCTCACATTAGAAACTTCCATAAATATCTGTATGTTAAATGAGCAGTCTGAAAAGGGCACAAGGGAACAAAGAAAAGACGCTGAGGTGTGTGTCATGGCGACCTTTCCACGCCAATCCTTCACGTGTGGGAACTGCGCGGCACAGCACCCTCCTGACAAACAAAGCTTCCCCGCATATGATAAACAATGTAATGCATGTGGAAAATGGAATCATTTTGCAAGGTGCTGCCGCTCCAAAGATCAAACTTCCATAAAGCGACAGTCTGACTTGCAGTATAGCCGCTCACCCCGGCGGATTAACCAGGTTGAAATGGAGCCAGTGTGTGAATCAGTTCGCATGACAGTTTGTGATAGTGTAGACCACTTGGATGAAAAGGGCGAAATATTTATCAAACTGAGAACAAAGCATACGAACAAGGTCAAAATAGACTCAGGAGCAAAGTGCAATGTCATATCCTACAAACAACTACGTGAAATAGATCCAACTGCACAGATAAACCCACGAGACAAGATCAACGTGATAGCTTATGGTGGCCAGATCATCACCACACTGGGTACCACAAAGCTAAAGTTTACCTGTGCTGATTTGCTATTCCACATTGTGGATCAAAAGGTAAAACCACTGCTAGGCCTCCCTGACAGTATGAAGCCAGGCCTTCTCAAATTGGGGCCTGAGATACACGCAATACAGATGACCATCCCAGAGATAAAAGACTTTCAGGATTTATTTGATTGCAGTACACTTGGCAAGCTTCCTGTTGTGTACCATATGAGGCTGGATGACTCTATTGTACCTACTGTCTGTGCCCCCCGGAGGGTTCCTATCGCAATGAAAGACAAAATCATTAAAGAGATCCACAGAATGGCTCAATTGGGTGTCATTGCCCCCATAGAGGAAGCAACACAGTGGGTGTCCGCCATGGTGGCCGCATCAAAAAAGGACTGGACTGTACATCTTTGTATTGATCCAATACACTTGAACAAAGCACTGCTGCATCCATATCACCCTCTCCGCACCATCGAGCAAGTGATTGCTGACATGCCAGGTGCCACAGTTTTCAGTACCCTAGATGCAAAGTGCGGATTCTGGAATATCCCTTTGGACAGAGCTTAGTCCCTGCTCACCGCTTTCATGACCCCGATAGGGCGGTATGTCTTCCTTCGCATGCCCTATGGATTCACTACGGACAGTGAGGTCTTCCAGCGTTGCATGGAGCAACTGTTTGCAGGCTATCCCTATGAAATCATCATCGATGAGATCCTGGTGTGGGGCCGCACAAAGGAAGAACACGACCAGCGACTGCACCAGGTACTTGAACAGGCTCATGTTTTGAACCTCAAGCTCAACCCAGACAAATGCAAGTTTAGAGTTACAGAAGTGGCGTACGTGGGCCACGTGCTCACTAGTCAAGGCATCAGACCGGATCCGAATAAAATCACTGCCATGCAGCAAATGCCACTTCCGGCTGACCAACAGGCACTGCAGTGCTTCCTGGGGATGACCAACTACCTGTATAAATTTGTTCCGCATTACAGTGAAACCACAGCAGCTTTGCTGCAGCTACTCCACCAGGACTCAGAATGGTCTGGACGCACACACGGCTGCTGTTGATCGATTGAAGACCATGCTGACAAATCCACTGGTCCTGTAATACTTCAATGTGCATGATCCGGTAGTCCTCTCTGCCGACGCTTCACAGAGTGGTCTAGGGGCGTGTGCCTCCAACACCGCAGACCGGTGGCTTTTGCTTCCAGGGCTCTCACTGACACTGAAACCAGGTATGCACAAACTGAGAAAGAACTGTTGGCACTGGTGTTCGCCTGCAACAGTTTTCATGACTTCATCTATGGCCGTCCTGTCACAGAGGAAACCAACCATTAGCCTCTCATCACCATACTGAAGAAGCCCATCCACTCTGCTTCTTCCCGTATTCAGGGCATGATGCTCAAGCTGCAGCGGTACAACCTGGATGTCATATATAAGCGAGGCAAAGAAATGTACGTTGCTGATGCTCTGTCTCGAGCCTTTCTTTCGACTACTGACATGAACACTGCTGAGGATGATTATGAGGTCATGGCTATGGAGGTGCCCCCTACCCAGCGGCTGGAAGAGCTGCGTGCTGCTAAACTTGCGGCTGATCTTTCCCAGCATCTCTGCTGTAATTCTCAACGGCTGGCCATCCTCTTCCAAGGAACTGCCGCACTGCCTTCGCTCCTTCTACTGTATGAGAGATGAGCTCACCGTGTCTGATGGTGTCATCCTGCGGGGTCATCGCTTCGTGATTCCGGCTGTCCTTCAGATTTTCTACACCCAGCAGATGCACCAGGGCCATCCCGGCCTGGAGGCTTCCAAGCGTAGGGCCCGTGAAACCACATTCTGACCCTCCATGTACGGTGACATTGACCGTGCTGTCTTGTTTTGTGCACCCTGCAATGCCTTGCGTACACACCTGCCACGGTTGCCCATGCTGCTCAATGACATTCCTAATCTTCCGTGGTCCATTCTTGTGGCTGATCTATTCGAATGGAGGGAAGAGGAGTACCTGGTACTAGTTGACTTCTATTCAGGATGGTTCGAGATAAACTACTTGCCCAGCACCACAAGTCAAATAGTTATTGCAAAGCTGAAGAGACACTTTGCAGCACATGGCACCCCACAGCAGCTGATCACTGATAATGCCATGCAATTCAAGAGTAGAGATTTCAAGGACTTTGCGAATATATGGGACTTCCAGCACATCACTAGTAGTCCACACTACCCACAGTCAAATGGATTGGCAGAGCGTGCACCTAATGGAGAAGTGTGCACAAGATGGATCGGACATATACTTGGCACTGTTAAACTTGAGAAACACGCCCCGAGATGGACTTCCATCCCCTGCAAAGTGCCTATTAGCATGGCGCACCCGCACAAGCATCCCAATGGCAAAGCAGCTCCTGCAACCCAGAGTAGAGCTACAGGTACGGGAGAACATCAGCAAGTGCAGAATGGCTGCCAAAGCTTCTTATGACAGATCAGCACACCGCCTGCCACCACTGTCTCCAGGCCAGCCTGTCCGCATGCAAACTGAGCACGGATTTGACAGAATGGCAGTGGTTCAGCATCCTGCAGGTCGTCCAAATAGCTATGTGGTACAGTCTGATAATACCCTCTATGAATGCAACCGCCGCCATCTGTTAAGTGTACCTGAAGAAAGTTCTACACAGCTTGACTTATCAGTTTCTACCACAGCTGCAACCAATGTCAGTGATGAATCGCATTGCATGGACAGTCCTTCCTCAGAGACCACTTCTGAAGTAATAGAGCCTTCTGGTGTCACAGTGGACATGCCTATTGGTTCCCAGTGTACCAATACCAGATTGGGCCGTGTGTCCAAACCCAACCCAAAGTTCCAAGACTTTCTTGTATAATGTATTTTCTTTTGATCAAGCCTAACATTGTCACATTGTTGCATTTGTTTCATCTATGTTCTCCATCCTTCCAGTTTGAAAGGGGGGATGTAAATGCATGCTGTGCATCATGGGAGATTATGTCATGCTGAGGTGACTCACTTCCTGTTTGTCTCCTGTTACTTCCACTTGGTGTCTGGCTCATGCTGAGTAAAGACCTGTATTACACTAGAGAGGACCCAATTCAGGGACTAACACATAATCTCAATAATGAGAAAATCCCACTGATAGGTACTTATTTAAGCGAGGAAGTAGTCTGTGACCGATTAAAACATTTAAAGATTAATAAGTCACCAGGTCCCGATGGTATTCTTCACCCAAGGGTTCTAATGGAGCTTCACTCTGAACTTGCAAAACCACTATTTTTGATCTTTAAGGATTCAGTAATATCAGGTATGGTTCCCAAAGACTGGCGTATAGCGGAAGTAGTGCCTATATTCAAAAAGGGAAGTAAAGCTGAACCAGGTAATTATAGACCAGTTAGTCTTACATCTATAGTGGGGAAAGTATTGGAAGGTATTCTAAGAGATAGTATTCAGAAGTTCCTTGAAGTCAATAAGGTAATTAAAAGGAATCAACATGGGTTTATGAAGGACAGATCCTGTCAAACCAACTTACTTGGCTTTTATGAAACAGTGGGCCTAATTCTGAGTTGATCGCAGCAGCAAATATTTTAGCAGTTGGGCAAAACCATGTGCACTGCAGGGGGGACAGATATAACATGTGCAGAGAGAGTTAGATTTGGGTGGGGTGTGTTCAAACTGAAATCTAAATTGCAGTGTAAAAATAAAGCAGCCAGTATTTACCCTGCACAGAAACAATATAACCCACCCAAATCTAACTCTCTCTGCAAATGTTATATCTGCCCCCCCCCTGCAGTGCACATGGTTTTGCCCAATTGATAACAAACTTGCTGCTGCGATCAACTCAGAATTACCCCCAGTAAGCGCAAACCTAGATCAGGGTAAAGAGGTGGATGTAATCTTTTTAGATTTTACCAAAGCATTCGACACTGTACCACACATGAGACTTATCTACAAGCTACAAGAAACAGGGCTAGGAAGCACAATATGCACTTGGGTCAAAAACTGGTTAGATAATAGGGAGCAGCGCGTTGTGGTTAATGGATCTTTTTCAAATTGGACTGAAGTGCTAAGTGGTGTGCCGCAAGGCTCAGTATTAGGACCGCTATTGTTCAATATTTTCATTAACGACCTAACAGAAGGTCTAGAGAGCATGGTGTCAATTTTTGCAGATGATACCAAATTGTGTAAAGTTATAAATGCGGAGGGGGATGCTGAGTCGCTTCAGAATGACTTAGTTAAATTAGAAGCTTGGGCAGCGAAATGGAGAATGCGCTTCAATACAGACAAGTGTAAGGTAATGCACTGTGGTAACAAGAACAAAAATAACACCTACCTACTAAATGGGGTAAAATTAGGGGATTCTGTACTGGAAAAGGACTTAGGTGTCCTCATAGATAGCAAATTAAGCAGTAGTACCCAAAGTAGGACTGCAGCAAAGAAGGCTAATAAGATATTAGCATGCATAAAACGGGGAATTGATGCTAGGGATGAGAGTATTATACTCCCGTTATATAAATCACTTGTGAGGCCACACCTTGAATACTGTGTACAATTCTGGGCACCATACTACAAAAAGGATATCCTGGAGCTAGAAAAGGTTCAGAGGCGGGTGACCAAACTAATTAAGGGCATAGAGATGCTGGAATACGAGGAAAGGCTTGCAAGACTAGGCATGTTTACACTGGAAAAGAGGAGAAAGAGGGTACATGATCAACATCTACAAATATATAAGGGGACAATATACAGATCTTGTGCAGGACCTGTTTTTGGTTAGATCAACACAGAGAACTCGTGGACACTCGCTCAGGTTAGAGGAGAGGAGATTCCGCGTAATACGGCGTAAAGGCTTTTTTACGGTAAGTACGATACGTGTTTGGAATTCCCTGCCTGAGAGAGTTGTAATGGCCGACTCAGTCAACACCTTTAAGAATGGGTTAGATAAATTCCTAATGGATAAGGATATCCAGGGTTACGGGGCATAGTCACGCACTATGGTTATTATAAAAAAGAGGGGTAAAACGTAACGGCAGTCATCAACATCAGTCAAAATTTTATACAAAATAATCCTGCATAGGAGACCACAAATAGGTTGAACTCGATGGACAATTGTCTTTTTTCAATCTTAGATACTATGTTACTATGTTACTGATGCTGCAAGTGTTGTCCTGATTTTGTTGTTACACATCTACACTCATATTTCCAGCACTACCTTCAATAATGCAATATTGCCAGAGATAATGGGAGGGATGTAATGTCGTCCAAGTTGGCCAAAGGTGCGAGTTGCTGGACGTACTTGGGACTTTTGTTAAAGCGACAATCACTTACAAGGCCTGGTTTTGCTGGCAACCCGCACTGGCCAACTCGGACAGCATTACATCTGGCCTAATGTCAGAAGACGGCTGTCAGGACAGTCAGAAGGGGGATCCGGTCACAGTTACCATGTTGGCATTCAGAATGTCGACACTAGAATATCAACATGGTTCAAAATGCCAACACGCACCATGTAATCTGTAATGTCAACATGTGAAATGTCAACATACTCAGAATACCAACAGTTAGGGGCTGCCAAGAGGGCGAGGCTGCCGGGAGAGGTCTACCATTAGGCAGCTTAATACCTATGGCACTGGGAGCCAGGGTGGGGGGTGGGGGAGCCACAGAGTCTACCTATCACAAAATTAAGAATGTCACTGAAAGAAACATCCTTCTTGCACATGATGCAAGTGATGGCTGTGGAACTTATTAATCACACTTTCATCTGAAGGGTTGGGAAGTGAGTATTAGTGATGGTTAAGGGCAGTAGGCTGAAGTTTTGCCTAGGGTGCTGAGAGACCTTGTACCGACCCTGGGTTAGGGTTAGACTGCGAAGGGAGATTAGGGTTAGGGACTGTGGGAAGGTTAAGAGTAGGGATTAGTGTTAGCGATAGGGGAACAATACTAACCAGAATGTGCTCCTCAGACGTCTCCTCCGGAAATTCAGAGTTGACCTCTGGGACCATGAAGACAATGCTGGAGATGTCGCTGGTGACGTGCAGGTAGACACCAGGGACGGTTTGTCAACAGTTTATTATGTTGACATGTCAACCGTGTAGATATGATTAATGTTGACATGCTGTATGTCAACATTTCATCCATGTCAACATTATCATGTAGATTTGCTGCATGTTGACATGATAACTACCAACCAAACATACCAGACCTGACAGAAGGTAAGGAAATTAATGGATGGTGACTCTGTGGTTCTGGGCAGACCCCACACCCATTATAGATACACCACTGTTTGTGAGTTGTATTACCTTCCAGCTTCCATGGACCACTACATCTGAGAGGCATGTCATGAAAATGACTTACATCCAAATGTAAATGAGACCCAAAGTTAGTAAGATCTACTAGAAGAAAAGACACTGATATTTTTCAAGATTTGTTTGTGTATTGTGTTTAACAAGAGGTTTCATATACTGAAAGTTATGAACAGGGCCGGTGCAAGGTTTCTCGACACCCAAGGCAAAATTTCTGCCCCCCCCTTCCCCCCCTCCTCCCCCTGTTGCTTGGACAGAAGAGTGATCACATTATCTAGAGGCTGTGTTAACAGTATGTTGATCCTCCTGAAGCAGCAAAAGAACAGAAAAAGAAAACCTTATGACAAATATATTAAATGTACACAAGTTAAAATGCATCCAGCCACAAATCCATATATAGTATAATACCACATTCTGTTGTTTTATACAGTATTACAGATAGGCACCTGGATTGTAACTAGAACTTTGTGGGCCCCCGTAGCAGAATCTTGAAAGGGCGGCAGGGAAGGGAGAGGGAGACGCAGGACGATAGAGAGATGCGGGGCTGCAGGGAGGGGTTAGGGAAACGCGGGGCTGCAGGGAGGGGTTAGGGAGACGCCGGGCTGCAGGGAGGGGATAGGGAGATGCCGGGCTGCAGGAAGGGATAGGGAGATGCGGGGCTGCAGGGAGGGGATAGCCAGGTCCGGAGCTGCAGGGAGGGGATAGGGAGACGCCGGGCTGCAGGAAGGGATAGGGAGATACGGGGCTGCAGGAAGGGATAGGGAGATGCGGGGCTGCAGGGAGGGGATAGCCAGGTCCGGGGCTGCAGGGAGGGGATAGGGAGACGCCGGGCTGCAGGGAGGGGATAGGGAGACGGGGGAGGGATTGTCGATGGTAGCCAAAGGGGAGAACTTGAAGTGCTGTCTAGGGCGGAGGCGGGGATAAAAGGGCTGCAATCCTTACTAATGACGCCTCTGAGTCTGACTCTCCTCTGCCTAATGCCGACAGCCCTACCCCTGCTCCATGTCTCTAACAGAAATAGATGGAGCTGCAGGTATGAGAGAGCAAGTCAGGAGATGGGCTCCACACAGGGTGAGTCATCCACTTGTAAACAAGTGCACGGCATGTTAGCGCTGACGCCTAGGCTGTCTGTGTGGCGTCCATCTCCTGACTTGCTCTCTCATACCTGCAGCTCCGTCTAGACATGGAGCAGGGAAGCCAATACACTGCCGTTGGTGAGGTGAGTGACGGCTGTGGCAGGCTAGACACTCGCCGCGGCCGCACCCGGGCTTACCTAGAAAAATATAATTTTTTTGTGTGAAATAGATCTAAGTGGAGCATGCCGCCCTCCAGTGTCCGGCGCCCATAGGCAGCTGCCTAATGGTGGCACCAGCCCTGGTTATGAGACGTTTATGCCGTATTTACAATCTGATGTTGTGTACCTGTATTTGTGGTTATGTAACAGCTGATTTGTAACATGTGAAGGTGACAATTAAATAAGGAGGAGGTGGCTGTGTTGCTATGGTATTATTATGCTGCAGTTTTAATTGTGCTGTTTGTAAGTTTTTCTCTACACAGACACAAAGTGCATGGGAAATGAAACGGAGGTGGTCCCCTCTTTGCTGCAATAACAGCTTCCGCACTAGGGATGGTTTTCCACTAGATTTGGATCATAGATGTGGGGATACACATACAGTTAGCCACGAGAGCATTAGCAAAGTCAGGTCCTTATGTTGGGCAATTAGGCCTGGCTCAGTGTCATTGTATGTATTTGTGCACACAGATGTGTGCTATATTATGAATGGGGGGCTCACACACATTACCATGTGTCATGAATTTGAGGCCTATGCACCCCTTATCAAGACCCTACACACACTTGTGCTGCCCACCAGCTGTTGGCAACACTGACTGCAGCTATTAAACTTCTGGCATTGGCAGCACTGGGCTCATCTTACTGCTCAGTCACGGGCTGGGGTGTGACGCCATGAGGTATACCTCCCAACATGTGGATTTAGAAATTCGGGGTGGGCATTCAGAAGTTCTATTGTGCAACCGATGTTGCGTCTTTGTATGCAAGCGGCAGAATAGCCAGTGGACATCTCTATTAATTCCAGTGTCTACTCCATTTGCATATATTCACAGAACCGCTGCGTATAAAATCATAGTTGCGAAGGATTTGCGTGCACTTCTGAGTCTGGCCAGGTGTGTGCACAGAATAGGGCACAAATGAGATAATGTCACAAATTGTGTACATTCATCAGTGTAAATTGATAGACAGGGAACTCACAGAAAGGTCTGAGAACATCTGAGCTGATATATGTGTTACAGTATGGAGGTTGGATGTCCCACGAGATGATGCAGTTATATATGTTATCGTACTTTGGGCCTAATTCAGGTTGGATCGCAAATCGCGATTCAACCGTGATTTTTGCAATCTGTACGCGGGCACATGCGCAGCGCCCGTCCTGCGCATGCGCCCATCCTGCGCATGCGCCCACACTTTCTGTGAGGGGGGGGGCGCAGAAAATGCGATTGCCTCTGCCTGACAAGCAGAGGCGATCGCGGAGCGAAGGGGTCGGGCAATGCTCCGTTTCCAGGGAGGAGATGGAGCGTTGCGGGGGCAGTGCGGTGCGAACGGGGGGCGAAGGTGGTAGAACGGGGACTTGTCGGGGGCGTTATCATGGTGGCTGTATGACGTCACACGCAGCCATCGCGATCAAGAATGTGGCGGCGGGATTCCTGCTGGCGCAGCTAAGCTGCGCCAGCAGGAGCCGTCCTCTGTTTCTGCTAACAAGCAGAAATTGCGATATGATTGCAATTTCTGCTTGTTGAAATGGGAAGGGGGGCATCCGTCCAGCATGATGGGCGGCCCCCAGCATGCTACGAAAAGGATAGCAAATTCTGCTAATTAGCAGAATTTGCTATCCTTACTGAATTAGGCCCTTTGTACAATATAACAAGAAATACATCCCATGTGTTTTATCATATGGCCAACGTCAGCATCACCTCTCTAAACATATGTTGTTATTTCAGGATTTAAATGACTGATTCTACTTTATTTGTTGAAGACAATATGATCAGTAGTCTGGTTGTCTCCAACAACAATTCTAGTACAGCAACATCGCAGATTTCCCTGAACACTTCTGTGGGTTGTATAGAAAAGTCTGTGATGTTGCTGGCCACGAGGTGCCAGAGAAATGGGCGTTATCTCTTCCTATTAGTGGTCCATTTCCTGCTCTTCTTCATGATGATGGTCCATTTCCTGCTCTTCTTGGTGATGGTCTATTTCTTGCTCTACCTCATGATTGTCCATTTTCTGTTCTTCTTGATGATGGTCCCTTTCCTGCTCTTCCTAATGATGGTGGCCTGAGGCATCCTGATCTCATCCATGCCCCAGTAATGTTCTGGTTTGGTCCATCTGAAAAGATATTTCATATATTGCAGATATATTAGATAGGCCTGTCCTGTTACAGAAATAATAGGATCTACAGATAATCTTAAGATTCTTGTAACTCAAACAAGAGCTGCAACAGTATATGTGTATAGACACGCCCATCGATGCCAATTGAGTAGCTCTCTAATCCACAGTCAGGTTGTATTTGCATTTGAAGACTATAAACTTGTGTTCTAAAATCTATGATGGGGGAATTAGTATGATTGTGGCTATATGGTTATGGTAATATTTGCTCTATCAAGGCTAAGCCATTCTATTGGGAAACATATTTGGGATATGTATATACTGTATGCTTCTATTCATACAGAATATGGGTTTCCTATGATAACTAGTCCATTCGCCACAGGTTCTATTCCCACTCTATGGGACGTCCACAAGTGGGAATTGTCCCTGTTAGTCGGCATACCGACAATCGGGATTGTTAGGGGGCGGGATCCCAGCGTTGGTATTGTGGCCGGTGGTCTCCTGACCGCCGGTCACACAACTGCATGCCCATAGAACATATGGCAACAAGATGACACAGCAACTTCTTCTCCATCTTCAAACTGTGAGATACAGTACCAATGCTACAGGACTCTCCGGCTTCTCCTTCTCCAATTGTTTACCTCTGTAGCTGGGAAGGCAAAAAAGAAGGACTCTCAAGGCAGTGTCCAGTGCAATGCTTTCTTCCCTCTGTGCAATTGATTATATGGGATGGAACTTGCTCTATTACCCGCTCTTCCTATTAGTGGTCCATTTCCTGCTCTTCTTCATGATGATGGTGTATATCTTGCTCTACCTCATGATTGTCCATTTTTTGTTCTTCCTGATGATGGTCCTTTTCCTGCTCTTCCTGATGATGGTGGCCTGAGGCATCCTGATCTCATCCATGCCCCAGTGATGTTCTGGTTTGGTCCATCTGAAAAGATATTTCATATATTGCAGATATATTAGATAGCCCTGTTCTGTTACAGAAATAATAGGATCTACAGATAATCTTAAGATTCTTGTAACTCGAACAAGAGCTGCAACAGTATATGTGTATAGACGGAAACCCCAAATGTTCATCCTCCAAGCACAAACAGAAATATTTTTATATAGTTATCTGTAGAAAAGGCTGCAAGCTAAAATGTTAACAGAGAGCCTCCGTTCAGTATAATATTTGTATTTTATTTGAAAAAATAAATAAAAAAAATTATATATATATATATATATATATATATATATATAAAAAAATTAGAAATGCAGATAGAATTAGAGCCAAAAGCCTCCTGTAAGCCACTGGAGCAGACACTACTCTCCCCTCATCTTTGATGAATGTTGATTTACTATAACTCACTTAACAAATTATCCTTAATTCACCTCTCTTACTAGAAAACAATCTGAGACCTGAATGTTTCTTGATCAGGAAATAACAGCTTGAAAGATGCCACCAAGTAACACAGGGACATTGACCTACAACCACTATCCTAATTTCTCCCACTTCAAAATACTGTATAAAGCTAAAGAATGAGACACTTGGGGTATATTTACTAAAGTGCGGGTTTTTAGATGTGGAGATCTTGCCCATAGCAACCAATCATATTCTAGCTATTATAAGGTGCTAGATAAATTATAAGTAGAATCTGATTAATTGCTATGGCCAACATCTTTACTTCTAAAAACATGCACTTTACTAAATATACCCCTTAGATTTAATTTACTGAACAAACATTTCACTTACCATTATTTCCAATTAGCTGGGCTAATTCCCTCTGCCTCAGTGCAGCTGATGAGTAAATGCAATATAATGTAAAAGGTGGATGCACATATTAAAAAAAGAAAACACACATAACAGCACAGATGTGATGATGCACTCAACTCCGGTCAGTGGTGAATTGCTGGAAGTGTACACTAGTGTAGAAACTAGTTCTCTCCTCCAAAGTGTTTCTGTAGCGGCAGAAACTGCTTAAACTCAAGAAATGCCAGTGGTATTGCCGTGTGCTGGGGTTTTTATACCCGGCCCATGCAGCGGGCACCTGACCGCGGTGGACATGGAGAATGTTGTATACATTTAAATGTGGAATGTGGGAGGCAGTTAGTGATGGCTGTGCTTCACATCAGCTCTCTGCCCTGTACCCCACCGACATCATCATCTTCTACTGATACTACACCGTTACACATGTGATAAATCATTGGGAAAAGGCAGGTTAGTGCTGAGGAGTCATCACACGAAAAACAGAATGGTTTTAGGGCATCTACTAAATCAATTGCAGGCAATTCGGAGAACCTTAACCCTTATGCAAAAAGGCGCAAAGTGGCTGCATAAGTGTGTTTGTGCCTTGGGTACGTGATTATCTTTGTTATACTTGTATTAATTCCGGGAACCTAGTAGACAACTTTATGACCTGTATGCAGTTGTCAGGCCCCACAGGTGGGCTCCTATGCATCTGAGACCCATAGCAATGGCACTCCCTGAACTCACTATAGCTACAGCCATGCTGGGGCTTGTGTAAACTAGGATGGAAGTCGCAGCAGCTTATGTGTTCCATTGTGTCTGTCCAATGCTTGCTTTGAGTCTATGATGGCTTTTCCAACCAGAGTATCTGCTCTCAAAGCAAGATGGCTCCATACCTTAACTTCAATGTGTCACGATCCGGGTTACTGGACGCCATTATCTACCTTTCAGGTGTCTCCTGAGGCTGGCTCAGCGTTCCAGGCCCGGGTCTCAGTCATGCTGCTGACATCCTCACTTCACATCTCCTCTCTGCCAGTCTGCAGATGCTGTCACAAAGAACTCATGTAGTTAGAATGGCGTTTCTAGCCCTCTCCAACCTCCGCCGCCATTTCTGCACTTCCAGTGATTAGATGGGTCTTCATGGCGACTCCTGTCCGCTGCGGCCTCTGCCGCCATCCTTAGAATTCAAATGAACAAACAAGTCTGCATGGCGTCTCTCACCCGCTGCGGCCCCTGCCACCAGCTCTGTGAAATCAAGTGTGCAAGTTGGCATCCACTGTCCTCCGCGGCCGTCGCCGCCATTACTGTAATTCCTCACATGGTGCAACAAGCTAGATTTCCCTCCAAATGCTAGTATGGGTGCAGCCATGTTGGTTCTAGTCAAATGACACTGGGCGGGATGTACTAAAGCAAAAATGCGGTAAAACCCCCGAAAACGGGGGTTTTACCGCATTTTCATATTTACTAACACCCTACCGCCGCGTTTTCGGCGTCCAGGGTATCGCCATCTCTGGATGGCGATACCCTATAGAAGCCTATGGGCTTCTTTTCGCCGACCGCCGCAACCCGCCGACACCGTCGACACCGCCGCAGACGCCGAACCCCCTCCCCCCCAGCTTACCTTCCTCCATGATGCCCCGGACCCGGAAGGTAATCTCCTCCTCCCCCTAGCAACGCAGCCGGACGTCCTTCCGGCTGCAGGGGGGAGGAGGAGGCGCCGGGGGCAGCCTGCTGCTGCTTCCCTGCATCTATCCTGTGTGGGGACCCCATGGAGGTGACGGAGACCCCCCGCAGACCACCTAACAGGTATCGCGGGGGGCCTCCGTCACCGCATCGCGATGTTGATCGCATATGTTAGTACATACACGATCAACATCGCTGCGGTAACCGGCGAGGTGCGGCGATGTATGTTAATACATCCCGCCCACTATCTCCACCAATCCACAGGACCGCTGAACTCTGCCTGATTGACCATCCAATCCCTGCACTGCTGCAGGTATAAAGGTCCTGTTCCAAAACCAGGAAGTTGTCAGTGCTTTGGTTGTCAACCCAGTGTTACCAGTCTCTTTGCTTGTGGTTGTTTGCTATTCCAGGTATTCCAGCTCCTGCTTCCAACTCCACTAGAGACCCGCACCAGTTCAACATCAAGCGGTGCAGCCTCGCTCCACAGTGTCCTTACACTGTCTGCTGCAATTAGCAGTGCCCAAACACCGGCTTCCAGCAGTGTCCTGTCTTCAAACATCATCGGTGCTCCGCCATCGAACACCAGTAATCATCGGTGCTCCTCCATCGAACACCAGTAATCATCGGTGCTCTGTCACCATCTTCTCAAATCCAACGATCTCTAGCATCACTTGTGCATGTAGTTATTATTCAGTTACATTGGATCATCAAACACTCTGTTCAAGTCATCATTCAGTCCGGTTCCATCCGGCCTACCCAGCAACTAACTCACCAGTCCAACAATACAGCCAGCTTCCAGAGAACCATCTGCTGGCCAGTTCCTGTTTTCATTGTACCATTCTGCAACTGGGTGTAGGTTAAGGACATTCAATCTCCTAAGTCTACCTAGATGAATACCTACTATTACCACACCCAGTACCACCTGCATCTATGTTGTATTCAAAGGAACTATGTATTGCATGACCTTTTACCATATCTCTTGTTGCTGTTGATGTACCACCTGAACAGTGCTTGAAATAAACTTTTTAAACTTTACTCCTGTTGTCGTGGTCACACCTTCGGGCTGGGATACTGCATGCCTAAGAGTCCCATATTACCACCCAGGTTTCACTATACCTCTGCCCCTGCAACTGAGGCTTCCTCCCGTCAGCTCCAGCCCTCAGTTGTGACAGTAAGCACTGACCTAATGAATCCGGCCGGAGAGCAAGATCAAGCGGCCAGGCCAATGCAAGAACTGGCAGCCCGAATCGAACATCAGGAGGCTGCACAAGGCCATGTTATCCGCTGTCTCCAGGACCTCTCCTCTCGGCTGGATGGGATCCAAATGACCCTCCTTGGTCCAGGGGCGTCCGGTGTGCCGACTGCAGTACCTACAGTGGTAACCCCACCCACCATACCCATTTCTGCTCCACGTCTCCATTTACCGACTCCAGCAAAATTTGATGGGTCTCCAAAAGCCTGCAGGGGTTTCCTCAACCAGTGCAAAATTCATTTTGAGTTACAGCCTGGCAGTTTTCCAACTGACCGCACCAAGGTTGCCTATATTATCTCCCTCCTCAGTGGCTCCGCCCTTGACTGGGCATCACCCTTATGGGAGAGATCGAATACTATGCTGTCCTCCTACACAGACTTTGTGGCAACATTCAGGCGCATCTTCGACGAGCCAGGTCTTGAAACCTCCGCTTCTTCTGAGATTCTCCGATTACGCCAGGGGACACAAACTGTTGGGCAGTATCTAATACAGTTCCAGATTCTGGCATCAGAACTGTCATGGAATGGCGATGCTTTGTATGCAGCCTTCTGGCATGGCCTATCTGAACGTATCAAGGACGAGCTCGCTACCAGAGACTTGCCTCCAAAGTTGAATGAGCTCATATCTCTATGTACTAAAGTCGATCTACGGTTCTGTGAAAGGGCGATTGAGCGAGGAAGGTCATCATTTTCCAAGTCTACTACTGCTCCTCCTCCTCGTCTACCATCTCCGCCCAAGGACAAACCCATGCAGATAGGTCACTCTCGTCTATCTCCGGCAGAGCGTAGAAGACGTCTTTCTGAGCGCCTCTGTCTCTATTGTGCTGCAGCATCTCACGTTATTAAAGCCTGTCCCAAGCATTCGGGAAACTCCAAGTCCTAGCCCGCCAAGGAGAGGGTCGGCTAGGAGCAATGCACTCCTCTCCATCTTTAAGTGATTGTAACCTCCCAGTCTCGCTCCAAGTGGCCCAGCGCACTAGGAACATTATTGCTTTGTTAGATTCAGGAGCGGCTGGGAACTTTATGACTGAGGAATATGTCAAGCGGTGGTCCCTACCCACCGAGAGACTTTCGTCTTCCATATCCTTGACTGCCGTTGATGGCAGTAGGATTTCTGATGCAGTCATTTCCTTTTAGACTCTACCTGTCCGTCTGAAGGTAGGAGCTCTTCACTCAGAATTAATTTCCTTTTTGGTGATTCCAAAGGCCACTCATCCTGTGGTTTTGGGCCTTCCATGGCTCCATCTGCATAACCCCCAGATTGATTGGAAGACAACCCATATCCTGGCATGGGGTCCCTCCTGTTCCAAGACCTGTCTTTCCAAAGTGCTTCCTGTTTGTTCTTCATCCTCCAAGTCTTCCGATGTTCCACCTCCTCCGTATCAAGACTATACTGATGTGTTCAGCAAAACATCTGCCGATAGCCTTCCCCCTCATAGGGAATGGGATTGCCCTATTGACCTCATCCCGGGGAAGGTTCCACCTCGAGACCGAACATATCCGTTGTCTTTACCAGAGACTCATTCCATGGAGGAATATATTAAAGAGAACTTGGCAAAGGGCTTCATCCGACCTTTTTCTTCTCCAGCTGGTGCAGGTTTCTTCTTCGTAAAGAAGAAAGATGGTGGCCTGCGGCCATGCCTCGATTATAGAGGCCTGAACAACATCACTGTAAAAAAACGGTATCCTCTGCCTCTGATTACCGAACTTTTCGACCATGTTAGCGGTGCAACTATCTTCACGAAGTTGGATTTGAGGGGTGCCTACAACCTCATTCGGATCCGGAAGGGTGACGAGTGGAAGACCACATTTAACACCTGTGATGGACATTACGAGTACCTCATCATGCCTTTCGGACTCAGTAACTCTCCAGCCGTTTTCCAACACTTCGTGAACGAGATCTTCAGAGACATCCTCTATTGTCATGTCATGGTTTACCTCGATGACATCCTCATCTTTGCTAACGATCTGGAGGAACATCGTTTCTGGGTAAAGGAGGTTCTGTCCCGTCTCCGTGCCAATCATCTTTATTGCAAGTTGGAAAAATGCATCTTTGAAGTTAAGTCCATCCCGTTTCTAGGCTACATTGTGTCCGGTTCCGGACTAGAGATGGACCCTGACAAACTACAAGCTATATAAGATTGGCCGATACCTACAACCCTCAAGGGTGTCCAGAGATTCCTAGGATTCGCCAATTATTACAGAAAATGTATTCAAGACTTTTCCACCATTGTGGCGCCTGTTACTGCCCTTACTAAAAAGGGTGCTACCAGGGAAAAGTTTTGTAAAACCGGCTCTAAGGAAGAAGCTCATGCACTGGGCACATGCTTCCCGTTTTGCCGGACACGCGGGCATCCAGAAAACCCTTGAATTCATCTCCAGATCTTACTGGTGGCCGACTCTGAAAAAGGACGTCACAGAGTTTATTGCTTCCTGCCAAAAATGTGCCCAACACAAAGTATCTCACCAGTCACCCACTGGGCAACTGGTTCCGTTATCTGTGCCTCATTGTCCGTGGACCCATTTGTCAGTGGACTTTATTACGGACCTTCCTATGTGTAACAAGTTTAATACCATCTGGGTGGTAGTTGACCGGTTCACCAAGATGGCTCACTTCATTCCCCTCACCGGTCTTTCATCAGCTCCCAAGTTGGCTCAAGTCTTCCTCCAAGAGATCTTCAGACTACATGGTCTCCCCGAGGAGATAATCTCTGACAGAGGAGTACAGTTTGTAGCCAAGTTCTGGCAAAGTTTATGTTTGGCCCTCCAAGTCAAGTTGAAATTCTCCACAGCTTATCACCCCCAGACCAATGGTCAAACTGAGAGGGTGAATCAGGACTTGGAGGCCTTCCTCCGTATTTATGTATCCTCTTCCCAAGATGACTGGGCTCAACTCTTTCCCTGGGCCGAGTTCTGCCATAACAATCAATATCATTCTTCATCTTCTTCCACGCCATTCTTCACCAACTATGGATTTCACCCTAAAGTTCCAGAATTTCAACCGCTTCCAGCAACTTCAGTGCCTGCAGCTGATATCACTCTTCGTCAGTTTTCAAATAACTGGGAGAACGTCCGAGCGGCTCTACTCAAGGCATCTTTTAGATACAAGAAGTTTGCTGATAAGAAGCGTAGGGCAATTCCTGCCCTCAAAGTGAGTGATCATGTTTGGCTATCTACGAAGAATTTGAGACTGAGAGTTCCAAGCATGAAATTTGCTCCTTGAAATATCGGTCCTTTTCAAATTGAACAAGTCATCAACCCAGTGGGTTACAAACTCCAGCTACCTCCATTCCTGAAAATTCCCAGGACGTTTCACGTCTCCCTTCTGAAATCGCTGATCCTGAATCGGTTCCATTCAGCGCTTCCCTTGGCTCCCAAAGTCCAGACTCAACGTGGCGTTGAGTATGAAGTCGCCAAGATTCTGGATTCATGCTTCCGTTATGGTCAACTTCAGTATTTGATTGATTGGAAGGTCTATGGCCCTGAGGAACGCTCCTGGACCAATGCCTCTGATGTTCATGCTCCTACATTGGTCCGGAATTTCCACTCCAGATTTCCTCAGAAGCCTAAGAAGTGTCCTGGGGCCACTCCTAAAGGGGTGGGTGCTGTCATGATCCGGGTTACTGGATGCCATTATTTACCTTTCAGGTGTCTCCTGAGGCTGGCTCAGCATTCCAGGCCCAGGTCTCAGTCATGCTGCTGACATCCTCACTTCACATCTCCTCTCTGCCAGTCTGCAGATGCTGTCACAAAGAACTCATGTAGTTGAATGGCGTTTCTAGCCCTCTCCGGCCTCCGCCACCATTTCTGCACTTCCAGTGATTAGATGGGTCTGCATGGCATCTCCTGTCCGCTGCGGCCTCTGCCGCCATCCTTATAATTCAAATGCGCAAACAAGTCTGCATGGCGTCTCTCACCCGCTGCGGCCCCTGCCCCAGCTCTGTGAAATCAAGTGTGCAAGTTGGCGTCCACTGTCCTCCGCGGCCGTCGCCGCCATTACTGTGATTCCTCACAAGCTAGATTTCCCTCCAAATGCTAGTATGGGCGCAGCCATGTTGGTTCTAGTCACATGACACTATCTCCACCCATCCACAGCACCGCTGAACTCTGCCTGATTGACCATCCAATCCCTGCACTGCTGCAGGTATAAAGATCCTGTACCAAAACCAGGAAGTTGTCAGTGCTTTGGTTGTCAACCCAGTGTTACCAGTCTCCTTGCTTGTGGTTGTTTGCTATTCCAGCTCCTGCTTCCAACTCCACTAGAGACCCGCACCAGTTCAACATCAAGCGGTGCAGCCTGACTCCACAGTGTCCTTACACTGTCTGCTGCAATTGGCAGTGCCCAAACACCGGCTTCCAGCAGTGTGCTTCCAGCAGTGTCCTGTCTTCAAACATCATCGGTGCTCCACCATCGAACACCAGTAATCATCGATGCTCCGCCATCGAACACCAATAATCATCGGTGCTCTGTCACCTTCTTCTCAAATCCAACGATCTCTAGCATCACTTGTGCATCTAGTTATTCTTCAGTTACACTGGATCATCAAACACTCTGTTCAAGTCATCATTCAGTCCGGTTCGGTCCGGCCTACCCAGCAACTAACTCACCAGTCCAACAATACAACCAGCTTCCAGAGAACAATCTGATGGCCAGTTCCTGTTTTCATTGCACCACTCTGCAACTGGGTATAGGACAAGATCATTCAATCTCCTAAGTCTACCTAGACGAATACCTACTATTACCACACCCAGTACCACCTGCATCTCTGTTGTATTCAAAGGAACTATGTATTGCATGACCTTTTACCATATCTCTTGTTGCTGTTGATGTACCACCTGAACAGTGCTTGAAATAAACTTTTTAAACCTTACTCCTGTTGTTGTGGTCACACCTTCGGGCTGGGATACTGCATGTCTAAGAGTCCCATATTACCACCCTCGTTTCACTATACCTCTGCCCCTGCAACTGAGGCTTCCTCCCGTCAGCTCCAGCCCTCAGTTGTGACACAATGTTTGTTTCTGAGGTTACGTTCCTACACACAGGGAAATATACAATAAATATTTGGCTTGTCCTTTCACAACATGCTAAAAAAACAGAGGAAGGTGTTATTCCATATATACTGTACTGGAACTGTGGTCCAAGTGATAGCACTACTAAGGAAAAATACACTAAACCCTAGTGTTAATTTTACTACTGTTAAATGCATACTAATGATGTCACTGGCCTAGACTGAGGGTGTTGTGAACTCGGGGATTCTTCCGATGGTTGGGAAGAGGAACCACAACTGAGCTGGAAAAGGGGAGGCCTAATATAGGATTTCCTCATACAGGACGCTGACAGTGGAGTTTGATGAAATATTAAAGAGCTTTATTGCAGAGGAAAACAACTTAAAGTCAAATGCCAAAAAGGAATAAATGAGGGAAATGTCCAGACCCACTAAAGGGTTTTGTGAGCAGTATTAGAGATGCTGGTAATTGAAGAAACTGTGGGTGATGTTTAAAAGTCACTGATAACTTGTGGAACTTATAAATGATGATTAATAGCACAGATGGTTGAAGAACTTGTGAGCGGTGACAGAGACGCTGATGATGTGAAGAACTGAAGTGCAAGGGTTTAAGACACTGTTTGATTTGTAGAACTTGTGAACGGTGACTGAGACGCTGGTGATGTGAGGAACTGAAATGCAGGGGTTTTAGACGCTGTTGATTTGTAGAACTTGAGAACGGAGACTGAGACGCTGATGATGTGAGGAACTGAAGTGCAGGGGTTTTAGACGTGTTGATTTGTAGAACTTGAGAACGGAGACTGAGACGCTGATGATGTGAGGAACTGAAGTGCAGGGGTTTAAGACGCTGTTGATTCGCAGAACTTGAGAACGGTGATAAAGGGCCCGCAGCCACGCTGATTCCTGGGAGCACTGGTGACTGGAACGCAGAGAGATATACCGGCCGCTGAATACACTGGAACCGGTGCAGCGAACTGGCAGCTGGAAATGCCGGAGACACTGGAGTACAACTGCAGAGATCCTTGCCGGGAACAAGAGCGCTGGCATCTACGTCAGGGAAAGACGATACTCAGGCACTGAAGCTCTGTCCGGCGTCTGACTTTGAATCTCCCGCCAGCGCTGGATTGGCGGAGCAGTCTGATGACGTCACCTGCCCCCCGTCCACGTGATGCCGGGTGTCATGGCGGCGCCCATGCCCCGGAGAAGCACCGGGAGCCGCGCCAGCCAGACGCCGGAGCCCGTGGCCCACCGAAGGCAAAGGCCGCAACACCGACCAGCAGACACACAGGGGTAAGCGCAGCGAACGCCGCCTCTGATGTGTGACAGTACCCCCTCCTCCAGGAGTGGCCCCTGGACACTTTCCAGGTTTTGTTGGATGTCTGGAATGGAACATCCGCACCAGTCGGGGAGCCGTAACTTCAGTAGCTTTGACCCAGCTCCTTTCCTCGGGGCCAAAACCTTTCCATTCCACCAAATACTGTAGATTCTTGTGAAGATAGCGAGAATCAAGAATGGCTTTGATCTCAAAGTCCGTACCCTCTTCAGCCTCTGCAGAGGTTGGCCTTGGGGACTTGGAATGAAACCGGTTCAAAACAAGAGGGCGAAGAAGAGAGACATGGAAGGAATTTGGTATCCGGAGATGGGAAGGCAATCCCAATTTGCAGGCAACCGGATTCAAGACTTGTAACACGGGATAAGGACCAATGAACCTTGGAGCGAACTTCATAGTGGGCACCTTTAAACGGAGATTGCGGGTAGAGAGCCATACCCTGTCACCAACCTTGTATTGAGGAGCTGCCCGTCGCTTCCTATCCGCAAAGAACTTATAGCGACCGGAAACTCTCTTGAGGTTGGCATGAACTCGACTCCAGATTTGACTGAAATGCCGGAGAGTAGAGGCTGCAGCAGGAACTTCTTCTGGAGGACAAATGGGTAATTCCGGAACTTGAGGATGAAATCCGTAATTAATGAAAAATGGAGATTCACCAGTCGAGGAGTGATATAGATGATTATGGGCGAACTCGGCCCAAGGCAACAACTCCACCCAATTATCTTGTGAGGGGGAGAGGTAAACACGGAGAATAGTCTCTAAATCTTGATTGACGCGTTCAGTTTGCCCATTGGTCTGTGGATGGTAAGTAGATGAAAACTTGAGTTTTATCTGTAGAGCCGTGCAGAGTGCTCTCCAGAATCTTGCCGTAAACTGTACCCCTCGATCCGAGACTATTTCCAGAGGTAACCCGTGCAGGCGGAAGTGTTCCCCAATGAATAACAAAGCCAACTTAGAAGCTGATGGTAATCCGGTCAACGGAACAAAATGTGCCATCTTAGAGAATCGGTCGATAATCACCCAGACGGTGTTATGACCCTTAGAGAGAGGTAGTTCAGTAACAAAGTCCATAGAGATATGAGTCCAAGGCCTCTTAGGAATGGACAGTGGGTGCAACAATCCCGCAGGAGGCAGACAAAGAGTTTTGTGCTGAGCACATTGAGGACATGAGTTGACATACTCTTGAACGTCCTTCTTCAAAGTGTCCCACCAGTAAGATCTTCGTAGAAATTCCCACATCTTTTGAACTCCTGGATGGCCAGAAAACTTGGAAATGTGAGCCCACTGCAACAATTTTGGTCGACATTTAGCTGGCACAGACATTCTTCCAGGAGGAGGACCCAACGCAGTGGGAGCCGCAGAGATAGAGACAGGACTGAGGATCAACGCCTTTTCAATGGTATTCTCCTCATCCGAAGCCATTAAGGAACTGGATAGGGCATCCGCCTTGGTGTTAAGAGTTCCAGCCCGGTACTTAATGACAAACGAAAATCGAGCAAAGAAGAGCGCCCATCTTGCTTGACGGGGATTCAAGCACTGGGCCGTCTTGAGATACAGTAAATTCTTGTGATCCGTGAAAATCGTAATTAGGTGTTTAGCACCTTCCAAAAGATATCTCCATTCTTCTAAGGCAGATTTTATTGCCAACAGCTCTTTATCTCCAATGGTGTAATTTAATTCAGCAGGGGAGAACTTGCGAGAATGGAAACCACATGGATGTAACTTCCCATCTGGAGCGTACTGCGAAAGTACGGCACCTATGCCTACCGTAGAAGCATCAACCTCCAGAAAGAATGGTTTTAGAAAGTCTGGCTGCTGAAGTACCGGAGCGGTCATAAAGGCTGCCTTCAACTGAGCGAATGCTGCTACAGCTTCAGAGGACCAATGGCTTGGGTCAGCCCCTTTCTTGGTTAGGGCAGTAATAGGCGCCACAATAGTAGAGAAACCCCTTATGAATTTCCAGTAGTAATTTGCGAACCCTAGAAATCGTTGCACTGCTTTCAGGGAAAGAGGCTGAGTCCAGTCCCGAATGGCAGAAAGTTTCTCCGGATCCATACGCAACTCCGTACCTGAAATAATGTAGCCCAGAAATGGAATAGATGGGACCTCAAAGGTGCACTTGGAAATCTTGCCATAAAGATGGTTCTCTTGCAACCGAAGGAGTACCTCCTTAACTTGTATTCTGTGCTCAGAGAGATTCTTCGAAAATATCAGGATGTCATCCAAATATACCACCACGTTTAGGTATAACATGTCCCGAAAGACTTCATTAATGAATCCCTGGAAGACGGCGGGGGCGTTGCTGAGGCCAAACGGCATTACCAGGTACTCATAATGCCCGTCCCTAGTATTGAAGGCCGTCTTCCAATCGTCCCCTTGTCGGATACATATCAAGTTATAAGCTCCCCTTAAATCGAGCTTAGTGAAGACTCGAGCTCCGCGAACTCTATCGAAAAGCTCCGTGATGAGCGGCAGAGGATACTTATTCTTAATAGTGACTTCATTTAGACCACGATAATCGATACATGGCCTCAGGCCTCCATCTTTTTTCTTCACAAAGAAGAAGCCTGCTCCTGCTGGGGAAGTAGAGGGGCGGATGAATCCCTTCTGCAGATTAGATTTGATATATTCTGACATGGCTTGAGTCTCAGGTACTGACAAAGGATAGGTACGACCTCGTGGTGGCATTTCCCCCGGAATGAGCTCAATAGGACAGTCCCAGGGTCTATGCGGTGGTAACTTATCGGCCGCCTGTTCCGAGAAGACATCTGTAAACTCCCGATAAGCCTCTGGAATAAGCTCTACGTCCGACTTGGACGATGCACGAAGCGGGTAGACAGGAGTAAGACAATTCGAGTGACAGAATGGACTCCAAGAAATTATCTGTGTCGACCTCCAGTCGACGTGAGGGTTGTGAAGCTTGAGCCAGGGAAGTTCAAGGATGAGATCGTGAGACATCTCCTGAATCACAAGGAACTCCAGATGTTCTTGGTGCAAAGCTCCCACTTGCAGCTTGATTGGCATAGTACGACTTGTAATCAGAGCATTAGGAATTTGGGTACCATTAATAGCAGTTATCGTAATAGGTCGTTCGACCGACTGTAACTTCAAACCCAGATTCTGGGCGCAGGAAAGGGAAATAAAATTCCCCGCAGCTCCTGAGTCCAACAGTGCCTTAACGGTTTTGACTTCAGACTCAGAAAACAGAGATACAGAAAGTAGACAGTCCACTGCCGGAGAAGATTGAGAAACAACCCCTAGCTTGACTTCTCCAGAACAAGCTAGGACTGCCCGTTTCCCGGGCGAGACTTGCGAGACTTGCAAGACTTGAGGAAATGATCCGCGGCTCCACAGTAGAGGCAAAGTCTACCCTCACGCCGACGCTGACGCTCTTCTGGGGACAGCCGAGACCGATTAATCTGCATGGGTTCGTCTGGACTGGCATTAACTGTCTGCTTAGAAGGAAAAGATCGGAGTCTCAACCGGTCTGACCGACTACGTTCACCACCTCGTTCCTGCATACGAAGATCCACCTTTACACAGAGTGAGATCAACTGTTCCAAGGAATCTGGCAGATCTCTAGTAATCAATTCGTCTTTTAAACGATCCGAGAGCCCGTTCCAAAAAGCAGCCCGAAGGGCATAATTATTCCAGCTCAGTTCAGAAGCTATAGTTTGAAAGTGAATTACATACTGTCCCACTGTACGAGAGCCTTGTCGAACTCGGAGCAAGTCAGCTGAGGCAGCAGTCGTCCTGCCAGGCTCATCAAAGATCCTTCGGAATCACGCCAAGAAGTTGGTATAACTAGAAACTAACGGATCTGATCGCTTCCACAACGGTGACACCCACTCCAACGCTGAACCCTCAAGCAAAGAGATAATGTATGCCACTTTAGACCGATCAGTAGGGAAGTTGTGTGAGAGGAGTTCGAAATGTACCTCACACTGATTGAGGAATCCACGGCAATTTTTCGGATTCCCGTTATAACGAGGAGGAGTGGGAAGCTGAAGGCGTGACCTGGTTCCAGACAAGGAGGAAACATTGCCAGAGACAACCACTGGAGCGGATACTGGAACTGGAGCTGGAACCACTGAAACCAGCGAAGTCTGGATTTGATCCAGCCGGCCAGATAACTCCTGGAGATAATGCATCACCTGATTCTGTGCTGCTTCCTGACTCTATACTCGGGAAACCAGGTCCTGCATGGCGCTTGCCTCTGGGTTCCGATTCCCCGGGTCCATGTGGCCTGAGTATACTGTCACTGGCCTAGACTGAGGGTGTTGTGAACTCTGGGATTTTTCCGATGGTTGGGAAGAGGAACCACAACTGAGTTGGAAAAGGGGAGGCCTAATATAGGATTTCCTCATACAGGACGCTGACAGTGGAGTTTGATGAAATATTAAAGAGCTTTATTGCAGAGGAAAACAATTTAAAGTCAAATGCCAAAAAGGAATAAATGAGGGAAATGTCCAGACCCACTGAAGGGTTTTGTGAGCAGTATTAGAGATGCTGGTAATTGAAGAAACTGTGGGTGATGTTTAAAAGTCACTGATAACTTGTGGAACTTATAAATGATGATTAATAGCATAGATGGTTGAAGAACCTGTGAGCGGTGACAGAGACGCTGATGATGTGAAGAACTGAAGTGCAAGGGTTTAAGACACTGTTTGATTTGTAGAACTTGTGAACGATGACTGAGACGCTGATGATGTGAGGAACTGAAGTGCAGGGGTTTTAGACGCTGTTGATTTGTAGAACTTGAGAACGGAGACTGAGACGCTGGTGATGTGAGGAACTGAAGTGCAGGGGTTTTAGACGCTGTTGATTTGTAGAACTTGAGAACGGAGACTGAGACGCTGATAATGTGAGGAACTGATGTGCAGGGGTTTAAGACGCTGTTGATTCGCAGAACTTGAGAACGGTGATTTAGGCCCGCAGCCACGCTGATTCCTAGGAGCACTGGTGACTGGAACGCAGAGAGATATACCGGCCGCTGAATACACTGGAACCGGTGCAGCGAACTGGCAGCTGGAAATGCCGGAGACACTGGAGTACAACTGCAGAGATCCTTGCCGGGAACAAGAGCGATGGCATCTACGTCAGGGAAAGACGATACTCAGGCACTGAAGCTCTGTCCGGCGTCTGACTTTGAATCTCCCGCCAGCGCTGGATTGGCGGAGCAGTCTGATGACGTCACCTGCCCCCCGTCCACGTGATGCCGGGTGTCATGGCGACGCCCATGCCCCGGAGAACCGCCGGGAGCCGCGCCATCCAGACGCCGGAGCCCGTGGCCCACTGAAGGCAAAGGCCGCAACACCGACCAGCAGACACGCAGGGTTAAGCGCGGCGAACGCCGCCTCTGATGTGTGACAAATGACAGCTGCTAAGAAACTTAAGGCTTACACACCTGGGAAATAAAACACAGATTCCTGTCTCACTCCATCATAGTGTACTGTATACTTACTGAGTGCTCCCATAAAATTCACTATATTGTGCCAAGCGTTAACCTACCTTACATTATGTTTAAGACAAGGGGCCGGATGTAATGGCTTGTGAGACAGCCGGAGCTCCGGGTCTCTGACTAAACCAGTACGTTTCTTTAAAGAAGCAAACATTTACAAGGGGTTTTGCCACAATTATAAGACATTAGGGCCGGATTTACCATCTGACATTGACACTCTTTGGTGATTTTGATACAGATACTGTGATTTAGAGGATAGCAACTTGCATACCTATATTTGTGGGTTTTTAACAACTGATTTGAAGCATGTGGCGGTGACAATTTAATAAGGAGGAGGTGGCTGTGGTGCTATGGCATTATTATGCTGCAATTTAGATTGTGTGTTTGGAAGTACTTCTCTACTCCGACACAAAGTGCATGGGAAATGGGAAATAAAACGGAGGTTCTCCCCACTTTGGGAAAGGGGTTTCCACTAGAATTTGGATCATAGATGTGGCGATTCATATGCAGTTAACCACAAAAGCATTAGTGAGGTTGGGGCCTTATGTTGGCATACCCCTCAACCATCACAATTTTGGAGAGACAGTCCCGCTTTTCAGGCAGGGTGTGTGCGTGGGGAGGTGGTGGTGGGGGCTCTCCACCAGTGTGACGAAAAATGGGTGAGTGGCAGTGTGTTATATGTATTTGGGGCACTGATGTGTAACAATAAGATTTTACTCACCGGTAAATCTATTTCTCGTAGTCCGTAGTGGATGCTGGGAACTCCGTAAGGACCATGGGAATAGCGGCTCCGCAGGAGACTGGGCACAACTAAAGAAAGCTTTAGGACTACCTGGTGTGCACTGGCTCCTCCCACTATGACCCTCCTCCAGACCACACTTAGGATACTGTGCCCAGAAGAGCTGACACAATAAGGAAGGATTTTGAATCCCGGGTAAGACTCATACCAGCCACACCAATCACACTGTATAACTCGTGATATTATACCCAGTTAACAGTATGAAATATAACTGAGCCAAACTAACAGATGGCTCATAACAATAACCCTTTAGTTAGGCAATAACTATATACAAGTATTGCAGACAGTCCGCACTTGGGACGGGCGCCCAGCATCCACTACGGACTACGAGAAATAGATTTACCGGTGAGTAAAATCTTATTTTCTCTGACGTCCTAGTGGATGCTGGGAACTCCGTAAGGACCATGGGGATTATACCAAAGCTCCCAAACGGGCGGGAGAGTGCGGATGACTCTGCAGCACCGAATGAGAGAACTCAAGGTCCTCCTCAGCCAGGGTATCAAATTTGTAGAATTTTGCAAACGTGTTTGACCCTGACCAAGTAGCAGCTCGGCAAAGTTGTAAAGCCGAGACCCCTCGGGCAGCCGCCCAAGAAGAGCCCACCTTCCTCGTGGAATGGGCTTTCACTGATTTAGGATGCGGCAGTCCAGCCGCAGAATGCGCAAGCTGAATTGTGCTACAAATCCAGCGAGCAATCGTCTGCTTCGAAGCAGGAGCACCCAGCTTGTTGGGTGCATACAGGATAAATAGCGAGTCAGTCTTCCTGACTCCAGCCGTCCTGGAAACCTTAAATTTTCAAGGCCCTGACTACGTCCAGTAACTTGGAATCCTCCAAGTCCCTAGTAGCCGCAGGCACTACGATAGGTTGGTTCAAGTGAAACGCTGATACCACCTTAGGGAGAAACTGGGGACGAGTCCTCAATTCTGCCCTATCCATATGGAAAATCAGATAAGGGCTTTTACATGACAAAGCCGCCAATTCCGATACATGCCTGGCCGAAGCCAAGGCCAACAACATGACCACTTTCCACGTGAGATATTTTAAATCCACGGTTTTAAGTGGCTCAAACCAATGTGACTTTAGGAAACTCAACACCACGGTGAGATCCCAAGGTGCCACCGGAGACACAAAAAGAGGCTGAGTATGCAGCACTCCCTTAACAAAAGTCTGAACTTCAGGCAGTGAAGCCAGTTCTTTTTGGAAGAAAATGTACAGAGCCGAAATCTGGACCTTAATGGAAGCCAATTTTAGGCCCATAGTCACTCCTGACTGTAGGAAGTGCAGAAATCGACCCAGTTGAAATTCTTCTGTTGGGGCCTTCCTGGCCTCACACCAAGCAACATATTTTCACCATATGCGGTGATAATGTTGTGCGGTCACATCTTTCCTAGCCCCAATCAGCGTAGGAATGACTTCCTCCGGAATGTCTTTTTCCTTTAGGATCCGGTGTTCAACCGCCATGCCGCCAAACGCAGCCGCGGTAAGTCTTGGAACAGACAAGGCCCCTGCTGCAGCAGGTCCTGTCTGAACGGCAGAGACCATGGGTCCTCTGAGATCATTTCTTGAAGTTCTGGGTACCAAGCTCTTCTTGGCCAATCCGGAACCACGAGTATAGTTCTTACTCCTCTCCTTCTTATTCTTCTCAGTACCTTAGGTATGAGAGGCAGAGGAGGGAACACATACACCGACTGGTACACCCACGGTGTCACCAGAGCGTCCCCAGCTATCGCCTGAGGGTCCCTTGACCTGGTGCAATATCTTTTTAGCTTTTTGTTGAGGCGGGACGCCATCATGTCCACCTGTGGCCTTTCCCAATGGTGTACAATCATTTGGAAGACTTCCGGATGAAGTCCCCACTCTCCCGGGTGGAGGTCGTGTCTGCTGAGAAAATCTGCTTCCCAGTTGTCCACTCCGGGAATGAACACTGCTGACAGTGCTAACACATGATTTTCCGCCCATCGGAGAATCCTTGTGGCTTCTGCCATCGCCATCCTGCTTCTTGTGCCGCCCTGTTGGTTTACATGGGCGACCGCCGTGATGTTGTCTGACTGAATCAGTACCGGCTGGTTTTGAAGCAGGGGTCTTGCTTGACTTAGGGCATTGTAAATGGCCCTCAGTTCCAGAATGTTTATGTGTAGGGAAATCTCCTGATTCGACCATAGTCCCTGGAAGTTTTTTCCCCTGTGTGACTGCCCCCCAGCCTCGAAGGCTGGCATCCGTGGTCACCAGAACCCAGTCCTGCATGCCGAATCTGCGGCCCTCTCGAAGATGAGCACCCTGCAGTCACCACGGCAGAGATACCCTGGTCCTTGGAGACAGGGTTATCAGCCGATGCATCTGAAGATGCGATCCGGACCACTTGTCCAACAGGTCCCACTGAAAAGCTCTTGCATGGAACCTGCCGAATGGCATTGCTTCGTAGGAAGCTACCATTTTTCCCAGGACTCGCGTGCAGTGATGCACCGACACCTGTTTTGGTTTCAGGAGGCCTCTGACTAGAGATGACAGCTCCTCGGCTTTCTCCTCCGGGAGAAACCCTTTTTTCTGGTCTGTGTCCAGAACCATCCCCAGGAACAGTAGACGTGTCGTAGGAACCAGCTGTGCTGTTGTAGCACTTCCCGAGATAGTGCTACCCGACCAATAACTGCTCCTTGGACCTCGCCTTTATCAGGAGATCGTCCAAGTACGGGATAATTAAAAACTCCCTTTTTTTGAAGGAGTATCATCATTTCGGCCATTACCTTGGTAAATGCTCTCGGTGCCGTGGACAGACCGAACGGCAACGTCTGGAATTGGTAACGACAAACCTGTACCACAAAACTGAGGTACTCCTGGTGAGGATGGTAAATGGGGACATACAGGTAAGAATCCTTGATGTCCAGAGATACCATGTGATCTCCCTCGTCCAGGCTTGCAATAACCGCCCTGAGCGATTTCATTTTTAACTTGAACCTTCGTATATAAGTGTTCAAGGATTTCAATTTTAGAATGGATTTCACCGAACCGTCTGGTTTCGGTACCACAACATTGTGGAATAGTAACCCCGGCCTTGTTGAAGGAGGGGTACCTTGATTTTCACCTGCTGGAAGTACAGCTTGCTGATTTGAGGTAACGGCGAGAGGGAGTCGCCTCGAACTCCAGCTTGTATCCCTGTGATACTACATGCAGAACCCAGGGATCCACCTGTGAGCGAGCCCACTGGACGCTGAAGTTCTCGAGACGCGCCCCCCACCGCACCTGGCTACACCTGTGAAGCCCCCGCGTCACGCGGTGGACTCAGAGGAAGCGGGGGAAGAATTTTGATCCTGGGAACTGGCTGACTGGTGAAGCTTTTTCCGTCTTCCCTTGTCTCTGTGCAGAAAGGAAGCGCCTTTGACCCGCTTGCTTTTCTGAAGCCGAAAGGACTGTACCTGATAATACAGTGCTTTCTTAGGCTGTGAGGAAAACCTGAGGTAAAAGAGTTTTTCTTCCCAGCTGTTGCTGTGGATATGAGGTCCCAGAGACCATCCCCAAACAATTCCTCACTCTTATAAGGCAGAATCTCTATGTGCCTTTTAAAGTCAGCATCACCTGTCCAGTGCCGGGTCTCTAATACCTTCCTGGCAGAATGGACATTGCATTAATTTAGGATGCCAGCCGGCAAAAAATCCCTCTGTGCATCCCTCATATATAAGACGACGTCTTTAATATGCTCTTATGTTAGTAAAATAGTATCCCTGTCTGACAGGGTCACAGACCACGCTGCAGCAGCACTATCCATGCTGAGGCAATTGCAGGTCTCAGTCTAGTACCTGAGTGTGTAAATACAGACTTCAGGATAGCCTCCTGTTTTTTATCAACAGGTACCTTCTAAGTGGCCGTATCCTAAGACGGCAGTGCCACCTTTTTTGACAACGTGTGAGCGCCTTATCCACCCTAGGGGATATCCCCCAGCGTAACTTATCCTCTGGCGGGAAAGGGTACGCCATCAGTAACTTTTTAGAAATTACCAGTTTCTTATCGGGGGAACCCACGCTTTTTCACACACTTCATTCACTCATCTGATGGGGGAACAAAACACTGCCTGCTTTTCCTCCCCAAACATAAAACCCTCTTATAGTGGTACTTGGGTTAATGTCAGAAATGTGTAACACATTTTTTATTGCCGGGATCATGCAACGGATGTTCCTAGTGGATTGTGTATATGTCTCAACCTCGTCGACACTGGAGTCGGACTCCGTGTCGACATCTGTGTCTGCCATCTGAGGTAACGGGCGTTTTTTTGAGCCCCTGATGGCCTTTGAGACGCCTGGGCAGGCGCGGGCTGAGAAGCCGGCTGTCCCACAGCTGTTACGTCATCCAGCCTTTTATGTAAGGAGTTGACACTGTCGGTTAATACCTTCCACCTATCCATCCACTCTGGTGTCGGCCCCCCAGGGGCGACATCACATTTATCGGCATCTGCTCCGCCTCCACATAAGCCTCCTCATCAAACATGTCGACACAGCCGTACCGACACACCGCACACACACAGGGAATGCTCTTACTGAGGACAGGACCCCACAAAGCCCTTTGGGGAGACAGAGAGAGAGTATGCCAGCACACACCAGAGCGCTATATAATGTATGGATTAACACTATAACTGAGTGAATTTTCCCCAATAGCTGCTTGTATAAACAATATTGCGCCTAAATTTAGTGCCCCCCCCCCCCCCCCCCCCCCCCCGCTCTCTTTTTAACCCTTTGAGCCTGAAAACTACAGGGGAGAGCCTGGGGAGCTGTCTTCCAGCTGCACTGTGAAGAGAAAATGGCGCCAGTGTGCTGAGGGAGATAGCCCCGCCCCTTTTTCGGCTGACTTTTCTCCCGCTTTTTTATGGATTCTGGCAGGGGTATTTATCACATATATAGCTTCTGGGACTATATATTGTGATTATTTTGTCAGCCAAGGTCTTAATATTGCTGCTCAGGGCGCCCCCCCCCCAGCGCCCTGCACCCATCAGTGACCGGAGTGTGAGGTGTGCATGAGGAGCAATGGCGCACAGCTGCAGTGCTGTGCGCTACCTTGGTGAAGACTGAAGTCTTCTGCCGCCGATTTTCCGGAACACTTCTTGCTTCTGGCTCTGTAAGGGGGCCGGCGGCGCGGCTCCGGGACCGAACATCAAGGCCGGTTCCTGCGGTCGATCCCTCTGGAGCTAATGGTGTCCAGTAGCCTAAGAAGCCCAAGCTACCACCAGTTAGGTAGGTTCGCTTCTTCTCCCCTTAGTCCCTCGCTGCAGTGAGTCTGTTGCCAGCAGATCTCACTGTAAAATAAAAAACCTAAATATACTTTCTTTCTAGGAGCTCAGGAGAGCCCCTAGTGTACATCCAGCTCAGCCGGGCACAGGATTCTAACTGAGGTCTGGAGGAGGGTCATAGTGGGAGGAGCCAGTGCACACCAGGTAGTCCTAAAGCTTTCTTTAGTTGTGCCCAGTCTCCTGCGGAGCCGCTATTCCCATGGTCCTTACGGAGTTCCCAGCATCCACTAGGACGTCAGAGAAATATCAATTGAGGGCATGACTGTGTGCCATATTATAAATGGGGGGCATTACAGTGTGTCATTTTATGAAGTGGAGGCATTACTGCTTGTCATATGAATTTAAGGCTCGCCCACCCCTTACAAAGATCCTGCATGCGCTTAAGCTGACCGTCAACCGCCAACAGCGCCAAACCTTTTAAACTTCTGAGCAGTCATCATCCAGCACAGATATAGTCTGGGCTGTGATGTCATGGGGGTCACGCAGCCGCACAGTGCACATAGAGCTGTGAGCTGAGTGTGAGTGATGGGAATTTTACACCTAGTACATGAAGAAACTGTTCTTCCCCTAATCGAGGGAACGTTTTAGGCAGCTGCACAGTATCATGTGCACCTGTACTGCGGCCTGCATAAGAAGCCTGCCGCTGCCGCCATTTCTTATCAGTAATCTCAGCAGGACGCAGCAAAGCAGGCCTGTCTCTGTCTTCACCTGGGGCCAGCCATGGTTGCTTGCCGTACAACTCTGATTCAGGCGCTTTTCCTCCAGAGAGCATTTTAGATATACTATGCAGTTTGCCTTATTTTTGTAGTACAGGGATTTTACAAAGATTTATTTTAGGGTGAATCTCTTAGAATCTGTAATCTCTTCCTACTCTAATTACTGTTGCTCCACCCATGTTTCAAATATAGCATTACATGTCTGTAGTTTATCAGCTCATAATAGCATGCCCATTATTCCACTGCTCTGCTTTATGTCACATTGTTTTCCATGTACAGGGAGGAGAATAGTAAACATACATTCTCACATAAAAAATAAGATTTTACTTACCGATAAATCTATTTCTCGTAGTCCGTAGTGGATGCTGGGGACTCCGTCAGGACCATGGGGATTAGCGGCTCCGCAGGAGACAGGGCACAAAAATAAAGCTTTAGGATCAGGTGGTGTGCACTGGCTCCTCCCCCTATGACCCTCCTCCAAGCCTCAGTTAGGATACTGTGCCCGGACGAGCGTACACAATAAGGAAGGATTTTGAATCCCGGGTAAGACTCATACCAGCCACACCAATCACACCGTACAACTTGTGATCTGAACCCAGTTAACAGTATGACAAACGTAGGAGCCTCTGAACAGACGGCTCACAACAATAACAACCCGATTTTTTTGTAACAATAACTATGTACAAGTATTGCAGACAATCCGCACTTGGGATGGGCGCCCAGCATCCACTACGGACTACGAGAAATAGATTTATCGGTAAGTAAAATCTTATTTTCTCTGACGTCCTAGTGGATGCTGGGGACTCCGTCAAGACCATGGGGATTATACCAAAGCTCCCAAACGGGCGGGAGAGTGCGGATGACTCTGCAGCACCGAATGAGAGAACTCCAGGTCCTCTTTAGCCAGGGTATCAAATTTGTAGAATTTTACAAACGTGTTCTCCCCCGACCACGTAGCTGCTCGGCAGAGTTGTAATGCCGAGACCCCTCGGGCAGCCGCCCAGGATGAGCCCACCTTCCTTGTGGAATGGGCCTTGACAGATTTAGGCTGTGGCAGGCCTGCCACAGAATATGCAAGTTGAAATGTGCTACAAATCCAACGAGCAATCGTCTGCTTAGAAGCAAGAGCACCCAGTTTGTTGGATGCATACAGGATAACAGCAAGTCAGTTTTCCTGACTCCAGCCATCCTGGACACCAATATTTTCAGGGCCCTGACAACATCTAGCAACTTGGAGTCCTCCAAGTCCCTAGTAGCCGCAGGTACCACAATAAGCTGGTTCAGGTGAAACGCTGACACCACCTTAGGAAGAAACTGGGGACGAGTCCGCAGCTCTGCCCTGTCCGAATGGACAATCAGATATGGCTTTTGTGAGACAAAGCCGCCAATTCTGACACTCGCCTGGCCGAGGCCAGGGCCAACAGCATGGTCACTTTTCATGTGAGATATTTCAAATCCACAGATTTGAGTGGTTTAAAATGTGATTTGAGGAATCCCAGAACTACGTTGAGATCCCACAGTGCCACTGGAGGCACAAAAAGGGGGTTGTATATGCAATACTCCCTTGACAAACTTCTGGACTTCAGGAACTGAAGCCAATTCTTTCTGGAAGAAAATTGACAGGGCCGAAATTTGAACCTTAATGGACCCCAATTTGAGGCCCATAGACACTCCTGTTTGCAGGAAATGCAGGAATCGACCGAGTTGAAATTTCTTCGTGGGGCCTTCCTGGCCTCACACCACGCAACATATTTTCGCCACATGTGGTGATAATGTTGTGCGGTCACCTCCTTCCTGGCTTTGACCAGGGTAGGAATGACCTCTTCCGGAATGCCTTTTTCCCTTAGGATCCGGCGTTCTACCGCCATGCCGTCAAACGCAGCCGCGGTAAGTCTTGGAACAGACCTGGTACTTGCTGAAGCAAGTCCCTTCTTAGCGGCAGAGGCCATGAGTCCTCTGTGAGCATTTCTTGAAGTTCCGGGTGCCACGTCCTTCTTGGCCAATCCGGAGCCACGAGTATAGTTCTTACTCCTCTACGTCTTATAATTCTCAGTACCTTGGGTATGAGAAGCAGAGGAGGGAACACATACACCGACTGGTACACCCACAGTGTTACCAGAACATCCACAGCTATTGCTTGAGGGTCTCTTGACCTGGCGCAATACCTGTCCAGTTTTTTGTTCAGGCGGGACGCCATCATGTCCACCTTTGGTCTTTCCCAACGGTTCACAATCATGTGGAATACTTCCCGATGAAGTCCCCACTCTCCCGGGTGGAGGTCGTGCCTGCTGAGGAAGTCTGCTTCCCAGTTGTCCACTCCCGGAATGAACACTGCTGACAGTGCTATCACATGATTTTTCGCCCAGCGAAGAATCCTTGCAGTTTCTGCCATTGCCCTCCTGCTTCTTGTGCCGCCCTGTCTGTTTACGTGGGCGACTGCCGTGATGTTGTCCCACTGGATCAATACCGGCTGACCTTGAAGCAGAGGTCTTGCTAAGCTTAGAACATTGTAAATTGCCCTTAGCTCCAGTATATTTATGTGGAGAGAAGTCTCCAGACTTGATCACACTCCCTGGAAATTTTTTCCCTGTGTGACTGCTCCCCAGCCTCTCAGGCTGGCATCCGTGGTCACCAGGACCCAGTCCTGAATGCCGAATCTGCGGCCCTTTAGTAGATGAGCACTCTGCAGCCACCGCAGAAGAAACACCCTTGTCCTTGGAGACAGGGTTATCCGCTGATGCATCTGAAGATGCGATCCGGACCATTTTTCCAGCAGATCCCACTGAAAAGTTCTTGCGTGAAATCTGCCGAATGGAATCGCTTCGTAAGAAGCCACCATTTTTCCCAGGACCCTTGTGCAATGATGCACTGACACTTTTCCTGGTTTTAGGAGGTTCCTGACTAGCTCGGATAACGCCCTGGCTTTCTTCTCCGGGAGAAACACCTTTTTCTGGACTGTGTCCAGAATCATCCCTAGGAACAGCAGACGTGTCGTCGGAAACAGCTGCGGTTTTGGAATATTTAGAATCCACCCGTGCTGTCGTAGAACTACTTGAGATAGTGCTACTCCGACCTCCAACTGTTCTCTGGACCTTGCCCTTATCAGGAGATCGTCCATTTTCTTTGAAGAAGAATCATCATTTCGGCCATTACCTTGGTAAGGACCCGGGGTGCCGTGGACAATCCAACCGGCAGCGTCTGAAACTGATAGTGACAGTTCTGTACCACGAACCTGAGGTACCCTTGGTGAGAAGGGCAAATTGGGACATGGAGGTAAGCATCCCTGATGTCCCGGGACACCATATAGTCCCCTTCTTCCTGGTTCGCTATCACTGCTCTGAGTGACTCTATCTTGATTTGAACCTTTGTATGTAAGTGTTCAAATATTTCAGATTTAGAGTAGGTCTCACCGAGCCGTCTGGCTTCAGTACCACAATATAGTGTGGAATAATACCCCTTTCCTTGTTGTAGGAGGGGTACTTTGATTATCACCTGCTGGGAATACAGCTTGTGAATTGTTTCCACTACTGCCTCCCTGTCGGAGGGAGACGTTGGTAAAGCAGACTTCAGGAACCTGCGAGGGGGAGACGTCTCAAATTTCCAATCTGTACCCCTGGGATACTACTTGTAGGATCCAGGGGTCCACTTGCGAGTGAGCCCACTGCGTGCTGAAACTCTTGAGACGACCCCCCACCGCACCTGAGTCCGCTTGTACGGCCCCAGCGTCATGCTGAGGACTTGGCAGAAGCGGTGGAGGGCTTCTGTTCCTGGGAATGGGCTGCCTGCTGCAGTCTTCTTCCCTTTCCTCTATCCCATGGCAGATATGACTGGCCTTTTGCCCGCTTGCCCTTATGGGGACGAAAGGACTGAGGCTGAAAAGACGTTGTCTTTTTCTCCTTTATACGGCAATACTTCCATGTGCCGTTTGGAATCTGCATCACCTGACCACTGTCGTGTCCATAAACAACTTCTGGCAGATATGGACATCGCACTTACTCTTGATGCCAGAGTGCAAATATCCCTCTGTGCATCTCGCATATATAGAAATGCATCCTTTAAATGCTCTATAGTCAATAAAATACTGTCCCTGTCAAGGGTATCAATATTTTCAGTCAGGGAATCCGACCAAGCCACCCCAGCGCTGCACATCCAGGCTGAGGCGATCGCTGGTCGCAGTATAACACCAGTATGTGTGTATATACTTTTTAGGATATTTTCCAGCCTCCTATCAGCTGGCTCCTTGAGGGCGGCCCTATCTGGAGACGGTACCGCCACTTGTTTTGATAAGCGTGTGAGCGCCTTATCCACCCTAAGGGGTGTTTCCCAACGCGCCCTAACTTCTGGCGGGAAAGGGTATACCGCCAATAATTTTCTATCGGGGGAAACCCACGCATCATCACACACTTCATTTAATTTATCTGATTCAGGAAAAACTACAGGTAGTTTTTTCACACTCCACATAATACCCTTTTTTGTGGTACTTGTAGTATCAGAAATATGTAACACCTCCTTCATTGCCCTTAACAAGTAACGTGTGGCCCTAAAGGAAAATACGTTTGTTTCTTCACCGTCGACACTGGAGTCAGTGTCCGTGTCTGTGTCTGTGTCGACCGACTGAGGTAAAAGGACGTTTTAACGCCCCTGACGGTGTTTGAGACGCCTGGACAGGTACTAATTGGTTTGCCGGCCGTCTCATGTCGTCAACCGACCTTGCAGCGTGTTGACATTATCACGTAATTCCTTAAATAAGCCATCCATTCCGGTGTCGACTCCCTAGAGAGTGACATCACCATTACAGGCAATTGCTCCGCCTCCTCTAACATCGTCCTCATACATGTCGACACACACGTACCGACACACAGCACACACACAGGGAATGCTCTGATAGAGGACAGGACCCCACTAGCCCTTTGGAGAGACAGAGGGAGAGTTTGCCAGCACACACCAAAACGCTATAATTATACAGGGACAACCTTTATATAAGTGTTTTTCCCTTATAGCATTTTAATATATATAATCATATCGCCAAATAAGTGCCCCCCCTCTCTGTTTTAACCCTGTTTCTGTAGTGCAGTGCAGGGGAGAGCCTGGGAGCCTTCCCACCAGCATTTCTGTGAGGGAAAATGGCGCTGTGTGCTGAGGAGAATAGGCCCCGCCCCCTTTTCGGCGGGCTTCTTCTCCCGTTTTTCTGAGACCTGGCAGGGGTTAAATACATCCATATAGCCCCAGGGGCTATATGTGATGTATTTTTTAGCCAGAACAAGGTATTCTCATTGCTGCCCAGGGCGCCCCCTGCAGCGCCCTGCACCCTCCGTGACCGCTGGTGTGAAGTGTGTGACAACAATGGCGCACAGCTGCAGTGCTGTGCGCTACCTCATGAAGACTGAAAAGTCTTCTGCCGCCGGTTTCTGGACCTCTTCACTTTTCGGCATCTGCAAGGGGGTCGGCGGCGCGGCTCCGGGACCGGACTCCATGGCTGGGCCTGTGTTCGATCCCTCTGGAGCTAATGGTGTCCAGTAGCCTAAGAAGCCAATCCATCCTGCACGCAGGTGAGTTCACTTCTTCTCCCCTAAGTCCCTCGTTGCAGTGAGCCTGTTGCCAGCAGGACTCACTGTAAAATAAAAAACCTAAAAACTTTTTCTAAGCAGCTCTTTAGGAGAGCCACCTAGATTGCACCCTGCTCGGACGGGCACAAAAACCTAACTGGGGCTTGGAGGAGGGTCATAGGGGGAGGAGCCAGTGCACACCACCTGATCCTAAAGCTTTATTTTTGTGCCCTGTCTCCTGCGGAGCCGCTAATCCCCATGGTCCTGACGGAGTCCCCAGCATCCACTAGGACGTCAGAGAAAAAGCAGTCATACTGCAACCAATAGGCTAATGCAGGATAGAGCCTAATGGATGTTACTATATACACATTCCATTGTTTCCAAAAAATGTACAAGCCTTGGAAGGATTCAGCTTTCATTTTATTTAATTATGTAAGAAATTAGATTAAAATAAGCAGATGTATGGTAGACTTACCATGGTTAAATCTCTTTCTGCGAGGTACATTGGTTCCACAGGGAAACATCGGGGTGTAGAGATGGATCTTGATCCAGGCACCAATCGGCTAAAGCTTTAGACTGTCCCAGGCTGCATTGGGACCTCCTCTATAACCCCGCCTCCAGGCACTGTTAGCTCAGTTTCGTTAATCAGTCCAATGCAGGAGCAGGTAAAAGAGAAGGTAGATGTTAGTCACATAGAACCACGTTCTCACAACAGGAGAAGGGACTTCATTTTCATTTTCATCTTCTTATCTACAGGTAATTAATTGGAACTACTGCTCCCAGCAGACACTGTTACATTGGGCTTAGTTAATATAACTGCATTCTTAGGTACTTGTAATATGTTTAAAAAAGCAGTTTGATCTGTTATTGTTTTGTACTTATGTGATGGTATCTGTCCCCCTCAGCATTTGTTTGTTTTAATTTTATTGCTCTCCTCACTGACCCTCTGTGGGTGATGGGTAGTGATGTGTGGCCTTAATCAGGGGAAATGCAAACACTTGGTATTTGGTCTACATATTAAGGGATACACGGCTGACAAGCCTGGCTGACATAGATAAGGTGTAGAAATCAAAGTGGAGAAATATAAGTGGATTTTCAGCCTTTACTGTACTTAAACTGTACGAAAACTGAAAGAAAACAACAAGCACCAACAACTACAAATGAACTTCTTGCAACTTCTAATGTATGTATACGTGTAAGGATTGGCTTGTAATTGGCATTGCATGTGTGGGGAAGTTGCACAGTGAAACAGTTTAACTGTGGTGTTTACCTCCTTTGATCATTTGCCCATCGTGGTCAGGGTACTATATCTTTACATTTACTGAGGTGTAGTCGTGTTGTACAGGACAGAGTGTGATTCCTGATTAGTAAAAAAAAAAAAAAAAAACACTGAGCAACGTCCCCAAACAGGTAATTTCAACTTTAAACTTGTAATTTATTTTGTACTGTCTGGACATGGCTACTAATAACAAATGCACAGACAAAATTCTTAAAGCTATGTGTGCAAATGCAAGGAGCTTAGGAGACAAAATTCCAAAGCTAATTGCGATAATGACAAGGGAAAACCTGGATTTTGTGGCAATTACAGAGTCATGGTGCAATGAGAATCGTGACTGGGACATAGCTATACCAGGATACAATTTATTTAGGAAGGATAGAATAGGAAGAATAGGAGGAGGGGTAGCAATGTATGTGAAAAAAAGCATAAATGTTACTTTAATACAAAATATTGAAGACAAAACTGAGGCTCTTTGGGTCACCATAGAAACCACAGAGAAGGACATTATTCGCATTGGGGTGATCTATAGACCACCAGGCCAGGGGCAGGATTTGGACAGAAACCTATTGTTGGACATCACTAAAATGGCTTTAAAGGGAGAAGTCATAATCATGGGAGACTTTAATTTACCTGATGTAAATTGGGAGGGGTATTTTGCAAGTTCAGCTACAAGTGGCAAATTTCTACAATCCTTACAGGGAGCATCTCTCAAGCAATTGGTGAGGGAGCCCACTCGCAAAGACTCAATATTATATTTAATTCTTACAAATGGTGATAGGATATACGACACATATGTGGGTGAGCACCTGGGATCCAGTGATCATCAAGCAGTATGGTTTAGTATAAAGACAGGATCCAACTCATGTCACACAAAAACAAAGGTGTTGGATTTTAGAAATGCTGACTTTGCAAAAATGGGGAGATGTTTAAGTGATTCACTGGCGGACTGGAGTAACTTGGAAGGAGTGCAGGAGAGGTGGGAAAAACTGAAAAGTGCAATACTAAGGGCAACAGACCTTTGTATCAAAAGGGTTAGGAAAAGCACCAGGAAAAGGAAACCAGTGTGGTTCACAAAAGAAGTATCAACTAGTGTGAAAGCAAAAAAGATGGCTTTTAGGAAATACAAACAGACTCAAAATAATAACGACAAGGAGGTGTATCTGGACAGACGGAAGGATGTTAAGAAAGTGATAAGACATACAAAGGCTGAAGCTGAGGAGAAAATTGCCCAGTCAGTAGATAAAGGGTGAAAAACTTTTTTTTAAGTATATAAGTGAAAGGAGAAAATCGAATGGAGGAATAATAAGACTTAAGTCAGAGTGAGAATTTGGTGGAGGGAGACAAGGCAATAGCAGATCACCTAAATAATTATTTTTGCTCAGTATTTATTATTATTATTATTATCCTTTATTTATATGGCGCCACAAGTGTTCCGCAGCGCCCAATTACAGAGTACATATGCACATAATCAAAACAGGAAAACATTGAAGACAATTTAGGACAAGTACAGGGTAACTAAGCATAACTACACCAGTAAATCACAGAGATAAGTTCCAGGTGGCCAAAAAACTGCGTGATTTGGACAGTTAATGATTATTAAAGTAAGAAAAGGATAAGCACATGAGGGAAGAGGGCCCTACTCGTGAGAGCTTACATTCTAAGGGGAGGGGTAGACAGACAGGGGTGACCCAGATGGGGTACATAGAGAGCGTGGAACAGAGGGTTAGGATGAAATTTGGCTGGGTTTGGTAAAGAAATGGGTCTTAACTACAGAAGAAGGGATGGGGCCACAGTTTAGTTGCAAGGACATTCATAAAAATATGGTAGATGAAAGTACATTTACAGAGGAGAAGGCCCTAGCAGAACTTTCAAAACTAAAAGTGGATAAATCAATGGGACCAGATGGGATACACCCAAGGATACTCAAAGAGCTAATAGATGTGCTGGTTACACCTTTAACAGAATTATTTAACCAGTCTCTAAGTACAGGTGCCATTCCAGAGGACTGGAAAAGAGCAAATGTAGTTCCACTGCACAAAAGTGGAAGCAAGGAAGAAGCAAGTAACTACAGACCAGTAAGCCTTACATCAGTAGTAGGGAAAGTAATGGAAAAACTATTAAAAGAAAGAGTTGTGGAATATCTTAAATCAAACAATTTACAGGATCCAAAACAGCATGGATTTACTGGTGGGAGATCATGCCAAACAAATCTTATTGATTTTTTTGACTCTTTGACAAAAATAATAGATCAAGGGGGAGCTGTAGATGTAGCATATCTAGACTTTAGTAAGGCATTTGACACTGTCCCACATCGCAGACTGCTAAATAAACTTGAAAGTGTGGGGGTGGATTATAAAACAGTTAAATGGATAAGAAATTGGTTGCAGGATAGGAAACAGACAGTTGTAGTTAATGGAGTGCAATCTATGGAGGGAAATGTTACCAGTGGAGTACCCCAGGGATCTGTACTTGGTCCAGTTCTCGTTAATATCTTTGTTGGTGACATTGCAAATGGTATTGAAGGGAAGGTATGCCTTTTTGCAGATGATACAAAGATATGCAACAGGGTAGACACACCGGGAGTGGTAAAACAAATGATTGATGACCTAGGTAGGCTTGAGAAATGGTCAAGAACGTGGCAACTACAGTTTAATGCTAAAAAATGCAAAATCATGCACCTGGGTCTCAAAAACCCAAAGGCTAAATATAATATCAAGGGTACTATTGTTAGGTTCCTGGTGCTCAGAACAAGGGAGATGTTATGAAGTGAGTCCAGAGCACCAGGACGTAATACTGGATTTGGTGAAATGGAACAGGAATAGCCCCTGGCACCCTACCTCCGTTGTTTTACCCGTGTTGTCAATTCAAGCTTGCAGGACTATGGTTTCTTGGGCCCATGGCAGCTGCGTTTGAAGGGCGGATTAGGTCTGCCCAACTCCGATGCCCCCTCAGGTCTTAAAGAGAGACAAAGCGTGAACTGAGACAGGGTAATAACAAGGGGCCCTCTAACTGAAACAACCAAAGCCAGGGGCTACTAACTAGGCTAAAACTAAATGTATGTACGGCTTGCCGCCAAAGGAAAAGAACAACAAAGGAAATGCTGACCACACGCCGACACAATACTTTTGTGTACCGGCGGTGACAGCATAAGCAGAACCCTCTGCAAAACACCAGTGACAGATACAACCAAGGAATACAGCGGCCTAGGCCGACGGACGCGGCAAAGCCGCTACTCACGGAACCGGTACAAATACTGGCAAACGGACAGGAACCCCCAATGCTGCCGACACAGACTCTCAGAACTGGAGGATAGGCAGAATCCCAAACGACAGACCGGTGGACACCAAGAAGCCAGAAACTCGACCAGGCATAGGCAAAGCCACAGGACTTCTGGACAGGAACGCTTCACGGCAGGACACGGGATCAGACACAGGGACTGACACAGGAATCGACACAGGAAGCAGCTAGACAGACACTGCTAGACAGGAGCTCAGGAACTGGCAGGAACAAGCTCAGAACTCAAGCACTCTGGAAGACTGGAAACCTAGAAATATCACCAGCGTCTGTGAATTGCACTCAGCCAGCATATAACAGAGAGGCCTAATTAATTATGTCGTGCAGCTGCCCCGTTGCATGACTCCAAACTGACAAGATGCAATTAGCAGACAGGTGAGACCAACCACATGGAAACAGGCTGCAATTACACAGACTCATAACTGACAGCAAACAAATATCTTCTAAACCAGAGCAAAAGGAAATCCTGGCCTGCAAGAGAATTATAAACATAAAATAGAAATGAACCACTACCTGTGGTTCATAACAGTATCCTCTCCTTAAGGGTGAGCTCCGAGCACCCCATGACACCCACGGGGAACATAAACAGAAGTATAACATAAAATACATAACCAAAATGAAACATATGAATGAGCCACAGCCGTGGCTCATAACAACTATAATGGAAACTACTGAGGAGGAAAGGCATTTAGGAGTCACTATTTCAAATGACTTGAAGGCAGGAAAGCAGTGCAACAAAGCAATGAGAAAGGCAAGTCAGATGCTTGGTTGCATAGGGAGAGGAATCGGTAGCAGGAAAAATAAGTGATAATGCCACTGTATAGGTCATTGGAATGGCCCCATCTGGAATACTGTGTCCAGTTCTGGAGACCATATCTCCAGAAGGATATAAATACATTAGAGAGTGTACAAAGAAGGGCAACTAAAATGGTGCATGGCCTACATCACAAAACTTACCCGGAAAGGCTAAAAGATCTTAACATGTATAGTTTGGAAAAGAGAAGGGAAGGGGGGGACATGATAGAAACTTTCAAATATATCAAGGGTCTTAACAAAGTTCAGGAGGGAAACATTCTTCAAAGGAAGAGAAGTATTAGAACTTGAGGACATACACTGAGACTGGAGGGGGGGGTTCAGGGGAAATTTAAGGAAAAATTACTTCACAGAAAGGGTAGTGGATAAGTGGAATAGCCTCCCATCAGAGGTGGTAGAGGCTAAGACTGTAGAGCAATTTAAACATGCTTGGAATAGGCATATGAATATCCTTACAAAGAATTAAGGTTCAAAAAGGGTTGAGATTGCCTAAAGGGTAAAAAAAAGGGGCAGACTAGATGGGCCAAGTGGTTCTTATCTGCCGTCAAATTCTATGTTTCTATGTTTCTATGTAAGGGACTAGTGACATACAAACCTATAGAAGCTAGGTGCGTCAGGGTGGGCACCCAGTGGAACCAATGTACCTCACAGAAAGAGATTTAACCATTTCTGCAGCGGGGAACATTGGTTTCCACAGGGAAACATCGGGGATGTCCTAAAGCAGTTCCTCATAAGAGGGGACGCACCGTAGCGGGCATGAGAACCCGGCATCCAAAGGAAGCATTCTGTGAGGCGGAAGTATCGAAGGCATAGAACCTAATGAACGTGTTCACTGAGGACCATGTAGCCACCTTGCACAATTGTTCAGCGGACACGCCTCGGCGGGCTGCCCAATAAGGTCCAACAGACCGAGTAGAATGGGCTTTTTATCTGGCAAAGGTTTGCTTATTCGCAGGCCAGCCACATTTGTGAAAAACCAAAAGTATCAAAAGGGTATCTGACCTCCTGATTAAGGCAGTCCTCTCCACATAAATACGGAGAGCCCTTACCACATCCAAAGACCTCTCTTTGGAGGACAAATCGGAAGAGATAAAGGCCGGAACCACAATCTCTTTGTTAAGGTGGAAAGATGACACCACCTTAGGCAAATAACCAGGGCGAGTTCTAAGAACCGCTCGGTCATGGTGAAATATCAGAAAGGGTGGACGACAGATAGAGCGCCTAGGTCTGACACCCTCCTAGCAGAGGCAATAGCCAGTAGGAAAGGAACAGGACCTTGACCGTGAGCCATTTACGGTTCACTTACTCAAGAGGTTCAAATGGGGACTCTTGCAGGGCATTCAGGACAACAGACAGATCCCATGGAGCCACAAGAGGGACATAGGGAGGCTGAATCCGTAAAACACCTTGAGTGAAAGTATGAACATCTGGAATAGATGCAATTTTTCTCTGAAACCACACCAACAAGGCAGAGATATGAACCTTGAGGGAGGCCAGACGAAGGCCTAAGTCCAGGCCCTGTTGTAGAAAAGCCATAAGTCTGGAAGTTCTGAATTTGTATGTGTCGTAATTCTTAGCAGCACACCAAGTAAAGTAAGAATTCCAGACCCTGTAGTAAATCCTGGCAGAAGACGGTTTGCGGGCCTTCAGCATAGTTTGGATGACCGCCTCGGAGAATCCTTTGGACTTCAGGAGTGATGCTTCAAGAGCCACGCCGTCAAAGCCAGTCTGGACAGGTCCTGGCAGACACAAGGGCCCTGAAAGAGGAGGTCTGGGCGTTGAGGAAGTAGAAGAGGACGCTCTATTGATAGACCCTGCAGGTCTGAGAACAAGTGCCATCTGGGCCACGCTGGAGCGACTAGAAGTAGTATTCCTCCTTCTTGTTTGAACTTCTGGAGCACCCTGGGCAAGAGAGACACTGTAGGGAACACGTAGGGCAGCCGAAAGTTCCATGGAATTGCCAGTGCGTCCACGCAGAGTTGTAACTCTGGGAGGCAACGGAGTCATCTGCCGCTGGGCTCCTGGTCTGAAGGGGGGAACATCTCCCCCCATTCTGTGACACCATTGAATTAAGCTAATTAATAGCTGACGCTATATTTTCAGTGGCCAACTTCCTCACTGGTTCCTGCACCTTACAAATCACACCCTTTTTATTATACTGTAGATACACATTTTACAAGTGTCATACCCAGGATTAGAACCCACAACCTATTACACTGGAAGCAGACAACTTACTGATGAAGCTGTTTGCTCCTGTATAGGAAATATGAGAATTCTAACTAAATGAAGTTACTTCTCTGACAATTACACGTAACTTTATATAGTTAGAATTCTCATGCTTCCTGTACAGGGGCAAATATCTACATCAGTAAAGTGTCTGCTGTCAGTGTAACAGGTCATGGGTTCCAGTCCTGGGAATGACTGACAAGAAATGTGTGATTTAAAATAAAAGACAATGAAATGTACATATACAGTATATACATTTTTTTCAGAACATTACATACACACACACACACACACACACACACACACACACACACACACACACACACACACGCATATACAGTATATATATATATATATATACATATATATATATATGGCTCCAATATTTATCTTGCCTCCGGGCAATTGGGATGAACTTACGCCACTGCGTCCATGAATTCTGCTTGAGGATCCCTGGTCCTTGATCCTGATCCGAAGACCGGAACTTTGTGATTGTGTCGAGACGCCATCAGGTCTACCTCTGGTAGGCCCCACTTGTCCACTAGGAATTGAAAGACTTCCTGATGAAGACTCCACTCTCCGGCATGTACGTCCTGACGACTGAGGAAATATGCTTCCCAGTTGAGAACTCCCGGATTGAACACTGCCGATATTGCTGGCAGATGGCGTTCTGCCCAACAAAGGATTTTTGACACTTCCATCATTGCCATGCGTCTTTGAGTGCCGCCTTAATGGTTTATGTATGCCACTGTGGTGGCGTTGCCTGACCGTCCTTGAACAGGCCTGTTCTGTAGCAGAGGCAGGGCGAGAAACAAATCATTGAACACTGCCCGCAATTCCAGAATGTTTATCGGGAGGAATGATTCCTCCTTGGTCCACCGACCCTGGAAAGAGTGCTGCTCCAACCCCGTGCCCCAACCCCTCAGACTGGCATCCGTAGTCAGTAGGACCCAGTCGGGGATCCAAAAGGGATGGCCCCTGCTCAACTGCTGGTCCTGTAGCCACCAGGTCAGCGACAGATAAACCTCTGGAGTCAAGGAGATCATGTGAGACCTGATCCAATGAGGTAGGCTGTCCCACTTGGAAAGGATTAACCTCTGCAGAGGGCGGGAATGAAATTGAGCGTACTCTACCATGTCGAAAGCCGACACCATTAGGCCTAGTACTTGCATCGCCGAGTGTATCGACACTCTTGGGCGAGAGAGGAAGTATTTGGTCATGTCCTGAAGCTTCAGGACATTCTCTGGAGACAGAAACAGCCATTGACTGTATGTGTCAAGCAGTGCCCCCAGGTGCACCATGCTTTGAGCTGGGACCAGCGAGGACTTCTTCCAGTTGATGAGCCACCTGTGGGCTTGTAGGAAGTTTACTGTCAGTTGCAGATGACTGAGGAGTACTGTGGCCGGAGAGACTAGCCAGCCACACGTGTAATGGCGTCTGCGGCACTGAAGGGGTTAACCCTCGTGCCCGGCGCCATGTTACGGACTGTTTAAAAGTTTGTTTAATGATGTGTTTTACTTTTAACATGTCATATGTAGTGCTCTGTGCACCATTGCAGGAAGGCATGTTTAACTGTATCTATTTTATATTCAAGACAGGCTTGGTGTATATTTAAAGGGAAACACGTGTTTAAATTAAATGTATTTAAAGGGAAAATGCAGTTACTATAGCTGTCTGAATAAGCAACTCTTATCCTCTGGAAATAGGAAGTGGCATGATAAGGGCCCTGTCCTAGCAGTGAGGTGTGAAGGACAATACCTTTTGATGTGTAAGTTCCTTAGAGAGAGATACTAATCACTGGGTCTATGGGCTTGGAATCTGTTTCATGTAGGGGATGTAATTGATATACGATCCGTGAATGGCAGATAAAGGAAGGAAGACCGTTTGTTTGTATTGTAGCTATTCCTGTTGTAATCTTAAAACACTGGGATTGCCTGCAGATGGGAATGACCAGACACATTTGTATTTTGAAGATATGTGATAAATTTATCAATAGTGAATGTTAATCTGATACCAAACGTTGTCTGGGTGACAGGAAGGAGGATATTGTTTTATTGCACTTATATCCTTGTAAAATGTAATTTATTGGTATTTTGTAAAATAACCTGATTGGTTGGAGAAGACAGGGAGGGCTTACCCCCCTGTGATACTGTGTAGAAAACTGACATACAAAGGAGACCTGCGTGCCTCCAGAGTTGTAGTTGTACCATCTTTATTCTGCTGAAACATCTGATTGTATGCTGTTGCCCCTAGCAATAGGGAGGAGCCTTTTTAAAGGTTATTTGAGCAAATAAACATCTTTGCCTCAAGAAGACTGCTTCATCTTGTGACCAACAGGGTTAGGCCAAACCTAGCCCCGTCCTCCGGCTGTCCAGGGAAGCACCTAGCGTCTCCAAGCTCCGCCTTCCGCCAGCTACCGGTAGAGGCCTAGCAAGTGGCTAGTGGGGATTCGTCAGCACCACACAGCTGTGGTAAAGCAGTGCGTCGGCACATACAGAGCAGAACCGTGGTTCCAAACGCCACGGCAGGTTAGGAGTTTGGTGGTGGCAGCGAGAACCCGCCCACAGCGCAGTGGGTGGAGTCAGTAACAGGCGGTTACTGACGGTAAGCAGGAATCCCCTATGTGGTCAGGCCTCGTGCGGCTTGACTTTCCAATCTGTGCGCAGTCAACGGGACGCAAAAGCGGCGAGTGCTTTCGTACGGTACCATCCTGTCACAGAAATTGGTGGCATAGTGGTGGGATATTCCCAGGCGGCTTTTCATCACCCGATTGGAGAAGCCGAGTTACTCAGGAGAGGAGTAACTGCAGCGCAGGAGAACGCACAAGATGGCGGAATTCAGCGGAATGTCCAAGGAGGATCTGGAGATCGTATGCCAGGGGAAGGGTGTGGATATCCCTTCCAACGCGTCCAGAAGCGTCATGAAGGCGGCGCTCAGGAGCGTGGAGGAGTCTCATCGGGCGGAGGTGGAAAGCACTGACGGCGTCAGCATAGCAGAGGACGGCCCAACAGTGGACCTTCGTAAGGAACCGGTGAGAACCACAAGCCCCGCCCTCTCTCACAGCAGCAATGTTTCCCAGCAATCCCTAGCAGGGCCAGGATCCCAACGTCCCAGGGGGGGCGGCCCGGATAGCCTAGCAGATCGGCTAGCGGAATTGGGGGAAAGGGCAACGGAGCAAGAGCGCTTGATCATCATCCAGATGTGGCGTGATGAGCGGGCACCACAGGCCGTGGTACCCCGGGAGCCGTTGTCAGCTGTTGTACACAGATCAGGACGTATTCAGTTTGCCAAGTTTGCAGACAGTGATGGGGACATTGATGGACATTTGCAAGTTTTTGAAAGGACTTGTAAACTACACGATCTACCCAAGTCAGAGTGGGTGAGACACCTTGTGCCCACTCTGCATGGAGAGGCCTTGGAGGCCTATCGAGGAGTGGCCGCGGAGGACTGTGGGAACTACGACGAAGTCGCGAAGGCCCTCCTCCAGCGATTCTTCATCACTCCAGAGTCTTACAGGAAGAAGTTCAGAGACTTGCCCAAGAATCCTAGCAGCACCCATGAGCAGTTCGCCAACCAGCTGCGGCAGTACGTGGTGAAGTGGGTGAAGGATTCGGAAGCCACTACATGGTACGCACTGATCGACCTGATCTGCAGGGAGCAGTTCTACCGCAGGTGCGCCCAAGAAGTGAAGGAGTGGGTGCTAGATCGGGAGCCACCCAGCTTAAAAATGGCTGCCCAATTAGCCGACAAATATGTGGCAATTCGGCCACGGGGGCAGAAGCGCCCCGCCAGCAGCCAGCTCCAACAGACTGTACCACCAAGGGGACCACCCTCTTCAGCTCATCAACCCCAAAGACAAGCATCTTCCAACCCGGGTGCTCTTGGCCAGCAACCGCACCGCAGCGTCCCTGCAACTGATCAGAGATCATCGGTGCCACGACTAGAGAAGAAGTGCTACGGCTGTGGGAAAATCGGACATCTGAGGATGAACTGTCCTGCATCCCAAGCACCCCAGACTCGTGCCCCAAATCCGAGTGCTGGAGCCCGGATCGCTTGTTTGACGAGAGGAGATGAGCCTACAGAGACTGTTCCCCCTCCAGTCAGTCCGATGGAGTGTGGCGAGAGACAGGTGCACTCTGCGGAGAGAGTCACCTGCATGGCCAAACAGCCCCTACACAACATGTGGAGGCACCTGCAGCCAGTCCACGTGGGACCCCTGCCGGGAGAAGGCCTAAGAGACTCTGGGGCCTCAATCACTGTGGTGAGCCCCCACCTTATAGATCCTGCTGCAGTATTGCAGGGTCGCACTGCCACGATCACCCTGGCAGAAGGAACAGAAAAAGCGGTTCCCATGGCAAGAGTCTACCTGGACTGGGGAGCTGGACCAGAGTTGCGAGAAGTTGCCGTCATGGATGGTCTCCCAACTGATGTGGTCCTAGGAAATGATCTGGGTGGTGGGATCGTCACTATGTTTGTTGGCGCCATTCCCCGGAGTCAAGTTCCACAACCACGGTTGACATCAGCTACTCCAGCACAGCCCAGCCCAGAGGAAAAGACTACAGCTGCAAGACAACTGCCAGCACAGCCAACCACAGCATCAACCAGCCCAGAGGAAAAGATTACAGCGGCTAGATCGGTACATCGACCCCGCATGCCTTTTGCCTCTGGTATGCCTACGTCCCCTAGCAACGCAGAGGATGTCGGGTCCAGCTCGTTTGATCCTGTGGGGGTGCCCAATGATGCTCCTGACCCAAGTGGTTTGCCAACTCCGGCGGTGAGTATGAAAAACCACACTGACTTTTCCATGACTGACCCCTACCAGACTGACCCTAGTAGTCCCCACCTAGATCCCCCTGTAGAGTGCCCCAATTTAGGAGAGATTGAGGGCCACAGGCAGGAGTTTAGGGAGGCTCAACTCTCTGACCCATCCCCGAAAGGCATGAGGCGCCACTCTGGCAGCGGCCTTGACAGGGTTCGGGCGGGAAGTTTGACCTGGCGGGAAGGGTTAAGGTACAGGTTAGCCAGAAAAGTGGGAGGGGATAGACCAGATAGGGAATGTGTCCAACTGGTCCCCTCAGGGAACGTTCCTGTGCAACCGGTGTCGGTTGCCAGCGAAACCCCTTTGGACAGCAATCCGGAGACAGACCGTACCCTGAAGTGCCTGACACAGAGCTTACCCTGGTCTGGAATGTCGGATGACGCCCAGACCACATGTAAGGCTGGTGCCATGCGTTGGCAGCCGGGGCACTCCAGCGGTTGTGTTGTCTCTGGGCCTCTGCCCATAGGAGAACCCTTGCAGCAAGTTGCTGTGGACATAGCAGGTCCCCTGCCTGTGCACAGTAGATCGGGGAAGACACGCAGCCTCCCTGTAGTGGATGCCACACAGGATCCAGAGGCTGGTGGTCTGGCCGCCATCACTGTGGCCCAGGTAGCGGATGAGGAGGAAGGAGTAGGCCTAGGTGACAGGGTAGGTTTCCCGAGTCATAGGTCGACAGAAGAGGATTGGAGGGCAGTTCTGACAGTTAGGGCAGACAGTTGCCAGATAGGTATGACGGAGGTGCAGTGCCTGGGGCACCATGTGGGAGGAGACAGGGGTAGGCCCAACTCAGAGGGGGTGGAGGCAACCAGAGGCTGTCCCCGGCCCACATCACCCAGACCGGTACTGACCTTAGAACCTGTAAGGCCCTACGGACATGTTGTCATTGACTTTAGTCCTGTAGTGAACCCCTTGACAGAGATGGCTAGGAAGGGCATTCCCAAGTCAGTGGACTTTGCACCCGCTTGCGAGTTGGCATTCCAGTCATTGAAGGAGGCTCGGGTACCCGCTCCAGTGCTGATGGCGCACATTCTTGACCAGGACTGTGTGTTTCGAACTATTGCGCCACTGCACGGACTGGGAGGTGTACCAAGCCAGAAAGAGCCATATGGGCAGGAGCACCCTGTGGCCTGGTTGAGCAGTATACTGCTATTGTGGGAGGTGGGGTATGCCACGATTGGGACACCTTGGGTGGCACTTGTTTGTAACCGGCCCCCCACCGTGGTGACTTACCACCTACCTGTTAGGTGGCTGCAACCTACCTTGGGGAAATTGGACAGACTTTTGTGGTGGAGCCTTGAACTTGGACTTCAGGTGGACTATTTGAACATTGTGCACCCACGAAGAGAGGCCCACTGCACTATGGATGAACTGTCTAGGCAGGAGCCTACACACCCTAGGTAGCGTCCCCTTCAACACAAGGGACTGCGGGACCAGGACCCAAATCGTTGGGACATGGGTCCCTGGTTGACCCGCTTGAATGGGGGAGGAGGAATGTGGCCGGGGAGACTAGCCAGCCACACGTGTAATGGCGTCTGCGGCACTGAAGGGGTTAACCCTCGTGCCCGGCGCCATGTTACGGACTGTTTAAAAGTTTGTTTAATGATGTGTTTTACTTTTAACATGTCATATGTAGTGCTCTGTGCACCATTGCAGGAAGGCATGTTTAACTGTATCTATTTTATATTCAAGACAGGCTTGGTGTATATTTAAAGGGAAACACGTGTTTAAATTAAATGTATTTAAAGGGAAAATGCAGTTACTATAGCTGTCTGAATAAGCAACTCTTATCCTCTGGAAATAGGAAGTGGCATGATAAGGGCCCTGTCCTAGCAGTGAGGTGTGAAGGACAATACCTTTTGATGTGTAAGTTCCTTAGAGAGAGATACTAATCACTGGGTCTATGGGCTTGGAATCTGTTTCATGTAGGGGATGTAATTGATATACGATCCGTGAATGGCAGATAAAGGAAGGAAGACCGTTTGTTTGTATTGTAGCTATTCCTGTTGTAATCTTAAAACACTGGGATTGCCTGCAGATGGGAATGACCAGACACATTTGTATTTTGAAGATATGTGATAAATTTATCAATAGTGAATGTTAATCTGATACCAAACGTTGTCTGGGTGACAGGAAGGAGGATATTGTTTTATTGCACTTATATCCTTGTAAAATGTAATTTATTGGTATTTTGTAAAATAACCTGATTGGTTGGAGAAGACAGGGAGGGCTTACCCCCCTGTGATACTGTGTAGAAAACTGACATACAAAGGAGACCTGCGTGCCTCCAGAGTTGTAGTTGTACCATCTTTATTCTGCTGAAACATCTGATTGTATGCTGTTGCCCCTAGCAATAGGGAGGAGCCTTTTTAAAGGTTATTTGAGCAAATAAACATCTTTGCCTCAAGAAGACTGCTTCATCTTGTGACCAACAGGGTTAGGCCAAACCTAGCCCCGTCCTCCGGCTGTCCAGGGAAGCACCTAGCGTCTCCAAGCTCCGCCTTCCGCCAGCTACCGGTAGAGGCCTAGCAAGTGGCTAGTGGGGATTCGTCAGCACCACACAGCTGTGGTAAAGCAGTGCGTCGGCACATACAGAGCAGAACCGTGGTTCCAAACGCCACGGCAGGTTAGGAGTTTGGTGGTGGCAGCGAGAACCCGCCCACAGCGCAGTGGGTGGAGTCAGTAACAGGCGGTTACTGACGGTAAGCAGGAATCCCCTATGTGGTCAGGCCTCGTGCGGCTTGACTTTCCAATCTGTGCGCAGTCAACGGGACGAGAAAGCGACGAGTGCTTTCGTACGGTACCGTCCTGTCACAAGTACATTGTGGGAGTTTGCAGAATCAGCAAGTCATCCAGATACGGCAGGATACTTACTCCCTGGCGGCGGAGATGAGCTGTCATCATGGACATAACCTTGGTGAAAATCTGAGGAGCCATGGCCAGTCCAAATGGCAGAGCCTGGAACTGATAGTGGAAGTTGCCAATAGCAAACCGCAGATATTGCTGATTGCGATATGGCAATAGGTATATCTTGTATATCCAGGGTAACCATATAGTCTCCGGGTTCCATGGCCAGTACAATTGAGCACAGTGTACCCATACAGAACTTGGACACTCTCACAAACTTGTTCAGTGATTTGAGGTTAAGTATGGGCCGGAAAGACCCATTGGGTTTCGGTACTAGAAACAGGGTTGAGTAGTATCCTCTGCCTCTCTGGGACAGAGGTACCGGCACCACCATTCCTGTATCCAGGAGGGAACGCACAACCAAGAGATTGCGCTTTTAATGGATCCGCAGGGATAAACGTGGTGCAAAACTGGCAAGGGGGACGTCTCTCTTGAAAGAGACTGCGTACCTGTGAGAGACAACTTCTCGCACCCACACGTCTGAAGTGGTCTTTAAACAGACCTGGGTGAATCGCAGAAGTCAGCCTCCCACCCTGGGGTCCCCCACGTGGAGGCCCGCCCCGTCATGCAGCAGGCTTGTCGTGTTAAGAAGCAGGCTGACGGGCTGCCCAGGATTGTTTAGCCTTAGGCTTTGTGGTTTTGGAAGCACGAGATTGTCTTGGGTATATCTGACCTTTTGCTTTCCCTTGAGGTCGAAAGGAGCGAAAAGTGGTACCTTTTGCCTTCTGTACAGAAGGAGTAGTATTAGGGAGAAAGGCGGTCTTAGCAGCCGCCAAGTCAGCCACAATTTTATTGAGGCCTTTACCAAATCAGATGTCTCCCTTAAAAGGGAGAACCTGCAAGGTCTTTTTGCAGTCCAGGTCCACCTTCCATGACCTCAACCACAGAATACGGTGAGCCAGGATGGACGTAGTTGCTGCCTTGGCTGCCAATACATCTGCCTCAGAGGACGCCTCCTGTAAATGATAGGCGGCGGTGGTAATATGAGACAGGAATTGTCTGGCATTGTCAGATGTATCTGGGGGCAACTCATCCTCTAATGCCTGAACACATGCTTCAATACCTTTTGCAGCCCAGGAGGCTGCTATAGTGGGTCTATGTACAGCACCTGTAAGGGAGTAAATAGACTTCAGGCATCCCTCCACACGCTTATCTGTCGGTTCCTTCGGTGAGGTGACAGTGGTGACAGGCAGAGTGGATGAAACCACCAGATGGGTGACATGGGAATCCACCGGCGGTGAATTTTCCCACTTGTTACACAACTCTGCAGGGAGAGGATCGCGAGCTACCATCCGTTTAGATAGGGAGAATTTCTTCCCCGGAGTAATCCAGGGTTCTCGTCAAATGTCCACTAAATGATCAGAATGCGGTAATAATGTTTTAGTTACCTTCTGACATTTAAACTTATCAGGTTTCTTAGACACCGTAGTGGAATCCTCCTCATCTGATATTTGCAGGATCTGCTTAATAGCAAACACTAGGTCAGGGACATCAACCTGTGTTGTAGATTCCTCATCATAAGCAGCTGTGTCAGTGTCTGACGGGACAGTATGCTCCCCATTGTCATCAGAAGAATCTTCTGAGAGATCAATGGATTGTGAGGAGGAAGTAGCCCACTTAGGTGACCCTGTGACACGAGAGTGACTTGGGGCAGTCTTATGTCTAACCAAGGATTGACTCAATTGCTGCAACTGGGTAGACAAATTATCCACCCAAGGCGGATTTACCATAGGGACAATATGTGACTGTAATGGCACTGGAGGTCTCATAGGGCGCGCAAGGCATGTCACAAGCGTATTTAGCATAGATGAGAATGCAGCCCAAGGTGGCTACTGATTGGTTACTGGAGCTGCGGATTGAATGGGAGATGTATGGCAAGTAGTACACAGACCGTCATACAAAACTTCCCCCTCAGGAAAATCCTTGGTGCATGCGTTGCATGATGCAGGAGCGTCCCCAGATTTCCCGCCCTTTTTGTTAGACATTTTCAGAGATGCAACAGCAGAGCGTATTAGTATGATACAGCCAGACAGAGTACAATACCTGTGAATAAATCCCCTAGTATGTGACAGCATACACAGTACACAACACCAGTGAATAAATCCAGTACTACAGTATGTGACTGCGTACACAGTACACAACACCAGCAAATGAATCCGGTATTATGTGACTGAGTACACAGTAGAATACACTTAACGGTAAATACTGTGAAGCACTATATATGTGACCCAGACGTACCTAGTCCCTTAGGGCACAGAAAACAATGATAGATAAAGCTGGGATACACTGAAAGTGAAATCCACACAGCTGATACAGGCACACACAGTCACAGTGACAATGCAGATAATTATTTTAGCAAGACAATAAATCTGCGCTGGACTAGTAAATGTATATTATATATAACAATGCACGGTCTGAGACCGGATGTATATATCAGAATACTCGTACAATATGTTCTGGCACAGGTACACTTGTTCTTAACTAACGCTGTCATAATATTGACATGTAGAATACTTAAGTGTCTGGAAAATCACAGCACTGATGTACAGGCAGCTTTATAGGGGAGACCTTGCCCTGCATCCCGGAGACCAGTCGCAGCTATGCTTAGATGATTGTACCCAGCGTCTCAGTCATGGAGTGCGCGAGAGTATGAGACAGCTCCAGGGCAGGAACACCAGCAGTAGATGGCGCCCTGATCTGGGGTAGGGGCTACAGGTCAAGCGCTGTCTCCCCTATGCTGGTCCTCACCACTTGGTACTATGGAGTCTTATTAAAGTGGGCATTAGTACACCCGACCTATACTCCTATGCCCTGGTGGATATAGTGGGGTCCCTGCTCGGTGACAGTGTCCACGCCAGCATCGCAGTCCGTCTCCCTAGACTGCGATCGGAACGCAATTTAATGGCAAGTCCCACCTGGGGGATCCTCTTACCTCCTCCCTTCGTAGCAGGCACGCGAACCAGGAGAACGCTGCGGAAGTGTGCCCAATGCCAGAGCGTCCCCGCCGCAAGTACCCAGGAACTGAGCCAGTGGGAGTATGCGACGCCGCTGGGGAGGTGACGGAGCTGCAGCACAGAATGTCACTCTGACATAAAAGTGCTGCGGCCCTTGAAGTCTTCTAATAAAGCTTTTTTAGGGATGCCCAGTGCAGCCCCCCTGTTAAGTGACCTGCTTCTGCAGGCACCAACTCAAAACTGAGCTCACAGTGCCTGGAGGCAGGGTTATAGAGGAGGCCCCAGTGCATTCTGGGACAGTCTAAAGCTTTAGCCTGTTGGTGCCCGGATCAAGAACCATCTCTACACCCCGATGTTTCCCTGTGTAAACCAATGTATCCCGCTGCAGAAAGAAGGATTAACATGAAGAATAGGTATGGATTTGAAATAACAATATGTGTTGGGTGAACTGTGAAGATAATTGGATAATTTTGGACGTTCCAAAAGGTTGGTTCCAAAATTCGGTAAGCTTGCCTAAAGAGGTGGGCATTCAGGTAAATCTTCAGGTTTGGGGGCCATTTATCAAGAATCACATTTGCAATCTATCCCTGCGTTATGCTCAGTGTGCTGCCAGGTCTCCTGTGCATGCACAGTCCCACTGACCACCACTCATGCACGGTGACCATTGCTGGAGAGGGAATCCTATGGGGGTTGTGGCCGCCGGCGGGAATGGAGAAATTGCAGCAGGTATCAAAGATATCTGCTGTAGTCCCGCTAAATATTTACGGTTAACCCCAAAAAATTGTGTTTGTTTGTTTTTCGTGCCTTAAGCAGCAAATATTCAATGATAAATGGGCCCCCTTGGAGTCTCTGGGCCATAATGAGGGATGTGCAACTGCTGCTGTGGTTTAGAGAGGCTTCTATCTTGGGGTGGGAGGGTGCTGGACAATGGCACACAGTCACCCTGCTACAGTACTGTGGGGAAAGTCTTATTAAATTCCATAGCGCAACCTGAAAAAAGTCACTCGAAGTTAATGGTGTGGATGGGATATGCAGATCATGGACAGAGAGGTTTAATTGTGATATATTTAAATGCAATTGAAGAGATGCTTCTTGGTGCAGTTTTGTGAATGGCTTTGTATGTTAATAAAAGTATTTTACTTTGAAATTGTTAAAATACAGACAACTAATGAGGGGAGCAGCAGTAGGAAAATGTTTTTCTTGAATCAGGACACCCAGAGCCGGCCTTAGGCATAGGCAAACTAGGCAATTGCCTAGGGTATTTGGTATGCTTAGGGACACCAGCAGCTTCTGCTGATTAAAATGATATGCGGCATGCCTATATTCTGTGTGTATTCCTGGAAATCACTATAATGTAGCATTTCGTACACAGATACAGCCGCATTTTCACACAGTATATAGGCATGCTGCATATAATTTTAATCAGCAGAATATGCTTTTGCATCCTAGCCACATAGTAAAGCAAATAAGATGCATTTTCATAAACAAAAGGCGCCCGACGTTAGCAGAGCTGCCAGCTGACTCAAGCCAGGCATCTCCTGCAGAATTAGCGGCGGTGCTAGGGGGCACCAGCCAAAATCTTGACTAGGGCATCATATTGGTTAGGGCCGGCTCTGAGGACACCCTAGAGTATCAGTAGTTTTTTCACAACACCCCTACGCTAAAACTTTCTTATTGAAAAATTCTGAAATACTTCTTAAATTACAATTGTATTTACTTGTCATCCTTAGGTTCAGTTATGTGGTGATGGCAAGGTTCCACTTCTGCTTGGCCAGCCACCTGACTGATTTTGCCTATCAAATTGGCCATAAATAATTTGATTTGGTCCTGGACCACCAACCTTAAGCACCCCGGCAAAGGCTTTGCGGCACCCCAGCGTGCCACAGCACCCAGTTTGGGAACCACTGGTCTAGGTTATATCTAGCCTCTTCTTTCAAAATCGAATGCAAGAGTAAACATCTGATATGGGAAGACCACTAAGAAAACAATTTAAATATTAAATGTTGGAAACATTGAGTTCATGAATGTAAGTTTTTGTAGTGTCTTGTATGAGATACATGCATATGTTGAAATAAAATTCTTACAATTATGTAACAGTATTTGGACACAGATTAAATGTGTAGGACAAAGGGCAGTTCTGAGTCAACAATGACAGCTCATCAACCATCTTGAATGGTTGCTGTAATGGTTGGTTGGTTGGTTGGTTGGTTGGTTGCTTGCTTGCTTGCTTGCTTGCTTGCTTGCTTGCTTGGAATATTAGCTCCATTTTTAAAGATGGTGGTGAGAGTAAATCCAAGATGAAATGACAGAAATACATTTAGTAATGCAGACCAACACAGATGACAAGAGATCCAGAGGTGGCAGCTAAATTTGGTTATTGTTAGATTTTCAAATGCAGTGGTAGAGATTGAGAAGAGCAAATGGAATAATAATGAGTTGTGTTGTACTCCAGCTGAGGAAATGGTGAAGGTGAAGCCAGAGAGCCAAGTACTGAAATAATTATTACATTACTAGAATGTTAACAGTGTGTGTAGGAGTAGTGATTGTTTTACAGTGTCAAATTAAACATAGAAGTCCAGACAGAAGCAAGTAATAGCTTTTAGTTTAAGCATGGATCAAATCATTTTTCATAGTTATGTGCAGGCAATGGGACATAGACCCTCCCCTGAACCCCTAACGATATAGACCACCTCCCTCTACCACCCCTGAAATATTGACTACTGTACCTCCCCATCCGGACATATAATACACTCCCTTTCCCGACTCACCTGGGTGGCCCGGCCATTAATGCTGTTGTCTCCTCCCTGCTTCCCACCCGGCTCCCATGGAAGAGATAGCCTTTGAATTGAGGATGGCCGAAGTGAAGCTTCTCTATCAGGATACAGCATTTTCCCATAGCACCATACTGGATTCAAAAAGATGTGCCTCTTCCCTAGGAGCCGGCTACGATACATGGAGGACACACATTAGGTAGTATTTGCATTTGCATCATGTGCAAACACCTATGACTGTCCACATAATTTACATTGGGACTGGATAACAAAAGGTATACCATCAGCAAGCATCAAATTTTATACTGCAGATTTGAAAGCCATAAACATAACAGTGACATTTTCCATTTACTGGGGATAACAGGCCATAAAATTTATTTCTCTAACGTCGTAGTGGATGCTGGGGACTCCGTAAGGACCATGGGGAATAGACGGGCTCCGCAGGAGACTGGGCACTCTAAAGAAAGATTTAGTACTACCTGGTGTGCACTGGCTCCTCCCTCTATGCCCCTCCTCCAGACCCCAGTTAGAATCTGTGCCCGGCCAGAGCTGGGTGCTTTTAGTGAGCTCTCCTGAGCTTGCTAATAAGAAAGTATTTTAGTTAGGTTTTTTATTTTCAGAGAGCTTCTGCTGGCAACAGACTCTGCTACGAGGGACTGAGGGGAGAGAAGCAAACCTACTAACTGCGGCTAGGTTGCACTTCTTAGGCTACTGAACACCATTAGCTCCAGAGGGTTCGAACACAGGATCTTAACCTTGGTCGTCCGTTCCCGGAGCCGCGCCGCCGTCCCCCTCGCAGAGCCAGAAGACAGAAGCCGGCGGAAGCAAGAAGACATCGAAATCGGCGGCAGAAGACTCCTGTCTTCACATGAGGTAGCGCACAGCTCTGCAGCTGTGCGCTATTGCGCCCACACTACCCACACACTCCGGTCACTGTAGGGTGCAGGGCGCAGGGGGGGGGGAGGAGGCGCCCTGGGCAGCAATTAGGATACCTCTTGGCAAAAAGACACATATATACAGCTGGGCACTGTATATATGTACGAGCCCCCGCCATTTTATTTACACAGACCCGGGACAGAAGCCCGCCGCTGAGGGGGCGGGGCCTTCTTCCTCAGCACTAACCGGCGCCATTTTCTCTCCACAGCTCCGCTGAGAGGAAGCTCCCCAGGCTCTCCCCTGCAGTATCAAGGTAGAAAAAGGGTAAAAAGAGAGGGGGGCACATAAATTTAGGCGCAAATTATCATAAACAGCAGCTACTGGGTAAACACTAAGTTACTGTGTAATCCCTGGGTTATATAGCGCTGGGGTGTGTGCTGGCATACTCTCTCTCTCTGTCTCCCCAAAAGGCCTTGTGGGGTCCTGTCCTCAATTAGAGCATTCACTGTGTGTGTGTGGTGTGTCGGTACGTTTGTGTCGACATGTTTGATGAGAACGGTTACGTGGAGGCAGAACAAGTGCAAGTGAATGTCGTGTCACCGCCGACGGCGCCGACACCTGATTGGATGGATATGTGGAAGGTGCTAATGATTACGTAAGCTCCTTGCATAAAAGGTTGGATAATCAGTCAGGGTCTCGACCCATGTCTGATTCTACAGCTCAGGGGCCGTCAGGGTCTCAAAAGCGCCCACTATCCCAGTTGGTTGACACAGATGTCGACACGGATTCTGACTCCAGTGTCGATGACGATGATGCAAAGTTGCAGCCTAAAATGACTAAAGCCATCCGATACATGATTATAGCAATGAAGGATGTATTGCACATATCTGAGGAAAACCCTGTCCCTGACAAGAGGGTTTATATGTTTGGGGAGAAAAAGCAAGATGTGACTTTTCCCCCTTCACATGAATTAAATGAGTTATGTGAAAAAGCGTGGGATTCCCCTGATAGGAAAGTACTGGTTTCCAAAAGATTACTTATGGCGTATCCTTTCCCGCCAACGGATAGGTTACGCTGGGAATCCTCCCATAGGGTAGACAAAGCGTTGACACGCTTATCTAAGAAGGTGGCCCTGCCGTCACAGGATACGGCCGCCCTAAAGGATCCTGCGGATAGGAAGCAGGAAGGTATCCTGAAGTCTGTTTATACACATTCTGGTACTCTTCTGAGGCCAGCAATTGCTTCGGCCTGGATGTGTAGTGCTGTAGCAGCATGGACAGATACTCTGTCTGAGGAGATAGATACCCTGGACAGGGAGACTATTTTACTGACCCTAGGGCATATCAAAGACGCTGTCCTATATATGCGGGATGCCCAGAGGGACATTTGCCTGCTGGGCTCTAGAATAAACGCAATGTCGATTTCTGCCAGAAGGGTCCTATGGACTCGCAATGGACAGGTGATGCCGACTCTAAAAAACACATGGAGGTGTTACCTTATAAGGGTGAGGAATTGTTTGGGGACGGTCTCTCGGACCTAGTTTCCACAGCTACGGCTGGGAAGTCAAATTTCTTGCCATATATTCCCTCAGAGCCAAAGAAAGCACCGTATTACCAAATGCAGTCCTTTCGTTCACAAAAAGGCAAGAAAGTCAGAGGTGCATCCTTTCTTGCCAGAGGCAGGGGTAGAGGAAAAAAGCTGCACCATGCAGCTAGTTCCCAGGAACAAAAGTCCTCCCCGGCTTCCACTAAATCCACCGCATGACGCTGGGGGGGTGTAGTACGGGTGACTCGCTGCGCTCGCCACGCTGCGGGCTCGGTGGCGACCTGCGCTCGCCACGGGTTCTATTCCCACTCTATGGGTGTCGTGGACACCCACGAGTGGAAATAGTCCCTGTTGGTCGGCATGCCGACCATCGGGATAGTGAGCCGTCGGGCTCACGGAGGAGGTCATGTGACTGTCGGTCAGCCGACCGGCGGTCACATGACTACCACCCCGCTGGGGCTCCACAGCCGGAGCCAGGAGCGGTGGGGGCGCGTCTCCGAAATTTCAGCCACCAGTGGGTTCGCTCACGGGTGGATCCTTGGGCTATACAAATTGTGTCTCAGGGATACAAGCTGGAATTCGAGGTGACGCCCCCTCACCGTTAACTAAAATCGTCCTTGCCAGCTTCCCCCATGGAAAGGGAGGTAGTGTTGGCAGCAATTCACAAGCTATATCTCCAGCAGGTGGTAGTGAAGGTTCCCCTCCTTCAACAGGGAAGGGGTTACTATTCCACTATGTTTGTGGTACAGAAACCGGACGGTTCGGTCAGACCCATTTTGAATTTAAAATCCCTGAACATTTATCTGAAGAAATTCAAGTTCAAGATGGAATCGCTCAGAGCGGTCATTGCAAGCCTGGAGGAAGGGGATTTTATGGTGTCTCTGGACATCAAGGATGCGTACTTGCATGTCCCCATTTATCCACCTCATCAGGAGTACCTCAGGTTTGTGGTACAGGACTGTCATTACCAATTCCAGACGTTGCCGTTTGGCCTGTCCACGGCACCGAGAATATTTACCAAGGTGATGGCGGAAATGATGGTGCTCCTTCGGAAACAAGGGGTTACAATTATCCCATACTTGGACGATCTCCTCATAAAGGCGAGGTCCAGGGAGCGGTTGCTGATCAGCGTAGCACACTCTCAGGAAGTGTTGCGACAGCACGGCTGGATTCTGAATATTCCAAAGTCGCAGCTGATTCCTACGACGCGTCTGCCCTTCCTGGGCATGATTCTGGACACAAGCCAGAAAAAGGTGTTTCTCCCGGAGGAAAAGGCTCAGGAGCTCGTGACTCTGGTCAGAAACCTCCTAAAACCAAAACAGGTATCGGTGCATCACTGCACGCGAGTCCTGGGAAAGATGGTGGCGTCATACGAAGCCATTCCCTTCGGCAGGTTCCATGCGCGGATCTTTCAGTGGGATCTGTTGGACAAGTGGTCCGGATCGCATCTTCAGATGCATCGGCTGATCACCCTGTCCCCCAGGGCCAGGGTGTCTCTTCTGTGGTGGCTGCAAAGTGCTCACCTCCTCGAGGGCCGCAGGTTCGGCATACAGGACTGGGTCCTGGTGACCACGGATGCAAGCCTCCGAGGATGGGGGGCAGTCACTCAGGGAAGAAACTTCCAGGGGCTGTGGTCAAGTTAGGAGACTTGTCTGCACATCAATATCCTGGAACTAAGGGCCGTATACAACGCCCTGAGTCAAGCGGAGCCTCTGCTTCGAAACCAACCAGTGCTGATTCAGTCAGACAACATCACTGCAGTGGCCCATGTAAACCGCCAGGGCGGCACAAGAAGCAGGGTGGCAATGGCAGAAGCCACCAGGATTCTTCGTTGGGCGGAGAATCACGTACTAGCACTGTCAGCAGTGTTCATTCCGGGAGTGGACAACTGGGAAGCATACTTCCTCAGCAGGCACGACCTCCACCCGGGAGAGTGGGAACTTCATCAAGAAGTCTTCACGCAGATTGCAAATCGATGGGAACTGCCACAGGTGAACATGATGGCGTCCCGTCTCAACAAAAAGCTAAAAAGGTATTGCGCCAGGTCAAGAGACCCTCAGGCGATAGCTGTGGATGCACTTGTAACACCGTGGGTGTTCCAGTCGGTCTATGTGTTTCCTCCTCTTCCTCTCATACCAAAGGTGCTGAGAATTGTGAGAAAAAGAAGAGTGAGAACAATACTCATTGTTCCGGATTGGCCAAGAAGGACTTGGTACCCGGAATTGCAAGAAATGCTCACAGAGGACCCATGGCCTCTGCCTCTCAGACAGGACCTGTTGCAACAAGGGCCCTGTCTGTTCCAAGACTTACCGCGGCTGCGTTTGACGGCATGGCGGTTAACGCTGGATCCTAGCGGAAAAAGGCATTCCGATGAAGTTATTCCTACGCTGATAAAGGCTAGGAAGGACGTGACAGCAAAGCATTATCACCGTATATGGCGAAAATATGTTGCTTGGTGTGAGGCCAGGAAGGCTCCTACAGAGGAATTCCAGCTGGGCCGGTTCCTGCACTTCCTACAGTCAGGAGTGACTATGGGCTTAAAATTAGGATCCATAAAGGTCCAGATTTCGGACCTATCCATTTTCTTTCAAAAGGAACTGGCTTCGCTTCCTGAAGTTCAGACGTTTGTAAAGGGAGTGCTGCATATTCAGCCCCCTTTTGTTCCACCAGTGGCACCTTGGGATCTTAACGTGGTGTTGAGTTTCCTGAAATCTCACTGGTTTGAGCCACTTAAGACCGTGGAGCTAAAGTATCTCACGTGGAAAGTGGTCATGCTATTGGCCTTAGCTTCGGCTAGGCGTGTGTCAGAATTGGCGGCTTTGTCATGTAAAAGCCCCTATCTGGTTTTCCATATGGACAGGGCAGAATTACGGACTCGTCCGCAATTTCTGCCGAAGGTGGTGTCATCTTTTCATTTGAACCAACCTATTGTGGTGCCTGCGGCTACTCGTGACTTGGAGGACTCCAAGTTGCTTGATGTAGTCAGGGCTTTGAAGATCTATGTAGCCAGGACGGCTGGAGTCAGGAAAACTGACTCGCTGTTTATCCAACAAGCTGGGTGCTCCTGCTTCAAAGCAGACTATTGCTCGCTGGATCTGTAACACGATTCAGCAGGCTCATTCTGCGGCTGGTTTGCCGCATCCAAAATCAGTAAAAGCCCATTCCACAAGGAAAGTGGGCTCTTCTTGGGCGGCTGCCCGAGGGGTCACGGCATTACAACTTTGCCGAGCAGCTACTTGGTCGGGTTCAAACACCTTTGCAAAGTTCTATAAGTTTGATACCCTGGCTGAGGAGGACCTTGTGTTTGCCCATTTGGTGCTGCAGAGTCATCCGCACTCTCCCGCCCGTTTGGGAGCTTTGGTATAATCCCCATGGTCCTTACGGAGTCCCCAGCATCCACTAGGACGTTAGAGAAAATAAGATTTTACTCACCGGTAAATCTATTTCTCGTAGTCCGTAGTGGATGCTGGGCGCCCGTCCCAAGTGCGGACTTTCTGCAATACGTGTATATAGTTATTTCTTAATAAAGGGGTTATGTTATGTTGGCATCTGTTGTTTGATGCTCTGTTGTTGTTCATACTGTTAACTGGGTAAGTTTATCACGAGTTATACGGTGTGATTGGTGTGGCTGGTATGAGTCTTACCCTGGATTCCAAAATCCTTTCCTTGTAATGTCAGCTCTTCCGGGCACAGTTTCCTTAACTGAGGTCTGGAGGAGGGGCATAGAGGGAGGAGCCAGTGCACACCAGGTAGTACTAAATCTTTCTTTAGAGTGCCCAGTCTCCTGCGGAGCCCGTCTATTCCCCATGGTCCTTACGGAGTCCCCAGCATCCACTACGGACTACGAGAAATAGATTTACCGGTGAGTAAAATCTTATTTTTTCAGATATTACAATAGTAAATAAGTCTGTTGCAGGCACATGCTTTGCTTGTATTATTAACACTAGTACAATGCAGGTAAACACATCTGAAAATGGTGCTCATAGGGCGGAATTCAATTGTTTATCTGCTGACAGCATCTAGATGGCACCCAAATGGAGCTATTCAGTTGTTGCAGCACTTTCCGAGATCGCGCCCAGCACTTTGGTTGGGTTTAGCTGCTTTACACTGCTAAATCTGACCTCTATGGGCACGATCAGCTTGAAAAATCTGTACAATTGAATATCACCCCCGCGATCTCCCGTCACTTTAGACGGGAGATTGGGCGCGATAATCAATTGAATACCGCCCATTGTATTTAACTAGCTGTTCTACCCGTTCTTCCCACGGGAGTTTCTGATTTTCACAGTTGTAAATATAAATGAGTGTTAAAAATCTGGTAAATCTATAGAGATGTAAATTTGAGATGACTTAATGTATGTAAATATTCATCCATGGTTCTTGGCGTTACCCAAGAAGCACTCGTAGCAGATATGGTAAAAAGTGACAGGACAATTTTTGTAGTTTATTCAATTCTATACACTGGAGGTGCAATCCAAATTTTGATCCGATATTCCGTTTGGGCATTATCTTCACGCAACGCAAGCCACGCATCGGTAATGATGTCATTATGTCAACATTATTACATTATTATTATTATTATCATTATTATTATTATCCTTTATTTATATGGCACCACAAGGGTTCCGCAGCGGCCAATTACAGAGTACATTACCAAAACATCAAAACAGGAAAACAGCAATTTACAGTTGACGACAATATAGGACAAGTACAGGGTAAATAAACATAGCTACATCAGCAGATGACACTGGAATAAGTATCAGGTGACAGAAGACTGCTGGATTTAGTGCAGTTGAAGACTATTAAAGTAAGAAAAAGGATAAGCACATGAGGGAAGAGGGCCCTACTCGTGAGAGCTTACATTCTAAAGGGAAGGGGTAGACAGACAGGGGTGACACAGACGGAGTACATAGAGAGCAGAGGGTTAGGATGAGATTTGGCTGGGTTTGGTGAAGAAGTGGGTCTTGAGAGCCCGTTTGAAGTTTTGCAGAGAGGTGGAGAGTCTGAGGAGGAGAAGTAGGGAATTCCAGAGAACTGGAGCAGCACGTGAAAAATCTTGGAGGTAGGAGTGGGAGGAAGTAATCAGTAGGCAGGAGAGTCGGCGTGAAAAAACAACAGAAAGATAGCAGCGCTAGTGTGATAATAAATAGATATATAATGAGAAGGATTGAGTGAGAAATAATTCACATTTAATAAGATATAAAATTAGGCCTCATTAAAACTGTAAACACAATTTCAGAAATTCATAACATTAAAAACAACAAGAAAATGGGTCAATTGCTGTGACTGCCTGTAACTGAGCGTTCCGTTCCTATTAAATATACTGGACTGTAGAGCAGACTGATGGCACAGTCTCACCAAATAACTTTACCCGGAACCGCTAGAGGTGTAGTCCCTTAAGAGTGTCTTTGATGTTCTACTCAAAACCAGCCAGGTTTGGGATCCTCATGCTGTCGCGGTGTCCTCTTTATGATTGATGGGTTGGTGGTGCTCCAGAAGTAAATAGTCACCTGCCTTTTTTTTAAAGCACAGATTTTCCTCAGGGCATGAACTCACTGTCTCCTCTCTGCCTCTCTGCCTCTTCCCCCGGAAGAGAGTCGGCGTGCATTAGCAGAGCAAAGAGGACGGGTGGGAGTGTAAAGGGAGATAAGGTCAGAGATGTAAATGGGAGAGGAGTGGGTGAGGGCTTTGTAAGCGACTGTGAGAAGCTTGAAATGGATTCTGAAAGGGAAGGGGAGCCAGTGAAGGTCTTGTAAGAGAGGAGAGGTGGACGTAGTGCGTTTGGTGAGGAAAATGAACCAGGCAGCAGCATTGAGGATAGATTGGAGTGGAGAGAGGTATTTGTCAGGAATGCCAGTCAGGAGAAGATTACAGTAGTCCAGTCTGGAGATGACCAGTGAGTGGATAAGAGTGTTAGTAGCATCCTGGGTTCAGAAAGGGTCTGATCCTGGAAATATTTTTTAGATGAAAATGGCAGGTTTGCGAGAGGTGCTGAATGTGTGGTTTGAAGGAGAGGGAAGAGTCAAGGATTACTCCAAGACAGCACACTTGGGGGCTAGATGAGATAGTAGTGCCATCAATAGATAATGAGATTGTAGGAGGTGAGGTTATGTGGGAGGGAGGGAAGATGATCAGCTCGGTCTTAGACATGTTAAGTTTAAGAAAGCGCTGGGACATTCAAACAGAGATAGCAGAGAGACAGTTGGAGATACGAGTGAGGAGAGCAGGGGAGAGGTCCGGAGAGGAAAGATAGATTTGAGAGTCATCAGCATAGAGATGATATTGGAAACCAAAAGAACTAATGAGCTTACCTAGTTAGGACATATAGTGAGAGAAAAGAAGAGGACCAAGGACAGAACCTTGGAGTACACCTACAGTTAGTGGAAGTGAGGGGGAGGTGGAGTCATGAGAGGAGACAGAGAATGAACGGTCAGACAGGTAGGGAGACAGCCAAGAGAGGGCAGTATCACGCAGACCAATGGACTGAAGGATTTGCAGCAGGAGAGGGTGATCCACAGTGTCAAAAGCAGCAGAGAGATCAAGAAGAATAAGTAGAGAGTAGTGTCCCTTAGATTTAGCAGCATGGAGGTCATTGCATACTTTTGTAAGGGCAGTTTCAGTGGAGTGGAGAGGATGGAAGCCAGACTGGAATGGGTCAAGCAGTGAGTGTGAGGAAAGAAAGGAAGTAAGGTGGTTGTAGACAATATGCTGAAGGAGTTTGGAGACAAAAGGGAGGAGAGAGATGGGTCGGTAGTTGGAGAGAGTGTTTGGATCAATGGTAGGTTTTTTAAGAATAGGAGAGATGAGTGCATGCTTGAAGGCAGATGGGACAGTGTCTGATGAGAGGAAGAGATTGAGAAGGTGGGAAAGATGGGAACAGGCAGAAGGAGAGAGGTAGTGGAGGAGGCTGGAGGGGTCAAGTGGGGAGGTGGTGAAGGGACAGGAACGAATGAGGGCCATGACTTCCTCACCAGATGCATTGGAGTAAGATGTCAGAGTTGGTGAGAGGGATGGGGAGGGGTGGTAAGGAATGGGAGGAAGCTGGTTGCTGATGGACTGGTGTGATGTGATGTCCTGACCTATGGAGTCAATTTTGTATGTGAAGTAAGTGGCAAAGTCAAGAGCAGAGAGTGAGGAAGGGAGACGAGGTGGAGGTGGGCAGAGTGAGTTGAGAGTGGCAAAGAGGCACCGGGGGTTGGAAGACAGGGAGGAGATGAGGGTCTTGAAGTATGACTGTTTAGTAAGAGAAAGGGCAGCACTGAAGGATGAGAGCATAAGTTTGAAATGGAGGAAGTCTGCCTTAGAGTGTGATTTCCTCCAGTGTCGTTCAGCAGTACGTGAGCATTTTTGCAGATATCTAATGCATTTGCTGTGACAAGTTTGAGGTGTTAATTTGCGAGGGTGAATAGTGGTTGGTGGAGCAACAGAGTCAAGAGCAGAAGAAAGGGATGCATTGTATATGGAAGTGGCTTGTTCAGGGCATGAGAGAGAGAATAGGAGAGAGAAGTGAGTCAAACAGGGAGGAATGTGGTGTCAATAGCCTCAATGTTACGCTTAGTGATGGTAGGCTTAGGAGGTAGAGATGGGGAAGCAGAGAGAGAGATAGGTTAAAGGAGAGTAGGTGGCGGTCAGAGAGGGGAAATGTGGAGTTGGAAAAGTCAGAAATATCACAGCGGTGAGTGAAGACCAGATCCAGTGAGCTCCCATTCACATGGGAGGGTGAGGAGGTCCACTGGGAGAGACCAAGTGAAGAGGTGAGGTTAAGGAGTTTAGAGGCAGGGGATTGTGTGGGGATATCGATAGGGATGTTGAAATCGCCTAGCATAATGGAGAGCATGTCAGAAGAGAGGAAGTGAGGAAGCCAGGAAGCAAAGTTGTCGATGAATTTGGAAGCAATGCCGGAGAGAAGGGGGAAGGGGGAAGGAGGGGTAAATGACAGCTACTCTAAGTTGGACCTCAAATGTAGAGAATGTAAGGGATGGTTCTGGTGGTATGAGTTTGTAGGAGTAACTAGGAGGTAAAAGGACCCCAACTCCACTCCCATTCCGACCCCCAGGTCGGGGTGTGTGTGTGAATGCGAGGCCCCCAACAAGGAGAGCAGGAGAAGTAGTGTCAGAGGGAGTAATCCAAGTTTCAGTAATGGCAAGGACATGCAGGGAGTTGGAAATGAAAAGGTCATGAGTGGGGACCAGTTTGTTACAAACAGATCTGGCATTCCACAGGGCACAGAATAGGGGGTATGAGTTTGTGGGAGAGATGTGAATGAGATAATCAGGGTTGCTGTAGTGATGAGGTGAAATTAACTTTGAGGGCAGGGATGATGAGAGAGTAGTGATGGTGCGGGTGCCTAAGCTAGAAGGGGAAACTGCAGGAGGAGGGCAGGAAGGGAGTTTAGTGTGATGTGGATGGGGGTGTGGGGAGGTGACAGGGAAGGGAGGGAGCACGGCTGAGTTGTGGGGTAGCAGGACCATGGGGCAGAGGTGAGTGAAAGTGAGGTAACAGGAAAGGAGGGGAAGGAAACAGAGGGATGGAGGAGAGACAGAGGAGGGGAGAGAGGAGGGGAGAGAGGAGGAGGTGTAAGAGACTAGGGGGGAAGGATAAAGGTGTGAACAGGGGGCAAGATACATGATTAGGTAGACACTAATGTGTCTAATGTGATGTGGGGAATATAAGAAAACCTTGACATAGTGTTAAGTAGGTAAATAGGCAGGGCCGTTTCTTGGGGCGGGCGAGCCATGCAATCGCACGGGGCACCCGCCGCGGCACTGACTGTGGCTCCCTGGATTCTGCCCCCACCCTCTCCCAGAGTGCCCAGCTCAGGGGGCGGAGTTTCGCGGAATGACGAGGTTGCGTCATGACATCACGATGTAACCACATCATCCCACGAAACTCCGCCCCCCCCCGAGCGGAGTACTCAGGAGGAGGTGGAGCCAAGCTAAGAAGAGGGAGAGACGGCCGGCGCGAGGAGGGACTGGTGAGGCGGGCCGAAGACCGGGAATCGCCTCTGTAAGTATACTCTTTCTTTCTCTCTCTCTCTCTAAAATGGGGACTCTTGCCTGCCGTAATGTGTAAAAAGGGGACTCTTGCCTGCCATAATGTATAAAATGGGGACTCTGCCTGCCGTAATGTGTAAAAAGGGGGACACTTGCCTGCCATAATGTGTAAAAAGGGGACACTTGCCTGCCATAATGTGTAAAAAGGGGGACACTTGCCTGCCATAATGTTTAAAAAGGGGGACACTTGCCTGCCATAATGTGTAAAAAGGGGACACTTGCCTGCCATAATGTGTAAAAAGGGGGACACTTGCCTGCCATAATGTGTAAAAAGGGGACTCTTGCCTGCCGTAATGTGTAAAATGGGGACACTTGCCTGCGTAATGTGTAAAATGGTGACTCTTGCCTGCCGTAATGTATACAATGGGGACTCTGCCTGCCATAATGTATAAAATGGGGACTCTGCCTGCATAATGTATAAAATGGGGACTCTTGCCTGCCGTAATGTTTAAAATGGGGACTCTTGCCTGCCGTAATGTATAAAATGGGGATTTAATGTATCAAGGGCACTGCGGTGTGTGGCCTAATATGGTGCAGGGGACATTACTGTGTGGGGCTTAATATGGTAGAATTTTTTTTCCTATGGTGGGAGTGATCTATTGGTGCAGGGTCAAATACGGGGGTGTAAGGTAGTTTTTCCAGACGAGGCCACGCCCATTACAATGAGACCACGCCTATTAAAATGAGGCCACACCCCTTGCCGGGAGCGCGCATGCATCTACGGCGTGCGCAAGATATATATTTTTACCTAGAGGGGGCGCATTTTTTTTATGTCATGGGGGGGCGCATTTTTAAATCTCGCACTGGGAGCCAAATTGGCTAGAAACAGCCCTGTAAATAGGTTGAGGGAAACTGGAAGTAGGAGTGGAGGCTGTAAGGCAGGGCTGGCCAAACCGGTCCTCGAGATCTACCAACAGTTCATGTTTTCCAGGTCTCCTGGAGATCTGTAGAATTGTCAGTTAGGAATGAATGCAGCACATCCTAATTAGTAATGACTACACCTGTGCACCAGCTAGGTGGCCTGGAAAATGTGAACTGTTGGTAGATCTCGAGGACCGGTTTGGCCAGCCCTGCTGTAAGGGAATCAGAGCAGAAGAATTGCAGAAATGCAGCTGAGAAAAGCAGTGTAACCTCAATGGGTGTAGATTTAGTTTGAAGTAAATCAAAAGCATATATAAAGTGGGTGCACAAATGTATTTGGACTGTAAGAAATGTAAGGATTGTGATAGGGCCAAAAAGCAATGGTAATTCTGTAAGGTTTTTTAAGTGTTTGTAGGTAAAATTGCATTGGTGCAGCAGTGCTTAAAAAAATAAGATTTTAAACCTACCGGTAAATCTATTTCTCCTAGTCCGTATAGTATGCTGGGGACTCCGTAAGGACCATGGGGTATAGACGGGCTCCGCAGGAGATAGGGCACCTAAAAAGAACTTTGACTATGGGTGTGCACTGGCTCCTCCCTCTATGCCCCTCCTCCAGACCTCAGTTAGAGAACTGTGCCCAGAGGAGATGGACAATACAAGGCAGGATTTAGCAATCCAAGGGCAAGATTCATACCAGCCCACACCAATCATACCATGTAACCTGGAACATACATAACCAGTTAACAGTATGAACAAACTACAGTAACGGTCCAAGACCGATGTCAACTGTAACATAACCCTTATGCAGGGGCGGATCCAGAAGAAAATGAAAGGGGGGGCACCATGACAGGGGAACGGTAAGTTATATTTACATGCACCTAAGGCACACGTGCTCCCAGATAAGGGGTGTAGTATCACAGGAGGCGTGGTCTCACAGAATACCCCATCAGGTAATGATTGGCTGTAAGAGCGCATCCCTGCTGGTTTATTGCTAATGTTTCACCCTGATGAAAAGGCTGATTGGGCCTCGAAATGTTGGTCACCTGTTCATTAGTTATGGGAGCCTGGAAGGCACCCCAGCACAATATAATTATTATAGTTTTTAGTTGGTGGTGGCAGGTGCAGCATACCTTGTTTTGGGCACTGCAGTGAGACTCAGACTGCAGGACACGAACTGCCCATCTTTGATTAGCAGAAGCAGCCAGCTGGATCTCCAACAAGCAGCAGAAGACATCTGCAGGACAGCCCTGTCACAATCACACGGGCAGCCTTCTCAAAGCTGAGCTGAGTTTGACTGCACCTAGCATGGTGGTAAAGGAAGTGGAGGAGGAAGCGCTGGGTAACTGTGCGGTGCAGTGAGGGCTAATGAAGCCTTCTGCGCGGTCACAAGTAACAGTCTTACTCGATGATGGCATTTGAACCCCCCGCCTGGGCTGGACTCTGGCTGGCTGGCAGTGGGGGAGGTAGGTTGCGTTGTAAGCAGGGGGAGGCTGGAGATGCAGCTCCAGCCTCCCCATTGGTTACCACACGGACTTGCTGTTAGAGCAGCAGTGGGTCCTAGTGCCTGCCGGCTCTTTTATCAAATCTGACTGACGGAAATAGCAGTAGTGCTGCTGCTGTTCTCCTTTTGCAAAAAAAGAAAGAAGTCAGAAACGACAGGGGGGGCACGGGCCCGAGTGCCCCCCCCCATCCTTGGATCCGCCTATGCCGTTATGTAAGCAACAACTATATACAAGTCTTGCAGAGTTTCCGCACTGGGACGGGCGCCAAGCATCCTCTACGGACTAGGAGAAATAGATTTACCGGTAGGTTTAAAATCTTATTTTCTCTTACGTCCTAGAGGATGCTGGGGACTCCGTAAGGACCATGGGGTTTATACCAAAGCATCCAATCAAGGGGAGAGTGCGTATGACTCTGCAGCACCGACTGAGCAAACGCTAGGTCCTCATCAGCCAGGGTATCAAACTTGTAGAATTTAGCAAAAGTGTTTGACCCCGACCAAGTCGCCGCTCGGCAAAGTTGTAAAGCCGAGATGCCTCGGGCAGCCGCCCAAGAAGAGCCCACCTTCCTAGTGGAATGGGCCTTAACCGAATTTGGTACCGGCAATCCAGCCGTAGAGTGAGCCTGCTGAATCGTATTACAGATCCAGCGAGCAATAGTCTGCTTCGAAGCAGGAGCGCCAATCTTATTGGCCGCATACAGGATAAACAGAGCCTCTGTTTTCCTAATTCTAGCCGTTCTGGCTACATAAATTTTTAAGGCCCTGACTACGTCCAGGGATCTGGAATCCTCCAGGTCACTTGTAGCCACAGGCACCACAATAGGTTGATTCATATGGAACGAAGAAACCACTTTAGGCAAAAATTGCGGACGTGTCCTCAATTCAGCTCGATCCACATGAAAAATCAAGTAGGGGCTCTTGTGTGACAAAGCCGCCAATTCTGACACTCGCCTTGCTGATGCTAAGGCCAACAACATGACCACCTTCCAGGTAAGAAATTTCAACTCAACCTTGTTAAGCGGTTCAAACCAGTGTGATTTTAGGAACTGCAACACCACGTTCAGGTCCCATGGTGCCACTGGAGGCACAAAAGGAGGCTGGATGTGCAGCACTCCCTTTACAAACGTCTAGGACTTCTGGAAGAGAAGCCAATTCCTTCTGAAAGAAAATCGAGAGGGCCGAAATCTGTACCTTAACAGAGCCTAATTTCAGGCGCATATCCACTCCTGTCTGTAGGAAGTGGAGAAGACGACCCCGATGAAAATCTTCCATAGGTGTATTCTTGGTCTCACACCAAGACACATACTTTCGCCAGATACGGTGATAATGTTTTATCGTCACCTCCTTCCTAGCCTTTATTAACGTAGGGATGACCTCTTCCGGAATCCCCTTTTTCGCTAGGATTCGGCGTTCAACCACCATGCCGTCAAACGTAACCGCGGTAAGTCTTGAAATACACAGGGCCCCTGCTGCAACAGGTCTTCCCTCAGAGGAAGAGGCCAGGGATCTCCTGTGAGCATCTCTTGTAGATCCGAGTACCAGGCCCTTCGAGGCCAGTCTGGGACAACGAGTATCGTTCGTACTCTTCTTCGTCTTATGATCCTCAACACTTTTGTGATGAGAGGAAGAGAAGGAAACACGTAGACCGATTTGAACACCCACGGTGTTACCAGAGCGTCCACTGCTATTGCCTGAGGGTCCCGAGACCTGGCGCAGTACCTCTGAAGTTTTTTGTTGAGGCGTGACGCCATCATGTCTATTTGAGGAGTTCCCCAAAGACGTGTTACGTCTGCAAAGACTTCTTGATGAAGTCCCCACTCTCCTGGATGGAGATCGTGTCTGCTGAGGAAGTCTGCTTCCCAGTTGTCCACTCCCGGAATGAAGACAGCTGACAGAGCGCTTACATGATTTTCCACCCAGCGAAGGATCCTTGTGGCTTCCGCCATCGCGACTCTGCTTTTTGTCCCGCCTTGGCGGTTCACATGAGCCACTGCTGTGACATTGTCTGATTGAATCAGAACCGGTAGGTTTCGAAGAAAACTCTCCGCTTGTCAAAGGCCGTTGTAAATGGCCCTGAGTTCCAACACATTGATGTGTAGACAGGACTCCTGGTCTGACCAAAGACCCTGAAAATGTATTCCCTGTGTGACCGCTCCCCATCCTCGGAGGCTCGTGTCCGTGGTAACCAGGATCCAATCCTGAATTCCGAACCTGCGACCCTCCAGGAGGTGAGCACTTTGCAACCACCACAGGAGGGACTCTCTGGTCCCTGGGGACAGAGTTATTTTCCGATGTAAGTGCAGATGGGACCCGGACCACTTGTCCAGAAGGTCCCATTGAAAAGTCCTTGCATGGAACCTGCCGAAGGGAATGGCCTCGTAGGCCGCCACCATTTTCCCTAGAACTCGAGTGCATTGGTGAACTGACACCCTTTTCGGTTTTAGCAGGTCTCTGACCATGTTCTGTATGTCTTGGGCTTTCTCTATTGGGAGGAAGACCTTCATTTGTTCCGTATCCAGTATCATACCTAGGAACGGTAGTCGAGTTGTCGGAATCAACTGTGACTTCGGTAGATTTAGAATCCAACCGTGTTGCTGGAGCACTCTCAACGAGAGCGCCACACTGTTCAGCAATTTCTCCCTTGATCTCGCTTTTATCAGGAGATCGTCCAAGTATGGGATAATTGTGACTCCATGCTTGCGCAGGACCACCATAATTTCCGCCATTATCTTGGTGAAAATCCTCGGGCCGTGGAGAGTCCAAACGGCAACGTCTGAAATTGGTAATGACAATCCTGTACAGCGAATCTCAGGTATTCCTGATGGGGGGCATATATGGGGACATGAAGGTACGCATCCTTTATGTCCAGAGACACCATAAACTCCCCCTCCTCCATGTTGGCTATTATCGCTCTGAGAGATTCCATTTTGAATTTGAATCTTCTTATGTACAGGTTTAGGGATTTCAGATTCAAAATAGGTCTGACCGAACCGTCCGGTTTCGGGACCACAAATAGGGTTGAATAGTAACCTCTTCCCTGCTGGTGCAGGGGAACCTTGATTATCACTTGCTGTATATACAGCGTTTGAATTGCAGCTAACACTAGATCCCTTTCCGATGTGGAAGCTGGTAGGGCCGATTTGAAAAATCGGCGCGGGGGCACCTCCTCGAATTCCAATTTGTAACCCTGGGAAACTATTTCCAACACCCAGGGATTCAGGTCCGAACTGACCCAGGCCTGACTGAAAAGTCGAAGACGTGCCCCCACCTCAGGGGAGCCCCAGCGTCATGCTGTGGGTTTTGGAGCAGCCGGGGAGGACTTTGGTTCCTGGGCACCTGCTGAAGCAGGTGCTCTCTTGCCTCTGCCCTTACCTCTGGCGAGGAAAGAGGATCCCCGACCTCTTTTGGACTTGTGCGACCGAAAGAACTGCATCTGATAGGGTGTTACTTTCTTTTGCTGTTGGGGAATATATGGTAAAAAAATTTGATTTACCTGCTGTGGCTGTGGAAACCAGGTCCGTCAGCCCATTCCCAAATAATACATCACCCTTGTAGGGTAGTACTTCCATATGTTTCTTGGAATCCGCATCACCCGTCCATTGGCGAGTCCATAAGGATCTTCTCGCTGAGACAGACATGGCATTGGCCCTAGAAGCTAGCAATCCAATGTCCCTTTGAGCATCCCTCATAAATAAGACTGCGTCTTTAATATGGGCTAGAGTTAGGAATATAGTATCCTTATCCATATTATTAAATTGATCTGTCAGCTCATCTGTCCAAGCTGCAATTGCGCTACACACCCATGCCAACGCAATTGTCGGTCTTAGCACAACACCCGTATGAGAATAAATACACTTTAAGGTAGTTTCTTGCCTGCGATCTGCAGGGTCCTTAAGGGCTGCTGTGTCAGGAGACGGTAGGGCCACTTTCTTGGACAAGCACGTCAGGGCTTTGTCCACAGTGGGGGGTGATTCCCAAATCTCCCTGTCCTGCTTAGAGAAAGGGTATGCCATATAAATTCTTTTGGGGATCTGCGGTCTCTCATCCGGAGTCTCCCAAGCTTTTCCAAAGAATTCATTTAATTCATGAGATGTGGGAAAGATAATAATCTGTTTCTTTTCCTTAAACATGTGTACCCTTGTGTCGGGGACAGAGGGTTCATCCACAATATGCAACACATCCCTTATTGCCACAATCATACACTAAATGGTTTTAGTCACCCTAGGTTGCAATTTTATTTCGTCATAGTCGACACTGGAATCAGAATCCGTGTCTGTAGTAGTGTCTTGTGTTAAGGGACGCTTTTGAGACCCCGACGGGCCCTGTGAGTCGGTCCAATCTGAGGATTGACCCCCTGATGTCCCCCCTAAATCAGCCTTATCAAGCTTTTTATGTAAAGATGCCACACTTGCATTCAACATATGCCATATGTCCATCCAATCTGGAGTCGGCACAACCGACGGGGACACACCACTCATTTGCTCCACCTCCTCCTTGGAAAAGCCTTCCGCTTCAGACATGTCGACACCACGTACCGACACCCCACACACACAGGGATTAACCTATAAGGGGACAAAACCCCAACCAGGCCCTTAGGAGAGACAGAGAGAGAGAATGCCAGCACACACCAGCGCTTAATAACACTGGAAAAATATGACCAGATAGCGCTTTTATATATATATATATATATATATATATATATATATATATATATATATATATATATATAAAATGACCAGATTCCCACTCACTGCGCTCAAAATGCCCCCCTCCTCTTTTTTTCAGCCTGAATGTTCAGCAGGGGAGAGACCAGGGAGCCAGCGTTTTCCTCATGCAGCTTCTGTGGAGAAAATGGCGCTGGTTAGTGCTGGGGATCAAGCTCCGCCCACCCGACGGCGGGCTTCGGTCCTGGTGATTTTTTTATAGAAAATGGCGGGGGATCGTAGAATTACTGCCAAGCAGCCTAATCTACCTTGTCAGTGCCCAAATGTCAGGTTTATTGCTGCCCAGGGCGCCCCCCCCCCCCCCCCCCTGCGCCCTGCACCCTTCAGTGCTGCTCTGTGTGTGTGAATGGGAGCAATGGCGCGCAGTTTACCGCTGCGCGCCTTACCTCATGAAGATCTGATGTCTTCTGCCGCCTATGATGTCTTCTGCCTTCTCATACTCACCCGGCTTCTATCTTCGGCATCTGTGAGGAGGACGGCGGCGCGGCTCCGGGACGAACCCCAGGTGAGACCTGTGTTCCGACTCCATCTGGAGCTAATGGTGTCCAGTAGCCTTAGAAACAGAGCCCAACTTGACAAGCCAGCTCTGCTTCTCTCTCCTCGGTCCCACGATGCAGGGAGCCTGTTGCCAACAGGACTCCCTGAAAATAAAAAACCTAACAAAATTCTTTTTCCACAGAAAACTCTGGAGAGCTCTCTGCAGTGCACCCATTCTCCTCTGGGCACAAGATCTAACTGAGGTCTGGAGGAGGGGCATAGAGGGAGGAGCCAGTGCACACCCATAGTCAAAGTTCTTTTTAGGTGCCCTATCTCCTGCGGAGCCCGTCTATACCCCATGGTCCTTACGGAGTCCCCAGCATCCTCTAGGACGTAAGAGAAAAACAAATTACAAAAATACAGATACAAGCATTTGCTGGTGAAATGGATGGTTTTTGAAATGTCCAAGTAAGGTAGTTCCGTGCTATTTAATCAGATGCAACAATCAGGAGGTGAGTGATATGAAGAATAAGTGACTCATTTGTTATTAGTTCTTCAGTTTTCTATGTTTTGTTAGATTGGTGTGCTTCTGTTTTCATTCTTTTTCAGTTTGATTGACCGCTGATGGAACACTGCTGTTATGTGTCAATTTTATCACACTTAAAATGCACACTTCGATCATAAATGCACAGCCTACAGGTTAGAACTTAAGTAGAGAAATACTGCAAGTGAAACCAATAATTGGAATCTCCAACCACACCCCACCCCCTAAAATGCCAGTCAGAAAATTACCTTACAAAAACAAACAGGCATACCACATAGATAACAACTGGGTCCATACAATTCAAAACTAAACAAAGTACATCAGAATGATACACTGTGCAATAATGTTTCAATTTGCATTACCTAGCAATATCAGCCTGGTCTATAGAAGTATAATGCAGCCAGGGCCGGTTCTTGCCCTTTTGGCGCCCCGGACGGGAAATAGGGGCGTTGCTTCATACACGGGGCGTGGTCAGTTACGCCCCCTTACAGTAGAGTAGCGCCGCTGAAAAAGAAAAAAAAATTATACTTACTATTCCCGCTCCCGACCGCTGCAGACCTCCGCCGGCGCCGCTCCTCTCCTCGGATCTGGCATAGACAGACACTAGAGGTCAATTATGACCCCTAGCGTCTGTGTCAGTCCCACAATGCTGTGCGGTGCGCGATGACGTCATCGCGCACCGCACAGCAAAGGTCCTCTCCACGAAGGGAAACTAGACTTCCCTTCACAGCGGGGAACCAGCGGGGGATACAGCGGGCAGCAGTGGGCACAGCAGTAGCGGATCTTGCCATGGTGCGGCGCCCTCCGGAAAGCGGCACCCCGGGCAAAAGTTCTGCTTGCCCGTGGCAAGATCCGCTACTGAATGCAGCAGAACACCCTTTTCATCCCCTTAGGGGAGGTTTATTAAAGTTCTAATTACGTAGTTTTCCAATTTCCCACCTGCAGAATGCCTATATTAAATGTCATCTTCCTAACATATCGGAAAGTAAGAGAATTAGTGATAAGCCAGTGAGTGAGTGAGTGAGGGCTTTTGCATTTTTTTGTAGTTTATTAAATTCTACACACTGGAGGTGCAATCCAAATGTTGACCACTATTTTACATTCCACATCCATAGCAGTACGGATAATGGGGGTAATTCCAAGTTGATCGCAGCAGGAATTTTTTTAGCAGTTGGGCAAAACCATATGCACTGCAGGGGAGGCAGATTTAACATGTGCAGAGAGAGTTAGATTTGGGTGTGGTGTTTTCAATCTGCAATCTAAATTGCAGTGTAAAAATAAAGCAGCCAGTATTTACCTTGCACAGAAACAAAAGAACCCAACCAAATCTAACTCTCTCTGCAAATGTTATATCTGCCTCCCCTGCAGTGCACATGGTTTTGCCCAACTGCTAAAAAATGTCCTGCTGCGATCAACTTGGAATTACCCCCAATGTAATGGTCAGCGGCGTAACTAGAAATTTTTCTCCCCCAAGTCAAAAAATTATTCGGCGCCCCCCATCCCCCATAATTGGCACTAGTAAAGGGATAAACATGCGCGCGTCACAAAAAGGGCGTGGCTTCACATAAAGGGGCGTGGCTTCACATAAAGGGGGCGTGGCATCGCAGGAAAAGACTACCTCATACCCCAGTTTTGCAACCTGCACGCCCAGACGTTAGCCACCACAGGAAAGAAAAATAATCCTGATTCATGCCCCTTACATTATTTGGCATTTTTCCTCCTTATAGTAATGCCCAGTATACATTATGCCACATACTGCAATGGCCCTTAGACATTATGCCACACACAATAATGCACACACCGTAATGCCCCCGACACATTATGCCACACACCGTAATGCCTGTGACACATTATGACAGCAATCGCAATGCCCGTTATACATTATGCTACACACTGCAATGCCCCTGATACATTATAGCACATACAATGTCTGTGACACATTATGACACACACCGCAATGACCCTGAGACATTATAGCACATACCACAATGCTCGTGATATAGTATACAACACACCGTAATGCCTGACACATTATGACACACACCGCAATGTCCGTGAAACTTTATGCCACACACTGCAATTACCCTGAGACATTATACTACATATCACAATGCCCGTGATATAGTATACCACACACCAAAATGCCTGTGACACATACTGCAATGCCCGTTATACCCTATGCCACACACCGTAATGCCCGTTATACATTATGCCACACTGCAATGCCCCTGAGACATTATACCACATACCACAATGCCCGTGATATAGTATGCCACACACCGTAATGCTTGTGACACATTATGACACACACCGCAATGTCCGTGATACATTATGCCACACACCGTAATGCCCATTACACATTAAGTCCTACAGTAAGTTACCTGCTCGTTGCCAGGGGTTTCATGCTCTTGGTTCCATGCACGGTGCCAGGGGTTTTCATGCTCAGGGTGTCATGCTCGTTGCCAGGGGTTTCATGCACTGGGTGTCATGCTCATTGCCAGGGGTTTCATGCACTGGGTGTCATGCTCGTTGCTAGGGGGTAGTGCTTGTTGCTAGGGCTGTGCTCTCCCAGTGCCACATATGCCCCCAGTGCCAGATATTCCCCCACAGTGCCAGATACTCACATGCCCCCAGTGCCAAATATAGCCCCCCCCATGTGTCAGGTACACATATACCCCCCCAGTGCCACATATGCCCCCAGTGCCAGATATTCCCCCACAGTGCCAGGTACTCACATGCCCTCACTGACAAATACAGCCCTCTTCCCCCCCATGTGCCAGGTACACATATACCCCCCCAGTGCCACATATGCCCTCAGTGCCACATAAGCCCCCCTCCCCCTTAGCCACATATGCCCCCAGTGCCACATAAGCCACCTCCCCCTGTGCCGCATATGCTCCCCCAGTGCCCCCCCCCCCCCCCGCTCCCCTGCTGCTTTGTGTTGGAGGGACACAGAGGGCACAGCGCGCGCCTCTCCTGTGTCCCTCCTGGGTGTCCGGCGGGTCTGTTAAAGGAAGTGCCGGTTCGTGAGCCAATCAGAGCTCACGAACGGTACTTCCTTTATTAGACCCGCTGGAGACCCAGGAGGGACACAGGAGAGGCGCGGAAGAGGGCAGCCAGCTTGGCACTGCAGGGGGCAGTGCGGGCGGGCTTCACGTGGTATAGGGGCATAGCGTGACACAGTGAAAGAAGTAGTGCATCATGACCATGCCCCCACTATACAGTGCCGCTATTACAGGCATTGTACAACAGGGGGCGGGTCTACGATGACGTGATTCATCAAGAATCACATCATCGGGTCCCCTCGGAACGCCAACTTGTGTTCTATAAGTGGGTGGCTGAGGGGGAGAGGGCTGTGGGGGCTACGCTGCTGTGGGAGACTTGCCCACATTTGCGGGGGGCCAGGAGTGGCACCCCAATTTTTGGGGGAGTCCCCTGGCCATTCTGGGAGGGTAGGCAAGTATGTTGTAACCACATTACCCAGAAGGGTGGGGGCATGATGATGACATTTGCACAATCACGGCTAGTACATTGCTACCTGACAATACAGATGGTATCCGCACTTAGCTGAGATGAGGGCTGATGAGGGAAGTGATCAGGGGTGTAGTTAGAACTTTCTGGGCCCCATAACAAAATTTTGAAGCTCTCCCTCAGAGTGGGCATCCCTAGTACTGCCCTGGGGGCGTGATTACTGCTGTCATGTTTAATACAAGCATTAAGCCAGACCTACTTACCTACTTGAAAACTTCCCCCATCCAAGCATGCGCTGAACACCTCCCAGCACGGACCGCCCCCCTCCCAGCATTCACTAAACCCTTCCCAGCACTCACTGACCCCCCTCCCAGCACACAGTGCACTGGCTCCCTCTCAGCACGCACTGACCCCTTCACAGTTCAATGCTGCCCCCCAGGCAGCATCAGCACCCGCACATAACTTGTCTTAAGTTGCACACCCAGTATAAGGCTGGCGACACTGTCCTGTTTGCGGCTCTACCGCGCCTGGCTCTTTACTTGATGGACTAAGGGGAACTAGGATCAGCCCTGTTTGGACAGCAGAGTGGTTTCCTGTTTACACTGACTGGAGTGACGTACATCAGGATCACTTCTCCAATGCCTGTAGAGACAGGAGCACAGCAAGGTGGAGACCCTGCATCGCCCCTCTTACACTGAAGCAGCAGGTCCCCCACTGATCATCACACACGGGCAGATGTATTAAGCCTGGAGAACTGGTAAAGCAGTGACAACTGCAAAGTGATAATGCACCAGCCAATCAGCTCCAATATGTAAATTAACAGTTAGGAGCTGATTGGCTGGTCAGTGGCGGTTCTTGCCACGGGCAAGCAGTACTTTTGCCCGGGGCGGCGCCATCCGGAGGGCGCCGCACCAGGGCAAGATCTGCCACTGTGCCCCCCGCAGTGCCCAGCTGTGCCCCCCGCTTTGAAGGGAACCAGACGCGTAGCGTCTAGTTTACCTTCATTGAGAGGACCTTAGTTGTGCGGTGCGCGATGACATCATCGCGCACTGCACAGCAAAGGTCCTCTCCATGAAGGGAAACTAGACGCTACGGTCTAGTTTCCCTTCATGGAGAGGACCTTTGCTGTGCGGTGCGCGATGACGGCCCTGTGGCTGGTACGTTATCACCTTCCACTTATCACTGCTTTATCACTTCTCCAGGCTTAATACATCTGCTACACAGTCCCAACTGTATCCTATTCAGTGGTGTGAGGGGGGGAGGCAAGCCCAGGGGGTGGTATGTGCCCCACAGCAACTGCACCCCCTGCACCCATGGTTGTTACGCCTGTGGAAGTGATCTCAGCCCAGCCCTGCTCTCTTGGGAGGGCTTACAAAAACTGGCAGGTAGGCAAATATAATATTAGACCTAAGGTTATGAATCCTTCACACTCGGGGGCCTGATTCAGACTACGTTTTTCTATGCAACAGCATCTGCATTTTTATGCAGAGACGGCCACCGGCAGCAGCGCTATTTCATTGCGGCATGTACTAAGATGCACTAAGATGTTTTTCGCAACATGGAAGATTGCACCTACCCAATGACTGGTGCAATTTCGATGTCTGAACATGCCTGCCTCTGTCAGCGCAACTGCATCTTTAGATTTGCATTGCTAGCCGCAGCACACCTACATCTGTCCGCCAGCCCCATGTTACCTCCTAGGAATGCCCACCAAAACTCCACCTCTGTGTGCAACTTCAATTCGTATCTCAGAGCGGTAACTATTAGGATGCATGCGCAGTATGACTGGGATGCATGTGCAGACTGGAAACATCAATGCTATGTGCACCTCTGAATCAGGACCTCTATATGGCAGCCCATAGCAATCAGTGCCAATGCAATGTTCCTGATCACACTCTATGGGCCAAATGCATACTTCCCAACAATCTATGCACACGCCATCTATACAGTGATCACCAACTGCTTTGCTGTGCAGAGCGGCGGTGATCAAAGGCTCCCCAAACCTTATCCCCCCCAAATGGCACATTGTTGTGGCCCCCAGGTGAGACAGCAGGACTTTTGGGTCTATTTATTAAGCCATAGATTGAAATAAAGTGGACGGAGTTAAAATACCAGCCAACCAGCTCCTAACTGCCATTTTTCAAACCCAGCTTGAGGTTGTCTGGTACTTTATCTCCATCCACTTTATCTCCATCCAAGGCTTAGTAAATAGACTCCACTGAATGTCTGAATAGCAGGAGACAGTTGAGATGTATGTAAATCATACATGCCTACCTTATTGCACCCTCCTCCGGGAGTTGGCAGCGTGGTAGTCTAATGGAGGCATGGCTGGCAGCAATGGGGGCAGTCCGGTGGGGGAAGTGGGCAGTCCAGGGGCGTGGCAGCACAAACGCATCATCGTGGCCCCACCTCCTGCTGGACAGTGCTGAGAAAACTGGCACTGAATAGCAGGGGGCGGAGCTATGATGACACGATTCTCTGTTGTGGGCGGCTGAGAGGGGGTGCGGGCGGCCTCCTGGGAAAGCGGTAGACTTGCCCACCTTTCCAGGAGCGTAGGCACGTATGATGCAAATGTAATAGCCGCAATTTGCACGTATGATGCAAATGTAATAGCCGCAATTTGTGGGATCCAGTGCGAGTCTGATGAGGCAGTCACTAGATTTAAAGCAATTATTTTAAACGCAAAATCAACCTTTTTTTTTGCCTTTAAACAAATTGCTGTTTTAAATCTTATGACTATCCCGCCGGAATCATGCAGGCTCACACAAATTGCAGGCTGTTACGTTTGAACCTATGAGCATAGCACAAATTTGGTTTTCCTCCAATCCAGAGTGCAGACTTTAGAAACTATAATTTACCTTTTCAACCTTCATGCAATTATCCAAGGCCAATTATCACAATGTCTATGCTTTAGGCATTAAATGAACACTATGCCATCTGATTGACAGCTCACTTTCGCAAGAGGTTCTGCAGAAGTTGCAGTAGTGCCATACACTTTTTCCCTTGAAGTCCTAGGATCAGAGCCGGCCATAGGCATAGGCAAACTAGGCAATTGCCTAGGGCATTTGATATGCATAGGGGCATCAGCAGCTTCTGCTGATTAAAATGATATGCGGCATGCCTATATTCTGTGTGTAGCATTTCATATGCAGATACAGCCACAGTCTCACACAGTATATAGGCATGGCGCATATCATTTTAATCAGCAGAAGCTGCTTGTGCATCCTAGCCACATAGCAATGCAAACAAGATGCATTTTCATTAAAATAATGTGCCCGACGTTAGCATTGAGGCAAGATTTATGAGGACACATCTGTATCCAAACAGAGGCAGAGGTCACAGTGTTAGTGGCAGTCTGAGTGTTGTGTGCATGTGAGTAGGTTGGTTGTGCAGTTGTTTTGAAATATGTGTAAGGAGCATTATGTGTGTCATGTGAAAATGCATTAATAATGTGCAACATATGTGTAAGAGGCACTATGTGTGTCATTATGTGTATAAGGGCATTAATAATGTGCAGTATATGTGTAACAGGGTACTACTGTATGTGTGTCATGTGTATAGGGGCACTAATAATGTGCAGCAAATGTGTAGGGGGCACTATGTGTGTCATGTGTAAAAGGGCATTAATATTGTGCGGCATATGTGTAAGGGACATTACGTGTAAAAGGGCATTAATAAAGGTTGTTATAATGTGTAAGGTGCATTATGTTTATAAGGACATTAATAATGTGTCTCATATGTGTAAGGGGCATTACTGTGTGGCATTATGTGTATAAGGTGCTCTACTATGTGGCGTTGCATATAGAAAGGGCACTACTGTGTCGTCTAATGTGAATAAAGAGCAATAGGGTGTGGTCTAATGTGAATAAGGAGCAATTCAGTGTGATGTAATGTGAATAAGGGGCTCTACTGTGAGGAGTAACGTGTATAAGGTAAAGTGATACTACTGTGGGATGTAATATGAATTATGGACACTATCGCATGATCAAATGTGAATAAAGTTGCAGTACTGTGTGGCATAATTGGAATTGGGGTTACTATTGTGTGGCCATGCCCCTTGCCAGCAAAAACACACCCCTCTTTGGGCTGTGGCCAAATGTGCGAACTGTTCCTGTTTAAAATTTAGGGGGTACAAACCCCAAAATAAGGACTGCTATGGGTGAGGGTGCTGGGAAAGAGGTGCAAGGTCAGAGGCGGAACCAGCGGTGGTGCTAGGGAACACCAGCCAAAATCTTGCCTAGGGCATCATATTGGTTAGGGCCGGCTCTGCCTAGGATTGAGCAACACATGCAAGTTATCAGTAGAACGAAGGATTTCATATTAGGAAGTACAGAACATCTTTAATGCCTCCACACATTCCAAACATATTAGTCATCGGAGCTGAAGGTTGTGTAAGTATAAAATTCACAAGCAGCGCGTGATTTTCACAACAGGAACAAAAGTAACACTCCCCATGCAGCCTAAAATCACTAGCACTGCACAATAAAACCTCACTATACCTATTTCATAGCAACAGGCGTTAGTTACCAAGACTCTTTCTAGTGTCCAGGAACTGAACACGAGTCTGTGTGAGCACACTGATCCAGCAAGTATGAATAATAATACGTGTAATGTCTATTTTTAGGCAAGCAGGGGAAAGACCAGTCATGCACTCAGGGTGTGGTAGGCCAGTTCAACTAGTTTGGGAGTTAACGTTGTCATCAGAACCCACAGTATCTACTAGTCAGATTCAGACGTGAAGTCTAATGATGAACAGTATCTTTATGTTGAGACGATTTGGTGACACTATTAACATTTCATGTCCTCCAAGCAAATATAATAAAATTACATTATAGGCACAGCACAATCTAAAAATGTAGATTTTTTTTTTTTTTACTAGTTTCTTTAAAAGGTTCGGAATGAGAACTGCAATTTGACAAGGAAACCATTGTAAGGATATGCTGTAATAAATTATTCACCTTGATATAGAACTATATGGAAACAGAGATGTCAGGCCAGCAATTTAGAACTGGAGACTGACTATGAAATGCTGGCACTGCAAGGGAATAGACTCAGGGCCTAATTCAGACCCTGTCACCTGTGTGCAAAAATCGCTATGAAGACCTGGAGGGGGTGCGGGAACGGGGCGTTGACGCTGCGTTTGTGGTCGTTGACGCTCCATTTAAGGGGCTCGGTCTGGACAATGTAGACGTGTCCGGACCATTGCTGGAGCAGGTCGCGGCGGCTGCGTGACGTCACGCAGCCACTGCGACCCAAAACATGGTGGCTAGCCGTCTGCCTTCGCAGCTAGGCTCTGTAGGCAGAGGGCCACTCGAACCATGCGAAAGCAAAGCCACCGTGCGATGCTTTTGCATGTCTGCAAGGAAGGGGGACAGGACCCGGCGTGCTGAGCGTCCCCCCGCATGTCAGAGAAACCGATCATAGAAGTGCGGTTTTTTGTCTGAATTACCCCCTCAATTACAGCACTTTTGACTCCACATTCTAAGCATGCAGAGGCATCAAAAGCAAAATCCCATTTATTTCTTTAAGAGAAAGACAATGGATGTTTGTATTTAATCGAACTTCATTAGCACTTTAATGTTATATTTGCATCTGTATTTCTATATATTTTACATGGTCAATGTGACTTATTATTTATTAGAAATACCATCCAGACACACTGGGCGAGATGCAGCAAATCTCAGAAAATGCAGTTTACGGATGTTTGGCCGCATACCGCATATCCACCAAGCCCCAGAATGCGATAGATTCCGGGGCTTGGATGCGGTAGGCAACGCCATCTCCAGATGGCGATGTCCTATAGGAGCCTATGGGCTCCTATCGCGCTGCCCCATCTTACAGGGATCCAACCGGATCCCTCCCACCCCCCCCGCAGCATGGGCGTCACTCGACGCATGTGCAGATAGGATGCTGGGTCCAAAAAAGTCCTATCATTGCAAAGGACACCTCTTACCGCAAGAGCTGTCCTTTGTTATTTTCTTCATGCAGAATGTGATACTTGAGGCATCCTGCCCACTGTCTTATGTAGACGATGATACGTTATAGCAATATATTGTGTATGAATTTTATACAGTGTAGCTTTAGTACTTACTGCTAAACCATTGTCAAGCCACTGCTCCTCCAAACTACTATTTTTTCCTGGTGTCAAACTGGCACATATACCATTGTTCTTGCCTAGAGTAAAACTGACGCGTATACTACTGCTGCATTTTGAGATCAGCTCTGCAAACTAAGTGAAATGTATATTTTTTCAGGCACATTTTATCCCGGTTTTGCTTTTTGCTACAATATGCATCCATCTGTACATGAACCCCATAGAGTACACTCAGGACAGCAACCTGCAAGGGGAACATCGCACCAGGTTCCACTGCTTCTACAGTATCTGCTAGGGATTGTCAAGTCTTCCGGGAGGCTGACATATGGAATCTGTGGTTTTTTAGCATAATATATCCTGAAGGCCTTTGTAAAGGATCATGGGAATGGCTAAGTGACAGTTGGAGGGTGGCAGATCAGATCTTCGTCTATACTCCCAGTATATGGTGCAGTGAAATAGTAAACATATCACACCTACGAGAAGGGTGCTGATAGAAATATGTAGCTGTCTAAAAAGCCTCTTTCGGAGTAGTGATAGCAGAACGAGAGAGAGAGAGAGAGAGAGAGAGTACAGACTATAGGCGGGCCAGACCTCCAGCTGTATGGAGTCCAGGGGGTAAATTTACTAAGATGGGAGTTCTATTTAAGATGGGATGTTGCCCATAGCAACCAATCAGATTTCAGGTATTATCTTCTAGAAGGTGCTAGATAAATGAGAAGTAGAATCTGATTGGTTGCTATGGGCAACATCCCATCTTAAGTAGAACTCCCATCTTAGTAAATTAACCCCCAGATATTCTGAAGGCCCCTCTTGTCGCAGGAATAATAAAGAGGAGTAGTGTTAGAAGACTACAATGTAGACAGGCATTTAGTACAGGTTTGTCTAGCCATGTTTGTGGCTTTTCGTCTTTCTTCCAACGCAGAGATTTATGTTGCTACTTCAGAGTCTATTGTTACTATGCAGTTATTCCTGGTTATGTGGCTGTGCAGCCTGTCACGGTATCTGCAGCTAGTGACAGTCAGTATCAGCAGATCCTGGTGTAGATGATATAGATGAGGTTTTTTATTGTTATTATTTTGAAATCTTCAGACATCATCACTAAAGCTGGTACACATTGATCGATATGTTGTCCGATCCGATCTTTGTTGCCCCTTAAAAATGAATTAGAATCATTATCATGGCCGCATTGTGTAATGGTAGTATGGAAAGAGAAGTATGAGTCTGGGTAGGTTCAGATCCCCAACATATTCCATGCTGATGTACTGCTGCTTTATTATGGTGCAAACGGTTTTGTGTATTTTATGGAAATTGCTCAAAATGGTTATGGATCTAGGACACCTTTTATGCAGTTTTAGGAGGCTGCATAAGGGTTCAGTATGATTTACCGACAGTCGGGATGCCAGGCCGTCAGTATACCGACAACTGCATCCCAGCCGTCAGTATGCTGGCAGTGGGGCGATCGCAAAGATTCCCCTTGCGGGCTCAGTGGCTCGCTGCTCTCGCCACGGGTTCTATTCACATTCTATGGGTGTTCGTGTACATACACGAGTGGAAATAGCCCCCGTGCGCCGGGACTCCGGCTGTCGGTATTGTCAGCTGTCGGGATTCCGACATCGGTAACCTGACCGCCGGGATCCCGACTGCCAGCATAAACATCTGCTTCTATTTGATCCCCTGCTTGGAGATACTATTAACCATGTGGATATGAATAGTGGCCTTAAGTTAATTTTAAATAAGTGGTGGATGAGTGGAACTGATATCTAACGCCTTTATTTTATTCTTTAACTGCTTACACTGTAAAAAATTGTATATTAACTATAAAAGGGCATCATTGTTTATTTTATTTGCATTGTAACTGTGAACATAAGCACATACACACACACACACACACACACACACACACACACACACACACACACACACATTCAGTTTTTCTGTCTGCACAGTAACAAATATTTTAATTAAGCTTTAATTCAACTAAAGATCCTTACATCTATTAAAACAAGTATATATGATCTGCCATTGTGAGCATGTAAAGTGCAAAGACAAGACCTTATTTTCCACAAGCAATCCAAACACTGACACAGGTGGCCAGTGGCGCACCCAGGGGGGGGGTTCCGAGTACCCAGAAACCCCCCTCCACTAAAAAAATAAAAATAAAAAAAAATATATATATATTTTTTTTTTTTTTAGCTGCATGAGTATTATTAATGACTGTCTAGCGTCCTCTGCAGCCTGCTGTCTTCCTGGTGGCACTTGCAAGTGCAATAAAAGTTTACTTTATTTTAATTATAGTACATATATATCCATGTGCCTACATATATACACATGTATATACATACATACATACATACATACATATAAACACACACACACACACACATATGATATATATATATACATGTGTATATATATATGTGTACTGTATGTGTGTATATATATATATATATATATATATATATGTATGCATGTTTAATATGCTATGTATATGTGTATATGGGTCTACTACGATCTCCCGGCGACCAGCATACCGGCGCCGGGAGGCCGGCCGCCGGCTTACCAACAGTGTGGCGAGCGCAAATGAGCCCCTTGCGGGCTCGCTACGCTACGCGCGCCACACTATTCTATTCTCTCTCCAGGGGGGTCGTGGACCCCCACGAGGGAGAATAAGTGTCGGTATGCCGGCGGTCAGGCTCCCGGCGCCGGTATGCTGGTCGCCGGGAGCCCGACCGCCTGCATATACATACCCGTGTATATGTATGTGTGTGTGTATGTACATATATATATATATGTGTGTGTGTGTAGATATATGTGTATATATATGTGTAGATATATATATATATATACACACACACACACACACACACACACACACACACACACACACACACTAGTTTTATGGACCCAGCATATACTGGGTCACCTCAGTCCCCACCCCCGTGATTGGCTCCGCCCAGTTCTGGAAACCCCCCCATGCAAATCCTGCGTTTGCCACTGGTGGCACAATGGTTTTGTCTGTGCGTTATTTGCATGCATGGATGAGGGGCACTGACAACAACACTGCTATTTGAATCAGAAAATAGTTGGGAATTTATTGAAGTCCGACGCTGGACTTTTGAAGATTTTGGGGACCATGGTGGATCAGGAGAACAGTGCACCTCAGCTAAGTAAAAGACAGAATTTTATCTTTGAATACATCACATTCTGATGTCTGTTACACAATAACTGCGTGCTCTTTTAGAGTAAAGAGTGCATTTTTTAAGAGGCTGGGCAGGCCATATAGGTCCAAAGCATTTAATATTATTGCCGTAGTTGCAGCTGGAGATTCTTGTCTGACTTGGACATGCCCCTTTTCCTTTTCAAAGTAGGAACTCACCTGGCACTAAGTACTCGGTAATAACTGTAAGTTGTGGTACCAGGGATCTCCGTGGACCTAACTTCATACTGATTGATTAACTGTGTTCTGACCTGGCCTGTATTTTGACTCTGCAAAGACTGATTACCTGTGTAGTGATCATACTCGCCAGGAGTGTGCAGTCAGGTGGGAGGTGGCGCAACCAACTGTGCAGTGCGTTGGGCTTGATGTTGCAATCAGGTTATCACACCCCTTGATATACCATGGTGCAGTTACAAGCATTGTAAAATGGGGGCAGACTGAATTACGCGATTCAGTGCAAAACGCGTTATCAAGCTGCCTGGACCACCCACTTCACTGTAGAAATGGGAAACAGCATGGGGGTCACCCCAGGAGACTTGCCTACTCTTCCAAGCAACCAGGAGAGCTACTTGTGATACGAGAGACTCGCATACATTGCTGGGGAGTGGGCAAGTATGATTTGGATTCTGCTATAATGGCTGCACACTTCAGACCAACAATAATTTTGTAATGACACCAGTAACACCAGTAGATCTTTCAGCATTGCATGATCATGGCCTTCATCTATAAGCAGATCATTTTCCAATAAAACGTAATGAGACTGATGCAGAGTTGAATGTACACCCACTTGCATGACTTTGCACTGCACATGTGCCAAAAACGCATGGGTTATGTCATGTATGTTATAATCACACCTGAGACTGAAGAAGCAGACTGTGGTGTGATTGGGCATTCACGCTTAGGCAAAACACAGAGAGGGCATGTGGCTAGGATGGTGCAACATGTGCCACAGCACAAGGTACAGGACGAAGGGGGCTGCAGATCAGTCACTATGGAGTGGCAGAGGAACACACAGACTGTCACAGTGACAATGACTGAGTGACTTGGAACCACTCCTCACACCTTCCCTGATGACGTCCGCCTCCAGTGCAGAAAAAAAAACAAAACACCAGTAAACTTCAAGAACTCTTTTAGAAACACTGGGCTTCTGACTTCTTAAAGCTCTCCTAGCAACAGGTGTCACCAGACAAGCCATCTTGGGCAGGAACAAGGACAAGGCACAGCTAGAGAAGACTGCGGAAATGAGATTACCATCTCTTCCCTCTCCTCTTCCCAAGACCCCACACTTCAGGGACTGCAGGCAGATTGGAGGAACAAACCTACGTAAGTAAGGTAAGCTGATCCTACTGTATCTTTGCCTATTACACATACGCCAATCACAGTATGGAATCACACTGTGGAAAACACTGCATCTCCTACTACTACCTGCATGCACCTAGAACTGAAGCATAAAAAATACACACATCACAATCCTATTTTTCTTTATTTTACTTTGATTTTCTTTATTTTTTTTTATTTCAATTTACCCAGTTCTTCTTTTTGTACCGAATCGACATTCATTTGATCTAATTATGCAGTATCACGTCTAAGGTGGTCATTCCGAGTTGATCGCTCGCTAGCAGTTTTTAACAGCCGTGCAAACGCTATGCCGCCACCCACTGGGAGTGTATTTTAGCTTAGCAGAAGTGCGAACGAAGGGATCGCAAAGCGGCTACAAAATAATTTTGTGCAGTTTCTGAGTAGCTTCAAACCTACTCAGCGCTTGCGATCACTTCAGACCATTCAGTTCCTGATGTGACATCACAAACACGCCCTGCGTTCGCCCAGCCACGCCTGCGATTTTCCTGGCAGGCCTGCGTTTTTTCGAACACTCACTGAAAACAGTCAGTTGACACCCAGAAACACCCTCTTCCTGTCAATCACTCTGCGGCTGCCTGTGCGACTGAAAAGCATCGCTAGACCCTGTGTAAAACTACATCGTTCGTTGCAATAGTACACCGCGAGTGCGCATTGCGCCGCATGCGCAGAAGTGCCATTTTATTCCCTCATCGCTGCACCGCGACCGAATGCAGCTAGCGATCAACTCGGAATAACCACCTAAGTAGGGTTTGGGATTTGCATGTGTCAGGCGTGTGTAACCTACTTAACAAGTAAAGGATTCAATTCACACTAACTTACTAAAGTGGAATAAAATGCTCTAAGTAATAAAAAAACATGATAATGCAGGATAGCAATATAAAAAAAATGCTTTATGTATTTAAATAAAGTATTTTTATCTTATTTTAATGTCAGGTACTTATTTTTTTTTTTTTTATCCAATGGAAATGGAAACCCAAGCAGGGCTAAAGCTAAATATATTAGGACGATGTTAGGGATGATTGCACAGTACCGTTATTTATGGTCTGTACCGGTCAAAAGGGCCCTTGTACCGGTTTTGAGCATCTCCCTTGTTCCATACATTCCTGTGGCAGCACCGCGTGGCTACGCCCCCTTTGCCCGTGGCCCGTTTCGGAATTTGTATTGGTTTCTCGTTTAATGATGTTTGTGGGTATGTTGCATGTTTTCGATGCATTGGAACGATTAATGGTTTGAACTTGTGCACATTGTTGGGAGGTGTTTCTCACTTGCCAAGGGAACTATTAACAACTCTGATGCGTTAATACATGTGTCTTCAGCAACCCTGAACGTAAACAAAATAATTTTTTTTGGAAGGTGTGTCTTTTGCTTAGAGTATTGCAGCTGGAAATGCACACTGTGTAACAGCTCTGTATATGGGGAATACATACACTTTTTCTATGCATTCTTCTTTTGAGAAATGTGCATCCAATTTACTTACAACTCTGCATCAACCACAATATGTTGATAGTTGCCTCCAGTTAGTGTACATGTAGCTACACGGTCGTAGTTTCCACGTCGGTTATTCGCAATTTGAGTTTGAGAATCACTGGGTTATGTTATCCTATCTTTATTTAACATACAATCTATTATACTGTTTGGAGATTGCACTGTTGCCAGTTAGGTAATTGTGTAAATAGAATATAATTTAGGAATATCAGAGTTAAAGAGATATTGGTCCAGATTGAATGTACTGTGAGACGGCCAGAGCTCCGAGATTCCGGACAAACTTTTTTTTTTTTAAAGCACCAATCATTTACAAGGCACAACCAACCTGGTTTTGCCTTGTAAATGATTGCTGCTTTACAAAAACATACGAGTTCGGCTGGAATCTCAGAGCTCCGGCCGCCCCGCACTACCTTACATCCGGCCATCGTCTGAATTAAAATATTCTGAATAATAAATAGGTGATTTTATCCATAGTGAATGGTAGTTTGGACAAATGGACACTGGAATGCACAACTGTGTGTGTGTGTGTGTGTGTGTGTGTGTGTGTGTGTGTGTGTGTGTGTGTGTGTGTGTGTGGTCTAACCTGTACTGGACAATAGACAAACTAGTTTTAACACTGAGGGGTTATAGTAAAGGGGGGTACACTACACACTAGATTGCTTAGAACTTAAGCACGGATCTCTCCACGGCGATAGCGATGCGCGGACCTGCGTGTCGCAATCGCCGGTACTAAATTGGCCTGCTAGCACATCGCTAATTTCACTGCTGGGTGCAATAAGCACCCCCCTCACTCAGCACACATCTCCGGGAGAAATCTCTGTGTGTACCCCCCTTAAGAGTGAATAAATGGCTTGCTACCAAGAGATCACATCTATTGATAAAATGAGGTCTGAGGCACCCTAGGCAAAACAGATCTATTTACACATCAAATTGATCAAAGGAAAATCATTGATGTAAGAAATTCTGAGTTTTATTGTTCCAAAGCACCTTCCCTGCTTGCCGCCTTGGGGCAGAGCGAGATTACATGTTTTATGACACCTTGGAATGTAAATGGCAATTGCATCGAAAACACTAGGAGAACATAAACATGATGCTAGAGTAGAGAAGTCAGAGGGCAAGATGGAGAAAAGATGAAGAGTTAAGAAGCTAGGTGCAGGAGATAGACAGACAGACAGACAGATAGATAGATAGATAGATAGATAGATAGATAGATAGATAGATAGATAGATAGATAGATAGATAGATAGATAGATAGATAGATAGATAGATAACTCTCTCTCTCTCTCTCTCTATATATATATATATATATACTGGATGAGTTGATTATCCCTTATCCAAAATCCCACATTTTTGGGTCCCATACTGAAATAATGACATATATATTATATATACTATATATCTACACATATAATATATATAATATTTATGTCATATCAGTATGGCAACCAAAACTGTGGGATTTTGAGTTTTGGATAAGGGATACTCAATGTGTATATATATATATATATATATATATATATATATATATATATATATATATACATATATAATATATATATATATATCCCGCCATCCTAATCCTAATCCTAAACCCAGGATGAACATTTTTTCTTTACAGTACTTGTTTGAGGTTACAACTCCAGCTGGTCTGACTGTCGTAGGAAGAGACCCATTGATCGCTCACACCTTAGAAACGCCTGACGGATATTGCCTGAGTGTGTGCCGGATGACAGGAGGGTGACCCTGGCCTAATTCACCGCACGGCTAGAAAAAGATAGATTCCTATGGCGGATGCAGTCTGGAACCAGGATCTGTGGTCAGGTAACCATGACAACTCTCATGTTTGTATTACACCTCATTATTTATTGATTATAGCCCCTTTACTTGGATTCTGTTACAATAAAGCACTCCTTGAGTTTCACACACACTTGTCCAGGTAAATATAGTTACCCAACAGTGTAGAGGAGTAAGAGTGTAGGCCAAATAGCTTGTGGCTAGTTGTAGTACTTACTGAACACCTCATAGCCAGTAGGGATATGGTATGTCAGGTTGACATGCATCAGGTCGACATAGTCACAATGTTGATAGTTTCTTATCATGTTGACTATGATCATGTCTACACAATCGTTATGTCGGCATTATAGAATGGTTGCCCAGTGGTCATTTACTTGTGCCCGGCAGCAGTGCTCTCTCTTACGTCTCTCTTCGGTGCACCGTACAGCATTTCCGGTGCAGACCTGTGACGAGCGGCAGTTCTATTAAGTACTTCACCCATATACCTAACCTAACTCTTTAACCCTAACCCACCCTCTGGTGCCCTGGTGCCTAACACTAACTCCCCCACCCCCAACCTAAACCCAACCCTCCCAGCAGCACCTAACCTTAACTGTCTGCTTTCTGTGGATGTAAACATGGTGCCATGTTGAACCATGTCGACAAACTAGTTTTATCTGACCTTATACCAGACAGCAAGGTAAAGGACCAGGACCAATCAACTCTGCGTTGTAACATATGCCTGTCAAACATGCCAGCCATATGCCTGTCGCATACATATTTATATGTACAGCAGCACTTCGCCCAGCTCCATGTCTCCTGCATACTCATGTCAGACGTTACAGCCAGTGTCGGACTGGGGCATGTAGGGCCCACCGGGGAGAATGCAGTGGTAGGGGCCCATGTTTATGGGTGTGGCCAGTCTGCTGAGGGGGTGTGGCCTGCCACCACATTGGGTTGAATAACCATTAGAGAGTGCAACGTCTGGGCCACTTCATTAAATTCTGTAAATTCAGCTGCTGCATGCATGATAATGTACCAGATTAATAACAGCAATGCACTGTAGAAAATACACCATAGTCCAGTATAAGGTAACATATGTATAATGTATAATTCAAGTGCACAGTCTGGAACCTGATCCTTAAAGCAGGAGGTGGGCCCCCAGGCAGTGGGTCCCACTGGTGGTTTCCCCTGTACCCCTGTGGGCTAGTCCAAGCCTGGTTACAGCAATGTAAGTCACGCCTACCACATAAACCCTGTTCTTAGGTTAGTAGCCCCACGTGCACTCCACCACATTTCCATGCCCACATTACATCCCTGAGCCCACAAAATAGCCTTATTTGAACCTGTACAATTCCCATCACACGCAGCTATGTGCAGGTGTAAACAATCCAATGACTAGCAGTCATGTAGTCCCTACATAATCACATTATGAGGCCTAGGCAACTCTCAGCCCAGAATTTCATCATCATTCACACTATTCTGTCAGCCTAATCTCTTGTGTCCACCATGTGCAGCGTCAGTCCCGTGCACTCAACATGCAGCACCGTGCCAACCTCCTTTCCCACTCTCCCCTCATTACTTCCTGTCCTGTTTTCTGTGTCGGTCAGCATTTGATCCACATTAGCAGGGATAAAAATGAATGAATACAGCTAGTGTAGGGAGCCAATGCAGAAGAACCACTGCAATTTCACTGGATTAAACTGCAGTGCTGAGCGCTTTTATCCAGGGAAGTCCAGATGATTTCAGCTAATAAAACACTTTTATGTTTTTTTATATTATATAGTGAAGCTGCAGTGGTATCATTACAATTGTGTGGCTTCTACTGCTATGAATCTGTTTTTTTATATTATATAGTGAAGCTGCAGTGGTATCATTACAATTGTGTGGCTTCTACTGCTATGAATCTGTTTGCTGCCAGAGAATGACGCCACAGGACCTGTTTCTGAGTTACATGTAACTTTGCATGTGGCTGCACGTTGTGATTTTCTGCATGCTGGGCTGCATATGAATATTGCCGAACGTATGTATGAATCAGTGTTATGTATCTCAGCTGCTTCTCTACAGCCACTCAGGGGGCGTTTCTGGGTGGCAACTGGGCAGCAACAATGCAAATGCTCAAAGAGAACTGTTCTGTGGGTGTATCAGGGTGTGTCATTGGCATAATGCCAGAGTTACGTCACACTTGCCTACTCTCCCGGAATGGCCGGGAGGCTCCCGAAAATCGGGTGACCCTCCCGGCCCCCCGGAAGAGCAGGCAAGTCTCCCGATTCGCGGGGTCCCCCTGCCCGTCCGCCCACTTAGTGTTTAAAGTGGGCGGTCCGGGCAGTTGATGACGCGATTCTTGCTGAATTGCGTCATCATAGCCACGCCCCCTGCAGTGTAATGCCGGTGATCGTGGCATTACAGAGCGGGGGCGTGGCTTACAGGCCGTGCCATCGTGACTCCGCCCCCATCCCGCCTCCGGCCCACCCCTTCATCCACGTCACAGCCTCCCCTGCCCGCCCTCTGAGACGACCTGGCTGCTCTCTCCCGCAGAGAGCAGCTAGAATGTAGGTAAGTATGAGTTACGTGCATGTGTATTCTAGATGCCGGTATGGGTTAGGTGCAAGCGCTGATTACAGTAATTATGGGTGTAGGGGACGATGCATTCACAAAGGAATCAGTATACCGACAACGGCATCCCGATCAGCATGCCGGCAGCGGGAAGAACGCAAAGAGTCCCATTGCCGGCTCGGTGGTTTGCTGCGCTCGCCACAGGTTCTGCCCCTGTTCCCACTCTATGGGTGTCATGGACACCCACAAGTGGGAATAGCCCCTGTTAGCCGGGATTCCGGCTATCGACATTGTCATCGGTCGGGATCCCTACTGCCGGCAACATAACTGCATACCTACACAAAGATGCATACGACTACGAATACAGCATGCCATTCATAATCTGTATGCGCCTGGAGTTGTGTTTGCATTACATCTAACTCAAGGTGCATACACACTTGAACAATGTCGCTCATTTTCCCCCTTCCTGAGCGACGTTGTTCACTTTCTCGGCAAGTGTGTATGCCGGCGGCGATGGCCGATGTGCGGCACCGCGGATCGTTAACGACCCTCAGTTTTGGCAGTGCATGCAGTGCCAATCTGGGCTGTTGTCCAGGAGCTGCCTGCACAGCCCGGCCGATGCATGACGTCACTGAGCGATATAAACGGTCATATTGCTCAGTGTGTATATATTGCGATATAAACGGTCATATTGCTCAGTGTGTATATATTGCGATATAAACGGTCATATTGCTCAGTGTGTATATATTGCGATATAAACGGTCATATTGCTCAGTGTGTATATATTGCGATATAAAAAGTCATATTGCTCTGCGGTCGGCGGCCGCCCGGCCCGGGAGGGGAAACATTAGACGACGTTGCTCATAGACCGATGTCGTCTAGTGTGTATGCAGCTTTAGAATCATTATGGAACTAGTAAAGTGATATTGGGCCTAATTCTGAGTTGATCGCAGCAGCAAATTTGATAGCAGTTGGGCAAAACCATGTGCACTGCAGGGGGGACAGATATAACATGTGCAGAGAGAGTTAGATTTGGGTGGGGTGTGTTCAAACTGAAATCTAATTTGCAGTGTAAAAACAAGCAGCCAATATTTACCCTGCACAGAAACGAAATAACCCACCCAAATCTAACTCTCTCTGCAATGTTATATCTGCCCCCCCTGCAGTGCACATGGTTTTGCCCAATTGCTAACAAACTTGCTGCTGCGATCAACTCAGAATTACCCCCATTGTGCATTACTGGGGGGAGGGGGTGTAATGCTGGGCTATGAAATCACAGCCCAGTGCTACATTCCCAGTCTGTGGAGCACAAGATGCTGATCCCCATCTGGTGGCTGCTAAGGTAAGATATACAGGAGGAGTGGCACTGATTCTGAAGAAGGAGGGATGCTGCCTCCAGGGGTGAGAGGCGGCACCTGAGGAGGATGGCACCTTGTGCGCCCTCTGAGCTTCTGCCCGGCTTGCATTAAAGTACATACAGCCATACAGTCTTATGATTAGATTTCTAAATCCACGTTAGACATTACCTTAGGTGAAATTCTGTAATAAAGGCTGCATGTTTGATGAGGTTCCATTGAACAAATAATTCACCCTTAGATAATACAGATTAACATGAACAAATAACTTAACATGCTAAGTCCTCATTTCTTGAGGTTTTATAGATGCTAAACTTGCAAAATACACTCTAGGGGGCAACTGTTTTGGGCACCAAGCTAAATAATGGGCATCTGACGGAGCAATTCACTTGCTTTGGGCGCCCATTAATTATTGCACTTGTCACCCACAAAAGCAGCAATTTACTTGGCTAAACATGTCTAAAGTCCAGGTTTGGATGCCCGAACTATGGACTTTTCGTACATCTCTGCTTGCCACCTCAGCAGGCTGTGCATTAAATTGCTCTGCCAGGTGCCCATTACATAGAGCTGTGCTAAAAACTACTGAATTCCCCCCTTAGGGCTCGGGGGTGTTGAAAAACAGCATATGTTAAAAGCATAGGAAAGAAACATGTACTTTTAATAAAGTGTGAGCGTGTTTACATCTTATTTGCTTGCTGTTCTAAGCTACTCTCAGTGGGTTACCACAGAGGAAATCCACGTGGTTAGTGTGGGGGTGTACCAACGCACTTCTCTACTTGGTATTCCTGCGCTTCCATCATTTGGTAATCGGCTCCACATCTAAACGTTTCTGGCAGCTGGGATTTCTTTCTGGATGCAGAGGGACTTTGGGTCGGTGCAGTGGCGGGATATCAATTGACATACCACGTGATTGGTGATAATTGCTTTTTATGTTTTTTAAATTGTGAGTGTATTACATTTTTTATTCAATTTTGTTTCTTTAAGACTATATTGCACCATATTGTTTTTTTTAAGTCTTCAGTATCTCGCTGGGAATTTCTGGATATTCCTCCTATCAGGATGACGCATACAGATTAATTCCATCTATTATCCTGTTGATGACCCCTGGATATACCTCGTATGAGGATGATATGCACTGACAAAAGTTTATCTATGTGAGTGGAACCAATAAAAACACGCTTTGGACATTTATCATTATATATTACACTATTGTGTTTATTTATTTTATTGTTCTAGAATCCAGTTCTATCTATGTAAGTGGATCATACTCTGGTCTTTTGTGAATCATAGACCACCTTTCTGAATGTGTTTGTGGTTACGGTAGCGCCACGAGTCCTCATTTTGGTTTTTGTATGGTGTACCAACGCAATTTGCTCCCATAATGCCTATTTCACTAGGGGAGTAGGTGGGTGATGCTTGAGGGTGTCCTGCTCTTCCAAAAGTTTCCCGATATTTGCGAGTCTCCCAGACATTCTGGGGGGGAGTAGACGAGCATGGGTCAATTGTGCAAGCACTATTAAAAGTGATGCAAAGCAAGCGCTTATCAGATAGTATATGTAAACATTCACTTACATTAGCTTGAATGATCAGAATGGTTGATAAGCTTTGAAACACACGTCCCTGACAACCAAACTCACTATTTATATAGACACTATTTACATTTACATACAGTATATACTATATTAGACAAAAGTAACCTGTGTAACGTTCCCGTAAGGAATTGTTTGCGAATGGGTTAAAATGATAATTGGAAGAGCTGTGTATATTACTGTGTTTGTGCTCCATTGTGTTCCCTGAGAATTTTGATGTAGATTGCATACTTTTTCATCTGGAAGATCCAGGCGGTGAGATCCTAGTGGGTGCTGGATCCTGCACTGCAGTTAAGACCTGGGGCCAAATTCAGACCTGGTCGCACGCAGGCTATGTTTTGCACTGCTGCCTACAGGGGGAGAGGGTAAGGGCTTTGCAGGGGTGCGATGGGCTGTGCAGTGAGCTGCACAAACGTTTCTACACAGCCCAGGACTTACTCAGATGCAGTGATGTTCAGGGCCGGCGGTGACGTCAGGAACCCTGCTCTGCAATGGCTGTGCACGCCTACGTTTTTCACGACACTCCCAGAAAATGGTGAGTTGCTGCCCAGGAACGCCTCCTGCCTGTCAATCTTCTTGCGATCGCCCCTGTGATCGCTTTCGTCGTTCAAGCCATTGCTCTCCGGCGACCCCCGTCGCTGGCCAGCGACGCGCTTACGCATTGCGGGTCACGCGCATATGCAGTTCAGACCCGTTCACACGGCTGCGAGAAAATGCAGCGTGCGAACGGGTCTGCCACTGGCACCACAATAGGTTGGTTCATGTGGAATGATGAAACCACTTTCGGCAGAAATTGCTGACAAGTCTTCAACTCCGCTCTATCCTCATGGAAAATCAAATAGGGGCTCTTGTGAGAAAAAGGCGCTAATTCAGACACCCGCCTTGCGGATGCCAAGGCCAACAACATGACCACTTTCCAAGTGACGAATTTCAACTCTACCTTCTGCAAAGGTTCAAACCAATGTGATTGAAGGAACTGCAACACCACGGTAAGATCCCATGGAGCCACTGGGGGCACAAAGGGAGGTTGGATGTGCAACACGCCTTTCACGAAAGTCTGAAGGGAGGCCAATTGTTTTTGAAAGAAAACCGATAAGGCTGAAATTTGTACTTTAATTAAGCCCAACTTTAGGCCCGCATCTACACCTGCTTGTAGAAAATGGAGAAAATGTCCTAAGTGAAACTCTTCCGTAGGAGCCTTCTTGGATTCACACCAAGACACATATTTTCTCCAAATACGGTGGTAATGTTTAGACGTTACCCCTTTTCTAGCCTGAAGAAGTGTGGGAATGACTTCTTTCGTGCTAGGATCTGGCGCTTAACCGCCAAGCCATCAAACATAGCCACGGTAAGTCTTGATACACGCACGGCCCCTGCTGTAACAGATCCTCTCGTAGAGGAAGAGGCCAGGGATCTCCTATGAGTAATTCCTGAAGATCTGGATACCAAGCCCTCCTTGGCCAATCTGGAACAATGGGGTTCACCTGAACCTTTGTTCTTCTTATGATCTTTAGCACTTTTGGAATGAGAGGAAGCGGAGGGAATACATACACTGACTGAAACACCCATGGTGTTACTAGTGCGTCCACTGCTATTGCTTGAGGGTCCCTCGACCTGGAACAATATCTCTGCAGTTTCTTGTTGAGACGAGACGCCATCATGTCTATTTGAGGAATTCCCCAACGACTTGTCACTTCTGTGAAGACCTCTTGATGAAGACCCCACTCCCCTGGATGGAGATCGTGTCTGCTGAGGAAGTCTGCTTCCCAGTTGTCCACTCCTGGAATGAAGATCGCTGACAGAGCGCTTGTATGTCTTTTCGCCCAATGGAGAACTTTTGTGGCCTCTGCCATCGCCGCTCTGCTTTTTGTTCCGCCATGGCAGTTTATGTACGCTACTGCTGTTATATTGTCCGATTGAATCAGGACAGGCAGATTGCGCAGATGTTCTGCTTGAAGAAGGCCGTTGTAAATGGCCCTTAACTCCAGAACGTTTATGTTGGAGACAAGTTTTTTGGCTTGACCATCTTCCCTGGAAGTTTCCCCCCCTGTGTGACTGTCCCCCAGCCTCGGAAACTCGCATCCGTGTTTACCAGGATCCAGTTCTGGATCCCGAACCTGCGGGAGTGAGATTCTGGTCTTGAAACACAGGATTATTCTTTGGTGCATGTGTAGGTGGGATCCGGACCACTTGTCCAACAGGTCCCACTGAAACACTCTGGCATGGAATCTGCCAAACTGAATGGCCTTGTAGGCCGCCACCATTTCCCCCAGTAACTGAGTGCATTGATGGACTGATACACTTGTCGGTTTCAGAATTTGTTTGACTAGGTTCTGAATTTCCAGAGCTTTTTCCACTGGAAGAAAAACTCTCTGTAATTCTGTGTCCAGAATCATTCCCAAAAACGACAGCCGCGTCGTTGGCACCAACTGTGATTTCGGTAAGTTTAGGAGCCCACCAGGTTGTTGCAGAACTGTCAGGGAGAGCGTAATGACAATCCTGAACTGCAAACCTCAGGTAAGCCTGATGCGGAGGATAAATGGGAACGTGCAAGTAGGCATCCTTTATGTCTACCGACACCATAAAATCCCCTTGCTCCAGAGGGGAGATCACCGCCCGGAGAGATTCCATCTTGAATTTTAATTTTCTTAGTAGAAATTGAGGGATTTTAGATTCAGGATTGGTCTGACCGAGCCGTCCGGCTTCGGGACCACGAACAGGCTTGAATAAAATCCTTCTTCCTGTTGTGACGGGGGAACCTTGATAATGACCTGATTTAGACACAACTTTTGTATTGCATCGCGTACAACCTCCCTGTCCGGAAGAGAAGCTGGTAAGGCCGATTTAAAAAATCGGCGAGGGGGAACGTCTTGAAACTCTAGTTTGTACCCCTGGGATACTATTTCCAAAACCCATGGGTCCAGGTCCGAACGAACCCAGAACTGACTGAAGAGTTTGAGACGCGCCCCCACCGGTGCGGACTCCCGCAGAGGAGTCCCAGCGTCATGCAGTGGATTTGGCAGAAGCCGGGGAGGACTTCTGCTCCTGGGAACCTGCCACTGCCGGTGACTTTTTTTTCTTCTTCTTTTCTTTCCCCCTTCCTCTAGTAGCAAGGAAGGAAAAACCTCGTCCGTTCTTGTATTTATTGGGCCGAAAGAACTGCATCTGATAGTGGTGTGTTTTCTTTTGTTGTGCAGGAACATAAGGTAAAAAGGATGACTTACCCGCGGTAGCCGTAGATACCAAATCGGCGAGGCCGTCACTAAACAAGACACCACCTTTATACTCAGGGCCGGTTCTAGACCCTTTGGTGCCCCGAGTGGAAAATGGGGGGCGTGGCTTCATACAGGGGGCGTGGTCAGTTACGGCCCCTGTACAGTGGAGTAGCGCCGCTGAAAGAAAAAAAAATACTTACTATTCCCGCTCCCGACCGCTGCAGATCTCCGCCGGCGCCGCTCCTTTCCTCGGATGACAGACACTAGAGGTCAATTATGACCCCTAGCGTCTGTCAGTCCCACAATGCTGTGCGGTGCGCGATGACGTCATCGCGCACCGCACAGCAAAAGTCCTCTACACGAAGGGAAACTAGACGCGTAGCGTCTAGTTTCCCTTCACAGCGGGGGACAGCGGGACCAGCGGGGGACACAGCGGCCAGCGGGGGGCACAGAGTAGTGGATCTTGCCATGGTGCGGCGCCCTCCGGATGGCGCCGGTGCCCTCCGGAAGGCGGCGCCCCGGGCAAAAGTCCTGCTTGCCCGTGGCAAGATCTGCTACTGTTTATACTGCAGAGACTCCATATTTTTCTTAGAGTCGGCATCAGCATTCCATTGATGAATCCACAATGCTCGTCTAGCTGAGACTGCCATGGCATTGGCCTTTGCACCCAAAAGGCCAATATCCCTTGCAGCTTCCTTTAGGTATGCTGCAGCGTCCCTGATATGACCTAGTGTCAAGAGAACACTATCCCTATTCAGGGTATCTATATCAGATGACAAGTAATCTGCCCATTTTTCGATAGCACTACTCACCTACGCAAATGCAATGGCTGGCCTGAGCAGCGTACCTGTAGTGACATAAATGGATTTCAATGTAGTTTCCTGCCTACGATCCGCCGGATCCTTAAGGGCTGCCGTGTCAGGGGACGGAAGAGCCACCTTTTTGGACAGCCGTGATAGAGCCTTGTCCACAATGGGTGGTGACTCCCACTTTTCCCTGTCCCCAGAGGGAAACGGATACGCCACCAGAATCCTTTTGGGAATCTGAAACTTTTTGTCAGGATTTTCCAAACCTTTTCAAATAGGGTGTTCAGTTCATGAGAGGGAGGAAACGTTACCTCAGGCTTCTTCCCCTTATACATACAGACCCTTTTGTTAGGAACAAGAGGGTCCTCCGAGATATGTAATACGTCTTTTATCGCCACAATCATGTACCGAATGCTCTCTGCTAATTTCGGATCTAATCTGGTTTCACTATAGTCGACACTGGAGTCAGAGTCCGTGTCGGTATCCGTGTCTGCCAACTGGGAAAATTATCTTTTTTTGTGACCCCGAGGGGGTCTGGACTTTCATGCCTGGTTCTGAGACTCTGATTTATCCAATCTCTTATTAATAAGAGCATTCAAAGCATTCAACACATTTACCCAATCAAGAGTCGGCGGTGCCGACAGGTTCACTCCCACAGTTGTTTGTGTCCCTAATACAGCCTCCTCCTGGGAAGAGCACTCTGTCTCAGACATGCCGACACACGTGTATTCACCACTCACAGACACACTGGGCATATAGGGGACAGACCCACCTAGTCTGTCAGAGAGACACAGAGGGAGTTTGCCAGCTCACAACCCAGTGCTTCACCAACGGTTCTGAAAAAAATAATGCCCCAGACCTGCAGCGCTTTTATAATCACATATATTGCACCAAATTTACCGATACTTATGCAGCAGTGAGAGGAAGGACCAGCGTCTCTGCAGCCTGTGTAGAGAAAATGGCGCTGGGCTGTGTGAGCTGTGAGGGCTAAGCTCCGCCCCCGTAATGGCGCGCTTCAGTCCCGCAATTTCTTCAAAACTTTTATACTGGCGGGGGTTAGGACAGTGCCCTGGCACTATGTCCCTTGTTGCCATTGTCATATAGAGGTTTATATGCTGCCCAGGGCGCCCCCCCCCCCCGCACCCTGTAGTGCCGCTGTGTGTGGGAGCATGGCGCGCAGCGCGATCGCTGTGCGGTACCTCAGAAGCCGTCATTGAAGTCTTCTTTCCTTCTTCTACTTACCTGTCTTCTGACTTCTGGCTCTGCAAGGGGGGTGACGGCCGGCTCTGGGAACGAGCATCTAGGCGTACCTAGCGATCAGACCCTCAGGGGCTAATGGTGTCCTGTAGCCAAGAAGCAGAGCCTTTAAACTCACTAGAAGTAGGTCTAACTTCTCTCCCCTAAGTCCCACGAAGCAGGGAGACTGTTGCCAGCAGTTCTCCCTGAAAATAAAAAACCTAACATACCGTATATACTCGAGTATAAGTCGACCCGAATATAAGCCGAGGCACCTAATTTTACCACAAAAACCTGGGGAAAAAAACTTATTGACTCGAGTATAAGCCTAGGGTGGGAAATGTAGCTCTAGCCGTACACAGCCCTCATAGAGCCAGATATGCCCTCATACTGCCAGATATGCCCCCACAGTGCCAGATATGCCCTCATGCTGCCAGATATGCCCCACAATGCCAGATGTGCCAGATATGCCCTCATGCTACCAGATATGCCCCACAGTGCCAGATTTGCCAGATATGCCCCACAGTGCCAGATATGCCCTCATGCTGCCAGATATGCCCCACAATGCCAGATGTGCCAGATATGCCCCACAGTGCCAGATATGCCCTCATGCTTCCAGCTATGCCCCACAGTGCCAGATGTGCCAGATATGCCCCACAGTGCCAGATATGCCCCACAGTGCCAGATGTGCCAGATATGCCCTCATGCTGCCAGATATGCCCCACAGTGCCAGATATGCCCCACAGTGCCAGATATGCCCTCATGCTGCCAGATATGCCCCACAGTGCCAGATGTGCCAGATATGCCCCACAGTGCCAGATGTGCCAGATATGCCCCACAGTGCCAGTTTGTTACTTACCCTCCATCGCTCCCGCGCAGTCCCGTCGCTCCCGCGCTGTCTTCTGAAGGAGGGACACGGAGCGCACAGCGCTCGGTTCTCCTGTGTCCTTCCTGCGTCTCCGGCTGCAGCGGCGTGTGTGTGTTAAATGAAGTGCCGGTTCGTGCACTTCCTTTAACACACACACGCCGTTGCCGCCGGAGACGCAGGAGGGACACAGGAGAGCCGCGCGCTGTGCCCTCCGTGTCCCTCCTAAATACTCACTCGAGTAGCCGAAGTGGTTTTTTCAGCACAAAAAAAGGTGGTGAAAAAGTCGGCTTAAACTCGAGTATATACGGTAAGTCTTTTCAGAGAAACTCAGTAGAGCTCCTCAGAGTGCATCCAGTCTCCCTGGGCACAATTCTAAACTGGGGTCTAGAGGAGGGGCATACAAGGGGGAGCCAGTTCACACCCCTTTGAAAGTCTTGGAGTGCCCATGTCTCCTGCGGATCCCATCTATACCCCATGGTTCTTGATGTGACCCCAGCATCCTCTAGGACGTATGAGAAATAAAATCTATCATCTATCTTATCAAATGCAAGAATACCAACAGCCTCTGTACTACATACAAACTGGGACAGGACTCAGGAGGACTCTGTGTGTCTCTCTTTCCAAACCTGAATGCCCTCATCAGATAACAGGTTACATAGGGCCCAGCCACATCAGCTACATCTTACAGCTATCTCTCTCCCACCTTCTATTTCTCCTCTGGTCAGGAAGCTCCCTCAGCAGCTCATGAAACCTGATAATCCTGTCTGCCTGAACTACATTCTTTCCTTCTCTAGTGGCAAACGCAGGATTTGCATGGGGGGTTTCCAGAACTGGGTAGTGTCAAGCACGGAGGTGGGGACTGAGGTGACCCAGTATATGCTGGGTCCAGTAAAACTAGCGTGTGTGCATAGGTGTGCGCAGGGGGGGTGCCTGGTGCGCACAGGCACCCCCTAATGTCCGGCACCCCGATCTCACATGCCTGATGCAGCAATCGCCGAGCAGGCTGATTACTGTACCCTCTACGCCTGGGTTAATCAAGGGTGCCACTGCCACTGGCTTTCAAACTCCCGGCTCCATCTCCATATACAAAAACAGCGTGATGTGATTACGTCATGCTGCTCGCACGCCCACCCGTCACACGCCCACCTCGCTCCTTCTATGCTATGCCAACGCCAGCCACTGATGAGCTGCAGAATGCAGCCAGCGTTCCTCTTATGAAGACAAATTCAATACTGGCAGGCGGTCAGCAGTAGCATTGACACGTCACTCGTTTTTCCAGCAGCAGCAGTACTAGTCTGCGACTGTCAGTGTCAGTGAGTGACTTGTAAGTAAGCTGCTGCAGCTTGCAGGGTAAAGAGAGGAAGAGCCAGACCAGGCTGAGGAGGAGCAGTGTAATTGCAGTGAGTGCCATCAGGGGTGTTTGTTTGGTGCACACCACAACATCTGACAATGTACCTACTTTATTAGGATTGGCACAAGTATGGATATTTTATATTGCGTTGATCGTCAATAGATGGTGTTAGACATGCCCAAAAGGCGGTGCTAGACACACCCTCTGACGGTGCACCCCCTAATAAAATGTGCTGCGCACGCCTATGCGTGTGTGTGTGTGTATATATATATATATATATATACACACACACACACACACACACACACACACACATATATATACCGTATATACACCGGAGGTGCTGCTGCAGTTCGTTAGCCAGGCACACCTGGAAGCACACAGAGGAGGAGGGTAAGTTGTCTCACTTAATGATCTTGTGTATTTAAGCACTGTTTTTTGACCACGAGTGTTGTCTGAGGAAGGGGCTAGTCCCCGAAACGTCACAATAAAGGTTGCCCTGCGGGGTTTTGTTTATTCACATCCTTTTGCCAAGTCTTTGAGTGCCGCCCTCTCCAAGGTATTATATATATATATATATATATATATATATATACATGCACATATACATAGCATATTAAGCATGCATATATATATATATATATATATATATATATATATACATACATACAGTACATGTATATATATATATATATATATATATCTATCATGTGTGTGTGTGTGTGTGTGTGTGTGCGTGCGTGTGTTTATATGTACTGTATGTATATACATGTGTATATATGTGTGCACATGGATATATATGTACTATAATTAAAATAAAGTAAACTTTTATTAAGCACTTACAAGTGCCACCAGGAAGACAGCAGGCTGCAGAGGACACTAGACAGCCATTAATAATACTCGGCTCGCAAAATACAGCCCAAAAAAATGTATTTATTTTTTGGTGAAGGGGGGTTTCTGGGTGCTCGGAATTCATATTACACCACATAGTTGTGCCCCTTATTCACATTACGTCACACAGTAGTGCCCCTTCTTGTACACGTTACACCACACAGTACTTCCCCTTTTACACAAGGCCCACAGTAGTGCCCCTTATCAGAGGTGTAGCTAGGTGCCATGGTGCCCGGAGTAAGGGTATGTTTCATTGCCCCTTTCCCTTTATTGAATTGGGGGCATGTTACATTTGAAAAGAAAAAGATATTTTAAAATCGGTGACAGGGCTTGTTCTAGACCTTGAGGAGCTCAGGGCGAAAGTTTCCTTTGGTGCCCACCATGCTCAAGACAGGGACAGTGCGCACCGAAGCTGTGCACCAAAAATATAGGGCCATGGCCACAGAATAGTACCAGTTCACATTACACCTCACAGTAGTGTCCGTTAGTCACATTACACTGAACAGTAGTGTCCTTATACATGTTACGCCACACAGAAAAGCCGCTTATACACGTTACACCACAGTAGAGCAGCTAATACATGTTATGCCAGGTAGAGTGGCTTTTACACATTATGCCAGATAGAGTCCATTATACACGTTACGTCACGTACAGCCCATTATACACGTTATGCCAGGTAGAGCCCATTATACACATTATGCCAGGTACAGAACATTAAACACATTATGGCAGGTACAACTGAACCACCTCATACCTACCACCTCAAGCCCACCCTGCTACTGTAAATGTAGTACCTTCTGCTTCACCACTTACACTGCCCCTTACACATACTGCCCACAGTCATAGTGCCACATATAATGCCCACAGTATTAGTGCCCCTTTCATATAATGCCCACAGTAGTGTCACAAATAATGCCCACAATATTGTGTGCCCCTTACACATATGTCTCCACAGCGCGACCTGCAGGAGGTCCCGGCTCGGGCGCTGCTCCTTCTCTGCCTTCTCCTCCTCCTCCGTCTTGCAGACTCCATTACTCCAGCAACAGCAGCTCTGGAGGATGATGGAAGGGACGCCGAGAGGGGGGGGGAACGGGTACTACTTACCCGAGCCTGGGACTGATGGAGGGGCCCGGCGGGGGGCCCTGGTCCGCTGCACTTCTTCCCTCCCTCCTTACTGGACTGCAGCAATAGGGGTGTAGTATGTTATGTCGGCAGGCAGGCTCCCGGTGGCCAGCATACCCGCGCCGGAATCCCGACCGCCGGCATACCGACAGCTGGGTGAGCATAGGCGTGCGCAGTTAATTTTATTAGGGGGTGCACTGCTGGAGGGGCCTTTTAGGTGTGTCGCACTGCCTTTTGGGCGTGTCTAGCACCGCCCAGGGACATGTCTAACACTATTTTACATTCTCTCAGTAAAATCACATGGCATAATCTAATTTATCCCCAGTTCATAATACAAGCAGATACAATACAACCCAGAGAAATAAAGTACTACTTACTGTCTGCTTCGGCATAATTCTGAGTCCTAGCTGCCGCTGCATCCTATCGCTACTTACACTTCCCCAAGCTATCTCTGACCTAGTGGTGAAACTAGAGGGTGGTGGGCCTAGGTGCAAAATTCATATTATGCCACACGGTATGAGCCAAAATTCACATTACGCCACATACTATTTGCCAAAATTCACATTAAGCCACACGGAATGAGCCGTAATTTACATTACGCCACGTGGCATAAGCCAAAATTCACATTAAGCCACACGGAATGAGCCGTAATTTACATTACGCCACGTGGCATAAGCCAAAATTCACATTACGCCACACAGTATGAGCCAAAATTCACATTATGCCACACAGTAAGAGATAAAATTCACATTATGCCACACAGTATGAGACTATATTTACATTACACCACACAGTAAGAGATAAAATTCACATTATGCCACACAGTATGAGACTAAATTTACATTACGCTACACAGTTTGAGCCAAAGATTACATTACGCTGCACGATATGAGTCAAAATTTACATTATGCCACACGGTATGAGGCAAAATTCACATTACGCCACATTATGCCACGGCCTTAATAGACCCCATAGTACCCCCAAACACATTATATAGTACACAGTGCACCCTAAACACATATGCCACACAGAGCCCCCCCCCCTTCACACATTATGTGACACATAGTGCCTTTCCAAATACATTATATAATATACATTACTTGTGGGCGTGCTCGCAGCTGAGCGCTCCTCGCCGCCTGCCACTCCGTGCATAGACAATTACTACCGTCCTTTTTCATCCTTCACCCCCTCCTTCCCTGCAGTCCTATTCCCATGTGGGTTCCAGTAGCAGGTGCAGCTGACAAATGCACCCTCTACTGCCCCTGCAGCAGCGTGTCTCTTTCCCAATCGCCAAGCCTGCTGACCGGGCGTAGTGGGCAGGTGAAGAGAGGGAAGCGGCGGGTGGATGGCACGGGTGTAGAGAGCGGGGGTGGATGGGCATAGCGATCAGGTCACAGCCATAGAGAGTGGGCGGTCTGTGCTGGTGGGCGTAGAGTGCGGGTGGGCATGCACAGTCAGGAACAGAATTACAAGCTTGGCAATGACTTAGTTACAGGCATGTGTAAGGGGGGTGCCGGACATTAGGGGGTGCCTGTGCGCACCAGGCACCCCCTCTGCGCACGCCTATGTGGGCGAGCACAAATGAGCCCCTTGCGGGCTTGCTGCGCTCGCCACGCTGTGGCACGCGTAGCTATCTATTCTCCCTCCGGGGGGGTCGTGGACCCCGAAGAGGGAGAAAAGCTGTCAGTATGCCGGTGGTCGTGATTCCGGCGCCGGTATGCTGGTCGTCGGGAGCCCGGCCACCGGCAAACTGAAGTCCACCCCAGCAATAGCATCAGCTCTTAGACCTGCTGCTGCTGGACTTCTGCCTGTTCATGTACAGGTAGGGGGCAAGTGATCACACTGATCACGCTCCCTACTTGAATTGCCCCTGGCTGAGGGGCTCAAAGAGCCCCCCAACTCCACACCACTGGGCTTTGCAAAGATTTTTGTGCTTTTTCCACAAGGAGGCGTGGCCGCGCCTCCCGCGATTAGGACACGCCCCCAAAGTGATACCCGGCAGCAGAACTCTCACCAGAGGAGGATGTCAGGGACTCGGAGCAGCGGGGAGGGAGCAAAACCAGAGGGACCTTGCACTGTCTGGGAGCCGTGCAACACGCTGCCAGCGCTGCTACCTGCCTTACAGTTTGACAGGTGTAGCTGCAGCTGGCAGCAGCTGGGTAGCAGAGCATGGAGATCGCCTCTTCATTCATGGTGCCTCCCTGCACTGCATACCCTTGCTGAGCGGGTAGCGCCGCCTCTGCTCACACGTATGCTTACTTTTAGTATGCAGGTGCTGTGCTCATAAAGGCATCTTTATCCCCTTTCGCCACCCAGCATAGAGATGATGAATCCATATACAATGCAGGACGGTTGAGACAATAAACAATAAATACATATATTAAAAACAAAAATGAGGTTTAAAACACATAGTAGTTCATCTTTATCACACGGAACAAAACACCAGCTGTTGTTCATAGGGTCGACCACACTTAGGTCGACAGTGTCTAGGTCGACCACTATTGGTCGACAGTAACTAAGCCGGCACACAATATAGGTCGATATAAGCATTATGTCGACATGAGCAAGGTCAACATGACAAAAGTTCGACATAGTTTTTTTAAAAAAATGTGTAGATTTCTTCGTAGAGTGATGGGGAACCCCAATTAGTGCACCGTATCCCTTCGCATGGTTCGCTTCGCTCGCCATGCTTTGGGTAAGGTGCCTCGCTCCGCTTCCACTGCGTTTGGCACAGGTTACCGTTTTACCATTTTCAGTTGTAGTCCACGTGGATCGTAAAGTATGAAAAAGTTTAAAAAAAATCATGAAAAACTCATGTCAAACTTTTGTCCTGTTGACCTAGAACATGTCGACCGAGTGACCATGTCGACCTAGAAACCCTGTCGACCTAATGCATGTCGACCAATAGTGGTCAACCTTGTGACTGTCTATCTAAGTGTGGTCGACCTAGATGTAACCCGGGTATATAAGGTAGAGTTCCCCCTGCTTGTGAACACTCTGTGCTGTACATCTAAAACAGACACTACTTTCAACGCGTTTCGGCGCTCTGCAGCACCTTTTTCAAGATAAGTGTCACTGACTGAAAAAGAGGGCTCCCATGTATTGCCCAAACACTGGCTCCAGACCGAAAAACAACTTTCAGAATGGATATAGGTAGCATGTTGACACTGCACATGTCGACACTGTTGAAATTTCAACATGATAGAATGTCTACAAACTTCCCGTGGTGGTCTAGCAGTGTCTTAGCTGATCCTGATCTTATGACTGCATTGCATATGTCTCTGACATACATTAATACCTCTTTCACACCATACAAATAATCCGGTATCGACGCAATATATTGCCGGGTCGATGTGGGTCACTGTGCAGTGTGAAAGGGGTCACTCCCGAATTCCCGAGTCGCCTGACCCGGTATTTCAACCCAGGAATAAAGAAGGGTTATTCTTGGGTCAGGTCCAGTGTGAACGGGTTGCCGAGTCGATGTGACCTGGAAGCCGTTCACAGCATAGGCAGAGCCGGCGTGGAGATGATCTCATCTCCTAGCGCCGCCTCCACCCCCGCTTCCTATGCCGGCTCTGATGGCAACCTGACCCGGCATATTGCTGATTCGGGAAGCCATTCTGAAAGGGTCCAATTCCGTGTCGGAACTGGGAAGGACCCGTTTACAATTCCCAGGTGCGACCCAGCATTGCGATGTGAAAGCGGTATTAGTAAGCTTTGTTTATGGAGTTTCCGGGTTTTCTATACAACTGTATCCAGAGGATTAGGTGAAAGCCGGATCGAATCTCTGTATCCAGCAATCATTATTATTCTACACGTTTGGGAAGGGATGGCTACAATTTATGATCTGTGGAGGAACTGAGAGCAGAACTCAGATATTTTTGAAATATTAACTAAGCCGCACTTCCCATGTAAAGTTCTGCAGCTTTGGGTGTCTGCAGAGGACACCTGGGGTGCGGGGAGATTGGGGGGGGGGGCGTGCTGTACTACTGACTGACACCTCTTACGTGTTGGGACACAGAGACTGTGCAGAGGATCTCCCCCCACAGCAGTACAGCGCTGCACACTGACAGAGCAGAGGAGATAGGCTGGGCGTGTACAGATGACTCTGCTGGAAGCTTATTATTATTGCTGGACCAAATCCGTGCCCAGAGTCCCAGCCAGGACACACTCCGGCGGCGGTGACCTATGACGGGAAGAGTGCAGCTGCAGCCTCCTCACTGACAGACACTGGCGTCCCGGCACTGGGGTTACTGGGGAGAAACTTCCGCGCCTGTTCCCTGCCAGCTTCTGCTGCACTCAGCATTGTACCATCATGGAGACCAATGGCTCCGTATCCAGAGTGGACCCCAGTAAGTGATACAGTGTGTGCATGTGTGCTCGGGCTTCCCTTACCCCTCATCCCCCCATAACTATGCTGCATGTACATAGCAGTGCCAGGCTGTGAGCACCCGGGGCAGCCTCTTCCCAAAGTGTGTACGAGCTGAGATTTCCTTGCAGTCAGATTGTATATGTGGGTCAGCTGAGTGCAGCCAGTATTCTCCCTGGATGGATAAAATATACATTCTTATAAGAGAAAAGCCTCTTACCCAGCTCAGCCCCTGCAAGTGGCAACATGATTACTGTGTTTCAGCAGGGAACTGGTTAAAGGGCCAGTGCTTGCAGTATTTACTAGCAGAGTACCCTGCAGACTGCATTCCTCCAGTACATAACACACATTGCTGTGGTGGTGCCAGTGTGTGTGCAGCTACACCACTGCAGTTCCCATGTACACTGTGCCGCTGGCTCTATGAAGTCCCATAAGTGGCTCTTCTAGGAAAAGTTTCCTTTCTGCTGCAAACAATAAGCTTACTGTTATGTGGGTATACATTATTCTTAGTATCAATGACTTATATAACGCCACCATTGGAGCTTACAGTCTGAATTCCCCAAACACACAAGTGTACAGACACACACTCGCACGTATACAGGTAGTAGTGGTAATTTTGTCAGAATTCAGTCACTTGACGACAATGTTTTTATATTCCTTTCTCTATCACTTAATATTAAAATAGCAGGAAGGCCCCACTAGATCATTTACAACCTACTTAATTTCCAGATTTAGAGCCCTGGTGAAGCTCAATCCCTGTTCTAAACAAGCTGGCCTAGCCCTAGACTCAGCTGTCATGTTGGGAAATACCTTCTCCATTGTCCAATCCCCTCATTAGTCTGGCTCCCCCACCTGCATACCATTCCTTCCCTGCAAATTCACAAATCGCCTATAGCTGACATTGTGTTACAGCATACTTGCCTACCTGACCCTCTCCATGAGGGAGAAAATACTCTGTTCCTGGACTTTCCTGTTATGTTTGATTGCTATCACCTGTGGTGAAACACCTTTCTTATCAATCACCACAGGTGATGGCAATCATACATTACCAGGAAAGTCCAGGAACAGAGCATTTTCTCCCTCATGGAGAGGGTCAGGTAGGCAAATATGAGTTACAGGGGTGAGGGATGTGTGAGCCATTGCCTTGGCACAAAGTAAGCTTTGTGTTCTTTAGAGAGCATATACCGGTGTGAATGGCCAAATATTCTCTGTAAAGCGCTGCAGAATATGTGTGCGCTATATAAATAACTGATAATAATAATAATATATCCCTCAATCGTGCTGAAATGCTACATGTGAGCATTTTATTTATGAAACTGGACTTTTTTTTTAAATACACTTTTTTTTCCATTACAACTTTTCCCCCCCCAGTGCTCTAGGCTGCTAAGCTACAAAAGTCACAATCCTTTTTTTCTTTTTTTTTTTTTTTAAAACATATTATATTAAACAGATCTATATTATAAAGCAATATTGTAAAATTGTATACAATGTGATGCTGGACATTAATACAACGTCTGACTGCACATATTATATCTACTAGGATACACAGTCTTTGCTAAATTTCCCTGGCACCACTATAGGGATGCAGATACTGGTAACAAAGTGCCTTCCCGCAGGAAATGGGCAGCCACCATGCGGTATTGAAATCTCCATGCACAAACGTTTTTAGTTGCCACATTTTCACCTTGTTTTTGTTTATGCTTATGAAGGTTCATATTAATCATCTCTGCCCTGTATTGACACATGGCTAAGAGTTGTGTATATATGTCAGCTACATTTATTGTGCCCAAGGTCTGAAAGGCCAGATCAGTACAATCTGATCATGTGTGTGGTTGAATTATACATAGATATGTCTACTTTGGCCAGTTGGTAGGCTGTGTAGCACACAGGTTCTCAAACTCGGTCCTCGGGACCCCACACGGTGCACGTTTTCCAGGTCTCCTCACAGAATCGCAAGTGAAATAATTAGCTCCACCTGTGGACCTTTTAAAATGTGTCAGTGACTACTTAATACACCTGTGCACCTGCTGGGTTACCTGCAAAACATGCACTGTGTGGGGTCCTGAGGACCGAGTTTGAGAACCTGTGGTGTAGCACATAGGCTGCTTCAGCAAGTTTTCACATGTCATTTAATGTCTTTCTGTGACCCAGGTAATGAGAGGCTACCTTTTAAGGGAGCCGTCTATAGGTGGTCATTCTGAGTTGTTCACTCGCAAGCTGCTTTTAGCAGCTTTGCACACGCTAAGCCGCCGCCTACTGGGAGTGAATCTTAGCTTATCAAAATTGCGAACAAAAGATTAGCAAAATAGCGAATAGACACTTCTTAGCAGTTTCTGAGTAGCTCCACACTTACTCGGCATCTGCGATCAGTTCAGTGCTTGTCGTTCCTGGTTTGACATCACAAACACACCCAGCGTTCTCCCAGACACTCCTCCGTTTCTCCAGCCACTCCCGCGTTTTTCCCAGAAACGGTAGCGTTTTTTCGCACACACCCATAAAACGGCCAGTTTCCGCCCAGAAACACCCACTTCCTGTCAATCACACTCCGATCACCAGAACGAAGAAAAAACCTCGTAATGCCGTGAGTAAAATACCTAACTGCATAGCAAATTTACTTGGCGCAGTCGCACTGCGGGCATTGCGCATGCGCATTAGCGACTAATTGCTCTGTTGCGAGAAAAAAATACAGAGCGAACAACTCGGAATGACCCCAATAGTGCAGATATAGGGGGTGCTGTTCACATCTGGAAATGTAACCTAAGCACACATGGGGAAGATCATTTCAATTAATTTGATGGTATCCTGCTTGCTTCCTGCGTTGTGCTGTGATGATGTTGGCTACTATACTTCTTCTTTGTGTCCGTGACTCACTCCCATTATGGCATTGACAGTGGAGCAGGGGCTGCAGCTGGCAACATCAAAGGCCAGCACTATGGCTATCCCTCTCCTCTGCCTGCTGCAGACCTAGGGTGAGTGATGGAGACTGGTAGAGGGCAGGCGGTTCCACCAATGCTAACTGAATGGAGGAGAGTCATGTGACTGCAAATGTCCATCTTACCATAGTAGGCAATGAAACAGTGATAAAGGCCAGTAACTTGCCCTTCTGTTTGTATTCATACTGTCATCTGCTTTGCTAAGGTGGCTGTGTACCTTTCCCTAATGATCTCCCATGCATCATATCACATGGGATGTTCACGCTGCATCTCTCTATTAGAGTCTATAAACCAGACAACAAGATAATGGAAGTGTCTCAGACTACACCAGACAAAAGAAATTCTGCCTTCATACATCTGTGGAAAATGACTCTGCTTTATTTCCCTGCTGGTCTCTGATTTGTATATTTGTGTCAGTCTTTGTTGTTGCAGTCATTTGAGTCTGTCCATAGATAAATGCTGTACTGCAGGTGCTTCACTTTATTATGTCTTTATTGTCACTTCTGTGGGAATAACCTCCCCATCAGCAACACAAACCTAAACTGCTTGTACAAACCTGGTTTTCCTCATCCGGAGGAACAATTGACATCCTGGACTGAGGGGGAGATGTATGAAGCAGTGACAAGAGCGGAGAGGTGGACCAGTGGTGATGTTGCCCAGGGCAACCAACCAATCTACTTTGAGGTAGTTTTTTTTATAAAAACATTCTATAAAATTCTAGGTACAGTAGCAACAGATTGGTTACCATAGGCAACTTCTCCACCAGCTCACTTCTCCACTCCACATTTGTAATGGCCCATACACACGGTGAGATTCGGGCTATGCCCGATTCTCACAATGCGACAGGGGCTAGGTCGGCACATAGTCAGTATCGTAAGCACACTCATTATGTGCTTGCGATACCGACTATGTGCAGTGCCAGATTAAGGTCCACATGGGCCTGGAGCTGAAATTTAGGAAGGGCCTATGGTGTGCCTCGGCAGGAGGTGTGACAAGCGCTGCAGTGGTGTGATTAGTAATGTGTGTGTGTGACCAGTGTAGTGTGGGTGTGGTCTAAATAGGGGGTGTGGCTATCCCGATGGAGGTCAAAGCTAGTGCCTACCTTCAACCACTTAATAGTGGCGCTATAACAAGAAAACGTTTGTAACCAGTAACCACCATATGATACAGAGAATCGGTAACCACCATATAATACAGAGAATCAGTAACCACCATATAATACAGAGAATCAGTAACCACCATATGATACAGAGAATCAGTAACCACCATATGATACAGAGAATCAGTAACCACCATATAATACAGAGAATCAGTAACTACCATATGATACAGAGAATCAGTAACCACCATATGATACAGAGAATCAGTAACCACCATATGATACAGAGAATCAGTAACCACCATATAATACAGAGAATCAGTAACCACCATATAATACAGAGAATCAGTAACCACCATATGATACAGAGAATCAGTAACCACCATATGATACAGAGAATCAGTAACCACCATATAATAGAGAATCAGTAACTACCATATGATACAGAGAATCAGTAACCACCATATGATACAGAGAATCAGTAACCACCGTATGATACAGAGAATCAGTAACCACCGTATGATACAGAGAATCAGTAACCACCGTATGATACAGAGAATCAGTAACCACCACATGATACAGAGAATCAATAACCACCATATAATACAGAGAATCAATAACCACCATATAATACAGAGAATCAGTAACCACCAATACTGAGAGCATCTAAGTGACCAGCATCTAACACAGAGAGCATAGCAGTGACCGCCATATGATACAGAGAGTTGTATCAACATGCAAAGAAGATGGAAAGGGGAGAAACGATGGGGCAAAACAGAGCAAGTGTAGAAAGATTAGAAAAGAGGGGGGCAATACAGAGGAGATAGGGGCAAACAGGGAACTGAGGGCTCATGGGACACAGTTACTGATACAGATACTTATTGACACAGACACCACTTACCGACACAGGCATGCCTTACTGACACAGGCACACTTGCAGACAGACACCGCTTACCAACAGACACCACTTACTGACACAAATACAGATATAAACTGAAGACCTTACTGACACACAGACCACCTACTGACACAGACTTACTGATACTTACCACTTACTGACACCTACACAGACACCTCTTACTGACACAGACACTGCTTACTGACAGATATCACTTATGGACACAGGCACCCCTTACTGACATATTCCACTTACTGACACACCTTACTAACGCAAACATTTATTGACACACACCACTTACTGACAGATGGCACTTACGGACACAGACACCACTTATTGGCACATAAATACTTAATAACAGACACCCCTTACTGACAAAGATACAACTTAGTGATAGGGATGCTATCAGATATTGTGGGGCCTGGGACAGAAAAAATAGGTAACCCCCCCTGAACCACATGGTCTCATACATGCATATGCTGCCCCATAGCCATATTTCCCTCTGTCTCTGTTACACCCCCCACATTACCCTCTGCCTCAGTGACATGGCCACATTGACCTGTCTCTCAGTGTGTCCCCCTCGCCACATTCCCCTGTCTCTCAGTGACTGCTCCCACATTCCTCCTTGTGTCAGTGACACCCCATTTTCCTGTCTCTCAGCGACCCTCCCCACATTCACCTGTCTCTGTGACCCCCCCAAACATTCCCCTCTGTCTCTCAGTGACCACCACACATGCACTCACATTCCCCTCTGTTTCTCTGTGACATTCTCCCTCACACACTCACATTCCCCTCTGAGCAGCAACATTAATACAAAGATGCTGGCTGCTGAGCACTGTCCTGGCCCAGGGACATCTCAGGCATCCACAGACTACACATGGTACACTGCCAGGCTGTCTGGGAGTACAAGAGAGGGTGGTTACCGGGCCACATCTAAGCTGGAAGATAAGCTCTGCGGGGCAGGGCCAGAGCTTAAGTGCAGTGTCAGCCCTACTAATGGAGCCAGAGGAAGCCCCCCTTTCTACCCATGCCAGGTACTCCTGTCCGGCAGTCCCCCATCACCCCTGATAGCGGCCCTGAACATGGATATCCCTTACTGACAGATACCACTTACTGATACAGACATCTCTAATGGACACAAATAGCCCTTACGGACACAGAAACCTCTTACTGACATAGACACCCCTTACTGACAGACACACTTACTGACACAAACACACTGATATACACTTACTGACACGCCTTACTGACACACACACTTACATACAGACACTCCTTAATGATACAAACATTTAGTGACAGATACCACTTAATAACACAGACAACCCTTACTGACAAAGACGCCACTTACTGACACAGATGCCACATATTGGAACATACAAAATTACTGACAGGTGCGCCTTACTGACACAGATACATCTTACTGACACAGACCACTTACTGAGACACCACATACTGTCACATACACACTTACTGAGACACCCCTTACTGACACAGACACTACTTACTGACAGATAACACTTACTGGCACATACATACTTACTAACACACACCCCTTACTGACACAGATACAACTTACTGATCCAGATACCCCTTACAGACACACATGACACAGATACCGCTTACTAACACAGATAAACTAACTGCCTCAGACACCACTTACTGATAGACATTACTTACTGACATACACGCACAACAGACACTACTTACTGACAAACACAGATACAACACAGTACTTACTGACACAGACACCACTTACTGACAGACACTACTTTCTGACACACACACACACACACACACACACACACACACACAACATAAAACTTACTGACACACACCACTTACTGACACCAGTGGCGTAAGTTCATACCAAGTACCCCCCACGCCCTCCACAGCATTGGTGACCCCCATATGCTACTGATAACATCGTCTCCTCCATATTGTAACCACAGCATCGGTGACCCACAGGTACTACAGACAGCATTAATGGTCACCACATACTATATCCCTCAATCTAATAAAAAAAATCTTAAAAACAGTTTGGATTTATCTTGGGAGTATCAAGCCAAGCAAAGTGCGTAGAAGAAAGGGCATGGAAAAATGCAATAAAAAAAAACAATTTAACCCCTCCCACAGATCAAAAATATACTCATCCTTTGGGGGAGGGGGGTACAGGGTGACACACACACACACACACACACACACACACACACACACACACACACACACACACACACACACACACACACACACACAGAGGTGGAGAGTGTAAACTGTGTCATACACAGGGGGTATGGGGGTACAAAATGTCATACACACAGGGTAGGGGGGTGCAGGGTGACATACACACAAAGGTAGCAAGTACAGGGGGGTCACACACCAGGGTGAAGGGTGCAGGGTGACATACACACAAAGGTAGCAAGTACAGGGGGGTCACACACCAGGGTGAAGGGTGCAGGGTGACATACACACAAAGGTAGCAAGTACAGGGGGGTCACACACCAGGGTGAAGGGAGGTACGGGTGGTTACACACACACACATACAATGGTAGGGGTACAGGGCAGTAACACACAGGAATGGGGGGGGGGGATAGCTGGGTATAGGACTACCTGGTCACTCACTGCACTGTGTCCAATCCCAACCTTGCAAGTGGTGAGCTGCATGGTGTCATAGGGAGGCCCACGGATCCAGGTGCAGGTCGAAGAGGAGGCCAGCGGCAGGAGGATCCACGATGGACACGGAGCTCACCAAGCGCCAGATGCTATGCTGTCCTATGGTGCCGCCCGGCCGCTAGTGTGAGAAGGAGTTTAGGACACTGGAACAGTGTTTGCTATGGAGAGGCCGGCCTCTGCTTCACCGCAGCTGCTGGAGGAGGGAGAAAGCCGGGCCTGCTCGGGAGGAGGGCAGCAGCTTAGTGATCTGTCCTGCCGGTGGCCACCCGAACGGAGTGGCGTGTTTACATTTGCCAGCCAGCCGAGCCTCGCTCGGCACATGCACTCCCTCCCACCGCAGACTCAGAGCTGCCCTACCTACCAAACCACCATCACTCTAAGGGCCGGCTCTGAGACAGCGGCGGCACAACGGCGGTGACGAGATCCCGGAACTCTGCTCTGACAGCAGCAGCAACGGCAGGTGTGCTACCACTCAGCGCTCACTGCTGAAGTGGTCAGCGGCGCGCCAGTTACACACACAGCAGTTATAGATGGATTCATCTATAACCTCAGTGCCTGCTCTTTTGTGCCCCTCTGATGGCTAACGCCCGGCAGCAAATGTCTCCATTGCCTCCGGGAGTTACGCCACTGACTGACACAGACACACAACACTTACTGACACAGATAGCAGATACTGACAGACTCTACTTATTGACACACACACATACAACACAAAACTTACTGACACACACCACTTACTGACACAGATAGCACATACTGACAGACACTATTTACTGACTGACACACACAACACAAAACTTACTGACACAAACCACTTACTGACAGACACTACTTACTGACACACACATGCAACAGTTACTGACATAGACACCACTTTCAGAGGAGACCTCAGGGCCTGGTGTGGAAGACAACTCTCGTAAGACAGCAGCCCCTCCCCCTCTTTCATGAGGCATTTTCCTGTTGGGAAGCTGCAGCGGGGATAAGCAAAGCATGTATTTTGGATTGGCAGGGGGCGGAGCCTCGGGTGAATGGGGCGGAGCTACAGGCGGACTCAGGGGCGGAGCCTCAGATAGATACAGGAAAGGAAAGCCACTGGCACTGGCTGCTGTAGGTTAGTTACTAGTCAGTGCCGTGGTGGGGGTGAATGAGCAGCCGGAGGTGAGTGTGCTGCTGTGTGTGGTGACAGGAAATATATTTTTTCCTGTCACCACTGGCTTCACTGCACTGCAGGGATCTCTGTGGGCCTATTTTCAATGGGAGGCTTGGAGCTGCAGCTCCATCCGCCCCATTGTTAATCCGGCCCTGACTATGTGTGATTTTGGCTAAGTGTCAATTTTGACTATCTTTTCTATAGAGATAGTCAAAGTTGACTTGCCTGCACAGTCTAAAAGTGTGATAATACGATATCAGAATTGCGCAGTTAAAAGAACAAGCTTCCTTGGTACACCTCTATATAGGGGGAGAAAAACACTGATTCACTTTCAGTAGAAACGACAAAAAATAGAGGGTGCCACTGGCGCTAAATTCTTACAGATGACCCTTAATTAAACGGGTTAAGATTGCCCGTTAGGAATTCATATGCCAATCAAATGGTACATAAAGGTACAAACGCGTTGTCTGGACGGAGGAGCTGTACATGTAAAGACCTGGGTGACTGCTGATTAAACCCGTTGCCGTGGTGCCATGCCAATCAGCCTTGGACCGCATTTGCTAACTAACCAGCTAGCCCACCGCACGGTTGGAATATGGTGAGAGTTCTCCTTTCCTTTTGATGCACCAGTTACTTTATTTGGAAACTTTAGATCTTATTGTGCACAGGATCTATTGAATACCAATTTGGATGTAAATCTGTCATTTATCTTTTATTTTATTTTATTGCGATGTTTTAATAAAATACCTCTATGTACCATTTGATTGGCATATGAATTCCTAACAGACAATCTTAACCCGTATAATTAAGGGTCATCTGTAAGAATTTAGCGCCAGTGGCACCCTCTATTTTTTTGTTGCCTGCACAGTCTATCTATTCTTGCGATGCCGGCCGCACATCGGCATCAAATTTGGGATCGCAAGGTGACTTTCACCTTGCGATCTGCACTAACTTTTCTTACGATTTTGACTATATAGTCAAAATCGTAAGCAAAAATCTCACCGTGTGTACACACCATTAGTCTTATTACAGAAGTGACATAACCTGGCATCTGAGTAATGTAAAAATGTCAAAGGAATGTACTGAAAATACATGTATGTGTGTGTGAATTGCAAGCATATGCCTTGGGCGGGGAGGTAAATATTATAGGAGATGTGTTCTTGACTCATTCTGTAATGTACCATTTTGAAAGTTTCAGAATATAGAGTGAATGGTGTTGTGGATTATAGCTACCATGGGCACTAGAGAATGCTGAGGGCATACAGGCTACCCTCTACATATGTTTTATGAGTGATCCTCCATCTCCGAGGCATGCGTTACCAACCCATATATATGCCTCTATTGCTGTAGTTAATAAGTAATTGCTAGAAGCTGATTTCCTCTTTAGAAGGTTTGATCCATCTCCCCCATATTTCCTTAAATGTTGCTTAACCCTTCGTGCTATGGCCATTAAAGAGAGATGCCGGCACTATGCATCCAATGAGGACTGGATATACTGTACTGTCTAGCTTATGTTGTACAGAGTATGTTGAAGTATGAGCAACTATAATCACCTGTTATATTCTGTAGGTGGCTCTGTTGCACTGGAGTAATTAATGTCCGTCGCTATGCACCAATTGCAGAAATGTATTTTGAATGTATTTGTATAATCTATTTTTATTGAAAAGAGTACAGACTTACATCAACGTATACACACGCATGAACATGTCAACAGTAAACGGCTAAACATAGTGGCGTACAGAAATATGACGGAAGTGTGGCCGCGTGGTCAATATTTCCAAAGTCTGCACTAACAATTTTAAAATAAAGAACTTTAAAAGAAAACTGACACCAAACGAGGAAAAGAATATAACAGAGAGAAAGGTGAGCGAGCCGAGAATGCTAAGAAAAGGAGGGAAGGATATGTGAAAGAACAGAGAAATTCAAATATTCAGGCCCAGGGCCCCTGGCCATTAGGCTCCCATCTCAGTTCATGTCATAGAAGAAGTATAGGTCTTGTATGACTCGGAGGTCTTATACTCTATCCAAGGCAACCACGTAGCGACAAACTCAGATCGTCTATCCCCAGCGGTCAGTAATATATCTTCCATATTCATGTAATAGTCCAGTCTGGAGAACCAGGTACAACATGTAGGAGGGCTGGAGGACCTCCACAGAATGGGTATTACTGCCCGGGCGGCATTGCCCAGGTGTCTTAATAGTGATGACCTATAGGTAGAGAGAGGGGTAGTGGAGTGGTTCAGTAGCCAAAAAGCCGGGTCTGAGGGGACAGGAGCATGTATAATAATACCAGAAATGGAAATTACATCCCCCCAAAAAGATTTAATAAGGGGACAGGTCCACCAGATATGCAACAAAGAGCCTAGGTCTTTATGACATCTCCAACAGGCAGGTGAGATAGATGGGGAAATAGTGTGGAGGAGGGTAGGGTGCCTGTACCATCTCATCAATATCTTATATTGCGTTTCTCTGACCTGTATGCATATAGAACTCCTATGGGCTTTAAGAAAGATAGAGTCCCATTCCCTATCTGAGAGTGAGATGTTCAGGTCTCTTTCCCATTTCTGGGTGAAAGGAGGAGGGGCCAAGGAGTCAAATGCACTTAGGAGTCTATACAGGGTGGACACCGTGTGTACGGGGTTCAGGGGCACAACACACATCTTTTCAAATGGGGTCAGCTCCCGGGATGCTTGCTGGTATATATTATCCGTATATAGGAAGTGCCGAACTTGCAAGAACTTCCAGAAGTCAGTCTGCGGAATCTCCCATTTTGCCCGAATAACCGAGAATTGCTTAACCCCTGATGGTTGAACTAGCTGACGTACTCTAAAAAGTCCCTGCAGTGCCCAGTTTCGATAATAACCCAGGGAGAGTCCAGGTGGGAAAGCCGGGTTGTTCAAAAAGGAAGTAAGGGGGCCAAATACCGAGGAAAGGGCCGGTCGTTGCCTCATCCCCCTCCAGAAGGAGAGCGTAGGGGAAACAGTCGGGTGAGGGAGCGGGAGTTTGGGTAAGGTCTGGAGCCAAGGGAAAATTTCGGGGTACATCTGGACACATAGGCCCTCTAAAACCACCCACTGTTTCACCTCCCGACTCCTGGTCCAGTCCAAGACCCTGTTCAGGAGGATTGCATGATAATAGGTTTTGATATCTGGGAGTAGAAACCCACCCTTTTTAGGCGGGCGAGTCAGAATGGTTCTACCAATTCTAGACCTCTTACGTCGCCAAATAAATTGTTGGATTAAGGATCTTATAGTCTGGAACCAGGAGTCTGGGATCTGAATCGGTAAGGTCTGGAGGAGATAGAGCAACTTCGGTAGTGTGTTCATTTTTACAACATTGATTCTGCCTAGCCATGAAAGATTGTGGTGTTGCCATCTGCAGTAGTCGTTTCTAATGGCCTGGACAATAGGGAGGAAGTTTGGAGACATCAGACGCGATAGGTCGCTGGAAAGTTGGACTCCTAGATACGTGATGTGGGAATCTCTCCATATAAATGGGAAAGTGGATTTCAAGACAGTTAAAATCGGTGGAGGGATTGAAATATGGAGGGCATAGGATTTGGACGTGTTGACTTTAAAACCTGAAAGTGAGCTGAAAATGTCCAGCTCACACATCAGGTGGGGGAGTGAGTGTGTGGGTTGTGTGACAACTGTCAGCAGATCATCTGCGAACAGATCAAGTTTATATTCCATGTTGCCTACTTGAAGCCCCTTAATACAGTCATTCGCTCTAACAGCTCTGGCCAAGGCTTCGATACATAGAACGAAGATCAGGGGGGACAAAGGACAGCCCTGTCTCGTTCCATTGCTTATAGAAAAATGATCAGAAAGGATCCCATTAACCTGCACTCTAGCCGATGGCTGTGTGTAGAGTGATAATATTCTATGGAGGGCTTGTGGACCCAACCCAATGTGCTCCAGCACCGGCCTCATGAAGTCCCAATTGACTCTATCGAAGGCCTTTTCGGCATCTGTAGACAGCAGGACAGAAGATGTCCTGCTGCTAGAGGCCAGATGTATAAGGTTGAGGATCTTTGTCGTATTATCTTTTGCTTCTCGGCCCGGAACAAAGCCCACCTGGTCACTGTGAATGAGTGATGGGAGAAACTCGTTCAACCTCAGAGCCATCAATTTCACAAAAAGTTTGAGATCCACATTGAGCAAAGAAATGGGCCTGTAGCTGGAGCACACTGAGGGGTCCTTCCCCTGTTTAGAAATCACAGTGATCTGAGCCTCTAGAGACTGACGTGTGAAGTGTGTATTTGCGGAGATGGAATTAAAGGCCTGTAACAATCTGGGGGCTAGAGTCTCCTTAAATGTCTTATAATAGGTGGCAGTAAAACCGTCCGGGCCTGGGCTTTTATGAAGGGGTGTGGAGGAGATAACCTGTTCTACTTCAGTTAGGGTGAAGGGAGCTTCTAGGGAGTCACGGGCGGAGAGTGGCAACTGCGGGAAGGCCACCTTAGCTAAGTATTTCCTGGCTCTCAACATATTAGAAAGGGAATCGTGGGCCGGAGAAGGGTCACCTAGGTTATATAAGGTAGTATATTAGTTTATAAAACTCTCTGCTATCTCCGGTGACTTAAAGCAAACGGAGCCCGCACTATTTTTCATAGAGGGAATAAAAGAGGCCATTCTCTGGGATCTAAGTGCCTGTGCTAGCAAGCGTCCTGGCTTATTTCCCCATTTATAGTATTTGCTGTTACATTTACGGAGAGAGGCTTGGGTTTTATTATTGAGGGTTGTCCGGAGGTGTATCCGGGCTTCGGACAGCTCCGCCAAATCGGCGGGAGACAGGGAGGATTTATGGCGGGCTTCCAGAGAGTGGATTTTATGTAACAAAGCGGTGATTAAGGCCAGTCTATTCTTCTTCACGAAGGAGCCCAACTGGATCAATTTACCTCTTATGACACATTTGTGGGCCTCCCAGACAGTGATTTTGGATAGATCCCCCGTATCGTTAATAACAAAGTACTCTGATAACGCCTTGTCTAGTTCTGATTTGCAATACTCATCGTGTAAGAGGGATTCATTAAGGCGCCAGGTCCAAGGGCCGGGGGATCGGGAGGGGGCCGAGAGAGATAGGAATACCGGGGCATGGTCCGACCAAGTAATGGAGCCAATAGAGGCGTCCACTAGTAAGGGGAGGTGTCTATGGCTTAAAAACAAATAGTCTAGGCGTGAATAGACCTGATGTGGGTGTGAGAAGAATGAGAAATCTGTCAGCGGGATGTGTGACTCTCCAAGAGTCAGCTAATTGAAGTTCATGAAAGACCTTCCTAACCTGTCTGTTTTTGTGCAGAGAATTTAGGGGCTGGCGGGGACGTGTCAATCGTGGGGTCCATGGACCAGTTTAAGTCACCTCCCAAAACAACAATACCCGTCATAAGGGCGTCTAGTCGGGGAATTTGGGATCAGAAGAAGGACAGTTGGCCCTGGTTTGGAGCATAGAGTGCTATGAGAGTGTATGCCTGAGAAAATATATTGCATTGGACCACCAGCAATCTCCCAGGAACTAATTTATGGACAGAGACATCAGTCACTTGTAGAGCTTTAGAGAAAAGTATAGCAACCCCTTTAGACTTACTTTCGGGATTATTGGAGTAGAAAGCGAGGGGAAAGCTATGACTTATTAACGTAGGCCTGCGAGCAGAAATCTTAAAGTGCGTCTCCTGAATCAGGGCCACATCTACCCCGTCTGACCGCAGTGTCCGAAACAAATGGGACCTCTTTTCAGGGATGTTAAGACTTTTAGCATTAATTGAGGCAAATTTAAGTGTACCCGGGGCAGACATCAAATAGTTTCACAGCACAGGATAGCAAGAGACTCGGACCGGTCACCAAAAAACAATAAAAAACAATACAGAAGAGAGAGAAAGGAAGAAAAGTAGGACACCGAGAATAGGAACATCATAAACAAATAAACACCCGCAATGGGAGAGCAGGTAAGTATATATACCAGCTTCCCCATAGGGCACAGCGGCCGCGTGCGGGACTGGGGCAAGGGAGTCACCCCCACAGGCACTATATCTAGTATAACCATTTTAAAACCAAGCAAACATTAGTAAGAATCGGCAGCAACATCTAACTAATCACTAATATAGTCACAACACTCTACTGCAGGTCTGTTGGCAAAACCGGGGGGGGGGGGGACACAGTGAAGCGGAGCAGTAGTGGCGCGAGGCCATACAGAACGTGTCGCACCCGGTGTCCCACAGCCGGAACGTGCAAGCCTCCTGCATAAAGCAAGGAGGTCTGATTTACAGGGCAGTGACGAACAGTTTCTTCAGGTAGTGGAAGAGTCCTGGCACGCGGGCAGGGTTTTTGAAGCTTTCTTCTGAGAATTAGTTACAACTTGCCATGGTGCTCCATTCCCCGCAGGTTGGGGTGGGTGTAGATCCGGGAGAATGAAGTCCCAATCCGGGATCTTCAGAGGTGGGATACCGAGGTCGGAGCAGAAAGTGGGGAGATCGGAGGGAGTAAACAGGGTGTGTATCTTCCCCGAAGCAGATACCTGTAGGCTGAAAGGGAAACCCCATCGGTACTTCAGTTGTCGCTTGCGGAGTTCCTCTGTAAGGGGACGGAGGATCTTTCTTTGTTGAAGCGTATGCCAGGAGAGATCCTGGTAGATGGAGATTGGGTTACCATTAAAGTCCAGGTCATCTATGCGGCGCACTTTGCTCATAATTTCCTCTTTCTGAGCGTAGTAGTGCAATCGACATATAACATCCCGGGGCCGGTCAGAGGGGAGCCCCCTCGGTTTGAGGGCGCGGTGAGCCCTGTCAAAGACTATGGCGGGAGCCGGGTCTTTATCCAAAACTGCGTGGAATATTTTCGTCAGGGCATCAACTAGGCCTGTCTGGGGGACGTCTTCTGGGATACCTCTCACCCGGACATTGTTCCTCCTACCTCTGTTGTCCAAATCCAACACACGCGTCCGCAGCGACCGGATTTCCTCAGATTGAGCTTTAATGACATCCGTTAGGGACCCCAGAAAGGCATCCGCAGAGTCACGATGGTCCTCTAGTGTGGACACTCTATCTGAAAGCTGCGAGATATCATGTTTGATAGATGCCAGCTCTCTACGCATGGTGTCTTGGAGGTCCTGTTTAGTTGGAAGCGTTTTCATAAACTGCAGGATGTCTTGAAGAGCGGTGTCGCTGCGGACGTGTGGGGCAGGGTGCTCCATCGCTAATGGGGAGGCAGGAGAGACGGATTGACAGGAGGAAGGGCTTGAGGGGGAGAGATCTCCAGAAAGCGCAGCGGGAGTGGGTTGTAGAAACGATCTCATTCCTGGCTGGGACACGGTCTCCCTAGGTTGTGTCGTATTACTTTTCTTTCTCCTGGATCTGACCATGCTTAAAGGAGGACAGGTGGTTAAATTATAGCATGTGATGGCGCGGCCATACGCTTAGTGCTGCTCAGTACGCTGCGAAGTGCCTACAGCATGGTGACTCCCAGTGGAATGGCACTAGCACGCCATTAATTAATATCAGAGTAAGGTGCCTGTAGATTAGCACAGAACAATACACAGTGAGGCCACTGGTGGTGTAGGGAGAGCCTCCTATATCTGGCCAGCTAGCAGTAAAGGGCAATGAGGAGGGTGAATGCTGGCAAGGGGGGTACACACATAGACGACCAGCTACCTTGAGTGGAAACCAGTCATGGGGTGAGAGCAGGGTATGGGTGCTGCAGCATACAATTCCAGCCGCCTATGGGGTGAGAGAAGGGTCTGCAGCAGCCTATATGCCAGCCCTGGCTTCTGTGCCTTTATAACATCTGCGGCAGGGGCGGCCGGGAGATCAGAGCCGTGGTGTCAGCAGCAGCTGCGGGCCTCAAGCTGCGTCCGCGGCACGGGTAGCCGTACAGGTCTAGGCGCAGGGGGAGGCAGCGATCCGGCCGGCGGGAGGTAGGGGAGAGTTCCTCACCGCACTGTGGAGTGGCCGTCCGTCCGGTCAGTGCGGCTCCCGTCTCCCTCCATCCCAAGCTCCGGGCCTCTGTCAGCAGTGGTGCGGTAAGATGGCCGCAGGTTGTTGTGGGCTGCAGGGGGGTGCAGAATGAAGCCCAATCCTCCGGGCTACGGACGCAGGGCCCTCAGCTGTGAATCCTCCAGGGCCTCCTCGGGTGGATATGATGCCGAGGCACTGAGCGGTAAGCAGTACAGGTCCGCCCTCAGCTCGCACGGAGCGTCCGGGTGGTCTGGCGGGCCAGCAACAGAAATTTAGGCCCCGGCTTCAGACTGGCGAGTAGGCCTCGTCCCGCAGGAGCTTCCCCGGCGTCTCCGATGGAAGTGGGCAGTAGTAGGGGGTAGAGGAAGGAGTGGGGAGGATGAATCAGGCGTAGGCTAAGGTTGAAACAGTCCAGGAGGGTATATTAATTAGATGAAAAGCAGGAGCTGATGGATGCTACAACTGCTCAACTCTGGTGCCAGGCCACGCCCCCTTTTAATGTATTTGAGTTACAGCCCTTTGCCTCTTATACCCCTTTCACACCAGATATGCAGGGGTCTTACCCGGGAATACGGTCCCTGGATCATGCAAGGACGTTCCCGGGTAAGACCCCTTGCATACCGCAGTCAGTAGCCCGGCATATTGCCGGGTTGCTGACGTCAGCGGTGACGCTGCGGGGGCGGCGCAAGAGATCACATGATCTCCAAGCGCCGCCTGCTACATAGAAAGTGAACAGGAGCCGGGGCGCATTGACCCGGCTCCCATTCACACAGACCAGGTTCCCGGGAGGATCCCGGGACCAACCCTGGTCGATTGCAGGGTTGAAATGCCGGGGCAGGAATCCCGGGATTTTGACCCTGTACCCTTTCACACCGAGAAATTTCCCGGGTTGGTGCGCGTTCATGTGCAATAACCCGGGAAATTTTGGGCTGTGTGAAAGGGGTATGAGTGATAGATTGGGTTTGGGACGCTCTGAGGAAGATATGTAAGTTATTGTATCCTGGAATTGTCAAAAGCTTGGTGTGAAGTATGAAGCACTATCTTTGAAATGCACTGTATCTCCAATCTTGGGAATCCCTGCACCCCAGGAGTGGCGAAGTATACTGCTACTCAGGTTATGCAAGGAATAGATTGACACTACCCTAATCTGTATTGCCGGGCAGAGTAAAGTAATCAGCCACACTGCCCATACAAGGCCTGGTTGGGAGATGTGGACACCTGGATAAACCATTCAGTTAATTTTCTCTGACGTCCTAGTGGATGCTGGGTACTCCGTAAGGACCATGGGGAATAGACGGGAGACTGGGCACTCTAAAAGAAAGATTAGGTACTATCTGGTGTGCACTGGCTCCTCCCTCTATGCCCCTCCTCCAGAACTCGGTTAGAATCTGTGCCCGGCCCGAGCTGGTTGCACACTAGGGGCTCTCCTGAGCTTCTAGTAAAGAAAGTATTTGTTAGGTTTTTTATTTTCAGTGAGATCTGCTGGCAACAGACTCACTGCTACGAGGGACTAAGGGGAGAGAAGCGAACCTACCTGCTTGCAGCTAGCTTGGGCTTCTAAGGCTACTGGACACCATTAGCTCCAGAGGGATCGAACACAGGCCCAGCCTCGGTCGTCCGGTCCCGGAGCCGCGCCGCCGTCCCCCTTGCAGAGCCAGAAGCAAGAAGACGTCCTGAAAATCGGCGGCTGAAGACTCCGGTCTTCATTAAGGTAGCGCACAGCACTGCAGCTGTGCGCCATTGCTCCCTGTGCACACCACATACTCCGGTCACTGATGGGTGCAGGGCGCTGGGGGGGGGCGCCCTGGGCAGCAATTAGAGTACCTTACATTGGCAAACAGCACATAATATAGTCTAACAAACTATATATGTGCAAAAATCCCCTGCCATACTATAAATATAAGAGCGGGAGAAGTCCGCCGAGAAAGGGGCGGGGCTATCTCCCTCAGCACACTGGCGCCATTTCCTCTTCACAGCACCGCTGGAAGACAGCTCCCCAGGCTCTCCCCTGCAGTTTCCAGGCTCAAAGGGTAAAAAAGAGAGGGGGGGCACTAAATTTAGGCGCAGATTGTATATGTAAAGCAGCTATAGGGAAAAATCACTTTGTGTTAGTGTACATCCCTGATTATATAGCGCTGTGGTGTGTGCTGGCATACTCTCTCTCTGTCTCCCCAAAGGACTTTGTGGGGTCCTGTCCTCAGTCAGAGCATTCCCTGTGTGTGTGCGGTGTGTTGGTACGGCTGTGTCGTCATGTTTGATGAGGACGCTTACGTGGAGGCGGAGCAGGTGCCGATAAGTGTGATGTCGCCCCCTGCGGGGCCGACACCTGAGTGGATGGATATGTGGAAGGTATTAACCGACAGTGTCAACTCCTTACATAAAAGGTTCGATGACGCAGCTTTGGGACAGCCGGCTTCTCAGCCCGCGCCTGCCCAGGCATCTCAGAGGCCGTCAGGGGCTCAAAAACGCCCGCTACCTCAGATGGCTGACACAGATGTCGACACGGAGTCTGACTCCAGTGTCGACGAGGATGAGACTAATATACAATCCACTAGGGCCATCCGATGTATGATTACGGCAATGAAAAATGTGTTGCACATTTCTGACATTAACCCGGTTACCACAAAAAAGGGTATTATGTTTGGGGAGAAAAAGCAGCCAGTGACTTTTCCCCCCATCTGATGAGTTAAATGAATTGTGTGAAGAAGCGTGGGGTTCCCCGGATAAGAAACTAGTAATTTCTAAGCGGTTACTAATGGCGTACCCTTTCCCGCCAACGGATAGGCTATGCTGGGAGACATCCCCTAAGGTGGAAAAGCGCTCACACACTTATCAAAAAAGGTGGCACTGCTGTCTCAGGATACGGCCGCCTTAAAGGAGCCTGCAGATAGAAAGCAGGAGGCTATCCTGAAGTCTGTGTATACACACTCAGGTACTATACTGAGGCCTGCTATTGCTTCAGCATGGATGTGTAGTGCTGCAGCAGCATGGTCTGATACCCTGTCAGATAACATTGATACACTCGACAGGGATACTATTTTGCTAACTATAGAGCATATTAGAGATGTAGTCTTATATATGAGAGATGCACAGAGGGACATTTGCCGGCTGGCATCTAGAATTAATCCAATGTCCATTTCTGCCAGGAGAGTATTATGGACTCGGCAGTGGACAGGTGATGCTAATTCTAAAAGGCACATGGAAGTTTTGCCTTATAAGGGTGAGGAATTGTTTGGGGACGGTCTCTCGGACCTCGTGTCCACAGCAACAGCTGGGAAGTTGACTTTTTTACCTCAGGTCCCCTCACAGCCTAAGAAAGCACCGTATTATCAAGTACAGTCCTTTCGGCCTCAGAAAGGCAAGCTGGTCAGAGGCGCGTCCTTTCTGCCCAGAGGCAGGGGTAGAGGGAAAAAGCTGCACCAGACAGCCAGTTCCCAGGAATAAATATCCTCCCCTGCTTCCACTAAGTCCACCGCATGACGCTGGGGCTCCACAGGTGGAGCCAGGTGCGGTGGGGGCCCGTCTCCGGAACTTCAGCGACCAGTGGGTTCGCTCACAGGTGGATCTCTGGGTTCTACAGGTATCTCAGGGATACGAGCTGGAGTTCGAGACGTCTCCCCCTCGCAGTTACCTCAAATCAGCCTTGCCTGCTACTCCCAAGGAAAGGGAGGTAGTACTGGCGGCAATTCACAAGCTGTACCTCCAGCAGGTGATAATCAAAGTTCCTCTACTTCAACAGGGAAGAGGTTACTATTCCACAATGTTTGTGATACCGAAACCAGACGGTTCGGTGAGACTCATTCTAAATTTGAAATCCTTGAACACTTATATAAGGAAGTTCAAGTTCAAAATAGAATCGCTCAGGGCGGTTATTGCAAGCCTGGAAGAGGGGGATATTATGGTGTCACTGGACATCATGGATGCTTACCTACATGTCCCCATTTACCCACCTCACCAGGAGTACCTCAAGGTTGTGGTACAGAACTGCCATTACCAATTCCAGACGTTGCCGTTTGGTCTGTCCACGGCACCGAGGCTGTGTTCCAAGGTAATGGCCAAAATGATGATACTCCTTCGAAAGAAGGGAGTTATAATTATCCCGTACTTGGACGATCTCCTTATAAAGGCGAGGTCCAAGGAGCAGTCGTTGATCGGAGTAGCACTATCTCAGGAAGTGCTACAACATCACGGCTGGATTCTGAATATCCCAAAGTCGCAGCTGGTTCCTACGACGCGTCTGCTGATATTGGGCATGTTTCTGGACACAGAACAGAAGAAGGTGTTTCTCCCGGAGGAGAAGGCCAAGGAGTTGTCATCTCTGGTCAGAGACCTCCTGAAACCAAAACAGGTGTCGGTGCATCATTGCACGCGAGTCCTGTAAAAGATGGTAGCTTCTTACGAAGCAATTCCCTTCGGCAGGTTCCATGCAAGGAATTTTCAGTGGGACCTGTTAGACAAGTGAGGATCGCATCTTCAGATGCATCGGCTGATCACCCTGTCCCCGAGGGCCAGGGAGTCTCTGCTGTGGTGGCTGCAGAGTGCTCATCTTCTCGAGGGCCGCAGATTCGGCATTCAGGACTGGGTCCTGGTGACCACGGATGCAAGCCTCCGAGGTTGGGGAGCAGTCACTCAGGGAAGAAACTTCCAAGGACAATGGTCGAGTCAGGAGACTTCCCTACACATAAATATTCTGGACCTAAGGGCCATTTACAATGCCCTAAGGCAAGCAGAACCCCTGCTTCAAAACCAGCCGGTGCTGATTCAGTAAGACAACATCACGGCTGTCGCCCATGTAAATCGACAAGGCGGCACAAGAAGCAGGATGGCGTTGGCAGAAGCCACAAGGATTCTCCGATGGGCGGAGTATCACGTGCTAACACTGTCAGCAGTGTTCATTCCGGCTGTGGAAAACTAGGAAGCAGACTTCCTCAGCAGGCACGACCTCCACCCGGGAGAGTGGGGACTTCATCCAGAAGTCTTCACGCAGATTGTGAACCGTTGGGAACGGCCACAGGTGGACATGATGGCGTCCCGCCTAAACAATAAGCTAAAAAAGTATTGCGCCAGGTCAAGAGACCCTCAGGCGATAGCTGTGGACGCATTAGTGACACCGTGGGTGTACCAGTCGGTTTATGTGTTCCCTCCTCTTCCTCTCATACCCAAGGTACTGAGGATAGTAAGTAAGAGAGGAGTAAGAACTATACTCGTAGTTCCGGATTGGCCAAGAAGAACTTGGTCCCCAGAACTACAAGAAATGATCTCGGAGGACCCATGGCCTCTGTCTCTCAGACAGGACCTGTTACTGCAGGGGCCCTGTCTGTTCCAAGACTTACCGCGGCTGCGTTTGAAGGCTTGGCGGTTGAACGCCGGATCCTAACGGAAAAGGGCGTTCCAGATGAAGTGATTCCTACGCTGTTAAAGGCTAGGAAAAACGCTGCCTGAAGTTCAGAAGTTGTTAAGGGAGTGCTGCATATTCAGCCCCCTTTTGTGCCTCCAGTGGCACCTTGGGATCTCAACGTAGATTTGGATTTCCTAAAATCACATTGTTTTGAGCCACTTCAGAACGTGGAGTTGAAGTATCTCACGTGGAAAGTGGTCATATATGTATTTGGCCTTGGCTTCGGCTAGGCGTGTGTCAGAATTGGCGGCTTTGTCATGTGAAAGCCCTTATCTGATCTTCCATAGGGACAGGGCAGAATTGAGGATTCGTCCCCAATTTCTCCCTAAGGTGGTATCAGCGTTTCATTTGAACCAACCTATTGTGGTGCCTGCGGCTACTCGGGACTTGGAGGCCTCCAAGTTGCTGGATGTAGTCCGGGCCCTGAAAATCTATGTTTCCAGGACAGCTAGAGTCAGAAATACTGACTCGCTGTTTATCCTTCATGCACCCAACAAGCTGGGTGCTCCTGCTTCTAAGCAGACTATTGCTCGCTGGATCTGTAGCACGATTCAACTTGCACATTCTGCGGCTGGACTGCCGCATCCTAAATCGGTAAAAGCCCATTCCACGAGGAAGGTGGGCTCTTCTTGGGCGGCTGCCCGAGGGGTCTCGGCTTTACAACTTTGCCGAGCTGCTACTTGGTCGGGATCAAACACTTTTGCTAAATTCTACAAGTTTGATACCCTGGCTGAGGAGGACCTTGAGTTTGCTCATTCGGTGCTGCAGAGTCATCTGCACTCTCCCGCCCGTTTGGGAGCTTTGGTATAATCCCCATGGTCCTTACGGAGTACCCAGCATCCACTAGGACGTCAGAGAAAATAAGAATTTACTCACCGGTAATTCTATTTCTCGTAGTCCGTAGTGGATGCTGGGCGCCCGTCCCAAGTGCGGATTTTCTGCAATACTTGTATATAGTTATTGCTTAACTAAAGGGTTATTGTTATGAGCCATCTGTTCAGTGAGGCTCAGTTGTTATTCATACTGTTAACTGGGTATAGTTATCACAAGTTGTACGGTGTGATTGGTGTGGCTGGTATGAGTCTTACCCTGGATTCCAAATCCTTTCCTTGTAGTGTCAGCTCTTCCGGGCACAGTTTCCCTAACTGAGGTCTGGAGGAGCGGCATAGAGGGAGGAGCCAGTGCACACCAGATAGTACCTAATCTTTCTTTTAGAGTGCCCAGTCTCCTGCGGAGCCCGTCTATTCCCCATGGTCCTTACGGAGTACCCAGCATCCACTACGGACTACGAGAAATAGAATTACCGGTGAGTAAATTCTTATTTTTTTTATTTTTTTTTCATGCAGGGTAAATACTGGCTGCTTTTGCATGTAGTCCACAAATGCTGGACAGCTTTATTTTTGCACTGCAGCTTATATTTGAGTTTGGACACGCTGGGAAATCTAGATCTCTCTGCACATTTTTTTTTTCTTTCACATCTGCAGTGCAGCATGGTTGTGCCTAGGCGCACAGTTACTTGTGTTGTTTTTTTAATGTACTCCCAACTCAGTATCAGGCCCACAGTGGCTTGCAAAAGTATTCAGCGCCCTAAAAAGTCAACCGATTATAAATGCTACTTAAACAGATTGTTCCAGACGGTATTTTATAGTTAATCACTAGACTCTTAAAGTTTCAAATGAAAATTTTTGAACATTTTTCGGAGATACCTGCTGCGGTCCCACATACATACATACATACATACATACATACATACATACATACATACATACATACATACATACATACATACATACATACATACATACGGGATACCTTATATTTGCAGCTAACCCTGTTTATAACCACAATTATACTTTGATAAATGGGTCCCTAAGTCCTTAAGGTGCATACACACTGTGCGCTTTTCCTCCCTGCCCAGCGATGTCAGCGGGGGTGAACGGCTTTCCATAGCAGGAAACCGGCGATGAAGCGCGAGCGTGCATCAGCGCTCATCGTTCATCGCCGGGGCATACACACTGGGCGGCTTTGAGCTGAAAGCAGCTCAAAACATCAAAAGTGAGCTGCTTTCAGCTCAAAATCGCCCAGTGTGTATGGGCCTATACAGTTTAATGATGCTACAGGTTTCCCAAGCTAGCGCTTGTTGTAAACTTCTACAGATACAGGTTGCCAATGCATTATTTTGGGTGACTGTCCCAGGAGTCGTCTGCTCCTCTCTTTTCTGAGACAGAGCAGGGACTGTTGTATTTGCAGTGAAGCACAGTTTAGGAGTCCAGATGAACTGAAACTGGGCCACCCCATGCTTGCCCCTCCATAACTATGACACGGTTTCAAGGCTGAACTATCATAGTTCAGTATGGGGTGCAGCTACCATACGGGGGGATAGAGTGAGTTGCATACTGTAGGTGTGTAACACATTGGGATTTAAAAAATGTGAAACTCCGCCAAAAACTACACTGACATTTGCTATTCTTCAAACATTAACCAAATTTAGTAGCAATAATACAAAGGGAGGGGGTGCAGAGTGAGCTGTAGTGTAGTGTAGTGCAGTGTGTGAGGCATACTTGCCTACTCTCCTGGATTCTGCGGGAGACTCCTGATTTTTCGGGTAGTCCCCCACAGCCCTGGAAGAGTGGGCAACCCTCCCAAATCCCGCCCATTTTTTTAGAGATTAATATAGAGACTCCCAGTGTCCTCAGGAAGGGGATGGGGCATAGTGATGTGTCTCAATGGAAACGTGTCGTTTTGACCCCTATGTAAATTCTCACCAGTCACAGCAATTTTACCTTGTGGGGGTGGGGCCTAATGACTCAATTAGCCCGCCCCCATCACCTCCCACCTGCATCTCCTCTCTGGATTTCTCCCGGATAGGAAAATTATAAGGTAGGCAAGTATGGTGTGCAGGAGGGGGTGCAGGGTTAGTGCGTGCTAGTGTAGTGCAGTGTGTGTGGGGAGGGGGTGCAGGGTTAGTGCGTGGCAGTGCAGTGTGTGGGGAGGGGGTGTAGGGTGAGCGGTAGTGTAGTGCTGTGTGTGGAGAGGTGGTGTAGGGTGAGCGGTAGTGCAGTGTGTGCGGGGAGGGGCTGCAGGTGAGCTGTACAGTAGTGCAGTGTGTGGGGGTGCAGGTGAGCTGTAATGTAGTGCATTGTGTGCAGGGAGGGGGTGTAGGGTGAGGTGTAGTGTAGCGCATTGTGTGCGTGGAAGGGGGTCCAGGATGAGAGTTAGTGCAGTGGGTGGGGTTGTAGGGTGAGCAGTAGTGTAGTGCATTGTGTGGGGAGGTGGTGCAGGGTGAGTGGTAGTGTAGTGCAGTGTGTGCGGGGCGGGGCTGCAGGTGAGCTGTACAGTGGTGCAGGTGAGCTGTAGTGTAGTGTAGCATGGAGAAGGTATAGGGTGAGCGGTAGTGTAGTGTAGTGCATTGTGTGGTGGGAGGGGTCCAGGATGAGAGTTAATGTAGTGCAGTGGGTGGGGTTGTAGGGTGAGCGGTAGTGTAGTGCAGTGTGTGCCAGTGACATGCAGTGGGGTGATGCAGAGACTTTCTTGTCATACTAACATTTGTGCCAGAGTTTTGACTATATAAAGTATATGAAAAGTACAAAAAATATGTTAAAAATATCTTTGTATTATTCTAATCCATTTTTATAGTCAAAATTCTGGAGTAAAAAGTCTATGGCAGGTGAGGCATCCTATCTTTTCCGCACACCTCTGATCAAAACTCTCCAAATTTCCTGGAATTTATACCTCCGCACCTTTGCATAATGCCCACATGTACCCTTTGGCTCATATATTGTGTGTAAATCTGACTCTGGTACCTGCCAGTGCCTTTTGAGCCATTTACCTCACTGCACGTCCCTGGTGTGTGCGGACGGGGTTTTAGGGTGAACGGTAGTGTAGTATAGTCCATTGTGTGCGTGGAAGGGTGTCCAAGATGAGTGGTAGTGTAGTGCAGTGTGTTCAGATCGGGGTGCAGGGTGAGCAGTAGTGTAGTGCATAGTGTGCAGGGTGAGCAGTAATGTAGTGCTTTGCGTACATAGAAGATGGTGCAGGGTGAGCGGTAGTGTAGTGCATAGTGTGCAGGGTGAGCGGTAGTGTAGTGCTTTGCGTACATAGAAGATGGTGCAGGGTGAGCGGTAGTGTAGTGCAGGGTGAGCGGTAGTGTAGTGCTTTGCGTACATAGAAGATGGTGCAGGGTGAGCGGTAGTGTAGTCCATAGTGTGCAGGGTGAGCGGTAGTGTAGTGCTTTGCATACATAGAAGATGGTGCAGGGTGAGCGGTAGTGTAGTGCATAGTGTGCAGGGTGAGCGGTAGTGTAGTCCATAGTGTGCAGGGTGAGCGGTAGTGTAGTGCTTTGCATACATAGAAGATGGTGCAGGGTGAGCGGTAGTGTAGTGCATAGTGTGCAGGGTGAGCGGTAGTGTAGTGCTTTGCGCACATAGAAGATGGTGCAGGGTGAGCGGTAGTGTAGTTCAGTGTGTGCGGGGAAGGGGTACAGGGTGAGGAGTAGTACCTGATCCTTGGAAGCCCTGCTGCCTGTGACACTGAGAAGAGACGAGTTTGGGAAGCAGAGGACAGCATTGGGGAATTTGAGCAATTATGAACTAATTGCAAAATTCCAATTGCTTAATTAGTCAGTATGGGGCATTTTCTGTCAATTTTTCATTAAAATATGGATTTTAGAAAACTTAGACTTGCTGTGGAAGTGCTCAAAAAATGTTTTGAGCTACGTATGATTTTAAGAGAAAAGTAGCACTCAATTGAATACCAAAAATTTCGCACTTGCAGAAAAAAATCCAGTGCGAGATTTTTGGATGATTTCCTCCCAATTGAGGGCCTAATTCAGGTTGGATCACACTAAGCGATCCAACCACAAATATTGAGAAAAAGATGCCCGGCGCATGCGCAGCGCCTGTCCTGCGCATGCGTCTGCATTTTCTGCGAGGAGGGCGCAGAAAATGCAGTCGCCTCTGCCTGTCAATCAGGCAGAGGGGGGGGCGGGGGGCGGGCAACGCTCCATTTCCAGGAAGGAGACGGAACGTTGGGGGAGTGGTGCGGCGCGAACGAGGGGCAGAGGCGGCCAGAAGGGGGCCTGTCGGGGGCATGATCACGGCGTCTGCATGACATCACAGACAGCCGCCGCGATCGGGAAGATGGCAGAGGGCCTTCGGCTGGGAGACTTCCTTAGTTTCTGCTAACAAGCAGAAATTGTGATGCGTTCCCAATTTCTGCTTGTTCAGCGGGGGAAGGCTTCGGTCAGCATGCTGGGTGGCCTTGCCTTGTGGTGGGCGGCCCCCAGCATGCGATCCAAAGGATTACAAATTCTGCTAATTAGCAGAATTTGCAATCCTTATTGAATTAGGCCCCAAATATGCTCCTAAAATGGAGGCCCTCCCTGTTCATATTTCCTCCTCACAGCTACCACTTTTTTTGCATTCCAATGATAAATGTATCTGTAGTTCAAGCAAGATACGTTGCTGCTCATTTCGGCTATGAAGTCGGATCTGTTTAGGTGGCAATCTCTGATAATCTCTTGACTAGGTGAATAAAGGTGTATTACCTCCTTCTATTTTACCTGTTTCAGACATTACCAATTAGGGTCCCTGATTCCAGCTCAGTTGCATAGATGTTTTTTTCAATTTGTATGGAATAATAAGGTTCCTTGAACCAGTTTTGCTAACCTACGGAAACAAACCTCTAAAATGAGTAGAGGGGTTTCCCACATTTAAAGGCCCGTACACACTGGCCGATATATCGGGCGTTCTCTTGAGCGGCCGGTATATCGCGGGTCCGTCGGCCAGTGTGTATGGCCGATATGTCTGTGCACTCCGCCGTTCACAGACGTATCGCGTCAGCCCCGCAGCACAGCCGATGGCCAATATATCTACTGATATATTGGCGCGTCGCTGTGTGGCACACATGCTGCGGCGGCCGGGAGTGATTGACAGCTGAACTGGGCGGGCATGTGTTGACGTCAGTCCCCGACAGATCGGCCAGTGTGTATGCTCAACACACTGCCCGATCCGTCCATAGATATATCTGCCGATCAATTGATCGGCAGATATATCTTCCAGTGTGTACCCACCTTTAGGCTGTACATTAATCTCCCTGTTATTCCTTTCCCCAAACAGGCCTCTCCTCTTTAAATCACATCTGGTGCTTAGCTTCACTTGTCACCTCTGGGAATACAGCATTTGACACTTTTTTAATTTTCTTTTGCATCTTTCCCGTTTAATCCTCTTTGGGATAATGCTACCTTCTCTCCTGGCCTGTCGTCCACACACTCCCTCCCTTGGCTTTGTAGACGTTTTCGTTTGGTACTGGATGTTAGTTGCTCATGCATGCCCTTTCCTGATATTCAATCTAGTTTTTCATTTTCCTGAGGCAAATCCTTTACATAATCACTTTGTCACCTCTCTGGCTTATTCAGGGACCCTCCGTACCTTAACCTCCCTTGAACCCCTTTGCTACCATAGAAACCTGACCAAGATAATTATCTGTCTGCTTTATAATGTTCTCCTATCATTTAAACCAGAGGTTCTCAAACTCGGTCCTCAGGACCCCACACAGTACATGTTTTGCAGGTAACCCAGCAGGTGCACAGGTGTATTAATTACTCACTGACACATTTTAAAAGGTCCACAGGTGGAGCTAATTATTTCACTTGCGATTCTGTGAGGAGAAAGGAAGAGACATATAGTCTCGAGGGGCCATGCACAGGCTATTCAACAGTATTAATGAAAAGATATATACCTAAATAAGAACCAGCCTATTTGAGAGAAAACAATTAAACAGGTAGAATACCCTCAATATAATTAAATTGGGCTGGAGGTGCACCAGTAAGCATAATGCAATCTAGAAAAGGGACAAAAGGGAGAACGACCATAGAACGGTCGTCACGCAGAGAAGGCTTACTTTGTGGCGCACTCTTTTTTTTTTTATTATTAAATTCGTGAATATTGTAAGATTAAAACTTAACATTTATTAAGATTATTAAGATAAAGTGGTCAAAAATAGGACACAAACAAAACAGGTCGGTCAAAATTGACTTTTGGTGACACAAAATCATTACATGGCTTGTACGTGGTTAATATTCCTTATATTGTACTAATAAAGTCTCCAAATAGATACATTTAAAACATAGCCACGTACCTGCTAATATGACAAATATACAATCAAAAAATAATGATAATCATTTCATAGTGTAGATAGCTCATCATTGACCTCATAGTAAGAATAACCCATCCAAAGGTTACTTCTAACATATAATGATGAGAAAAATGTGAAACAAAAAGTGAAATATTAATTAAATAATTATACGGGTAGCTAAAGGTTCCAAGAGATCTCTCTTAATAAATGATTGGATCTCATTCTGAAAGCATATACCCGGTTAGCGGCAACTGCCTAATCTACTGGCGTACATCCCCTTTAATAAGAGGAAATAGTAGTCCTCCATGTGGTATTATTGAACTATATGAACCTCATGTCTTTCTCCTGTTCTATTAATTATCGGCTACTAAAAAGAAATATGTGTATGTTTATGAGCTGCCACTACGCATGAATAGGAGACGCCTATGTTATAATAATCAAAGATATGGATCAATAATTAAGACACTGATTGATATACATATGTTTAGTAATCAAGATACGGATTGCTATTTGATCATCCATTGATTTTCTCTATCGTCCTAAGTGGATGCTGGGGTTCCTGAAAGGACCATGGGGAATAGCGGCTCCGCAGGAGACAGGGCACAAAAGTAAAGCTTTTACAGGTCAGGTGGTGTGTACTGGCTCCTCCCCCTATGACCCTCCTCCAGACTCCAGTTAGATTTTTGTGCCCGGCCGAGAAGGGTGCAATTCTAGGTGGCTCTCATAAAGAGCTGCTTAGAGAGTTTAGCTTAGGTTTTTTTATTTTACAGTGATTCCTGCTGGCAACAGGATCACTGCAACGAGGGACAGAGGGGAGAAGAAGTGAACTCACCTGCGTGCAGGATGGATTGGCTTCTTGGCTACTGGACATGAAGCTCCAGAGGGACGATCACAGGTACAGCCTGGATGGTCACCGGAGCCACGCCGCCGGCCCCCTCACAGATGCTGAAGCAAGAAGAGGTCCAGAATCGGCGGCTGAAGACTCCTGCAGTCTTCTTAAGGTAGCGCACAGCACTGCAGCTGTGCGCCATTTTCCTCTCAGCACACTTCACACGGCAGTCACTGAGGGTGCAGGGCGCTGGGAGGGGGGCGCCCTGGGAGGCAAATGAAAACCTTTAAAAAGGCTAAAAATACCTCACATATAGCCCCAGAGGCTATATGGAGATATTTACCCCTGCCTAAATGTACTAAATAGCGGGAGACGAGCCCGCCGGAAAAGGGGCGGGGCCTATCTCCTCAGCACACGGCGCCATTTTCTGTCACAGCTCCGCTGGTCAGGAAGGCTCCCAGGTCTCTCCCCTGCACTGCACTACAGAAACAGGGTATAACAGAGAGGGGGGGCAAAATAAATGGCAAGATATCAATATAAAAGCAGCTATAAGGGAGCACTTAATCATAAGGCTATCCCTGTCATATATAGCGCTTTTTGGTGTGTGCTGGCAGACTCTCCCTCTGTCTCCCCAAAGGGCTAGTGGGTCCTGTCTTCGTATAGAGCATTCCCTGTGTGTCTGCTGTGTGTCGGTACGTGTGTGTCGACATGTATGAGGACGTTATTGGTGTGGAGGCGGAGCAATTGCCAAATATGAGGATGTCACCTCCTAGGGGGTCGACACCAGAATGGATGCCTTTATTTGTGGAATTACGGGATAGCGTCAACTCGCTTAAGCAGTCGTTTGCCGACATGAGGCGGCCGGACACTCAATTAGTGCCTGTCCAGGCGCCTCAAACACCGTCAGGGGGCTGTAAAACGCCCCTTGCCTCAGTCGGTCGACACAGACCCAGACACAGGCACTGATTCCGGTGGTAATGGTGACGAATCAACCGTATTTTCCAGTAGGGCCACACGTTATATGATTTTGGCAATAAAGGAGATGTTACATTTAGCTGATACTACAGGTACCACTAAACAGGGTATTATGTGGGGTGTGAAAAAACTACCAGTAGTTTTTACCGAATCAGAAGAATTAAATGACGTGTGTGATGAAGCGTGGGGTGCCCCGATAAAAAACTGCTAATTTCAAAGAAGTTATTGGCTTTATACCCTTTCCCGCCAGAGGTTAGGGAGCGCTGGGAAACACCTCCTAGGGTGGACAAAGCGCTAACACGCTTATCAAAACAAGTGGCGTTACCCTCTCCTGAGACGGCCGCACTTAAAGATCCATCAGATAGGAGGATGGAAAATATCCAAAAAGGTATATACACACATGCAGGTGTTATACTACGACCAGCTATTGCGACTGCCTGGATGTGCAGTGCTGGGGTAGTTTGGTCAGAGTCCCTGATCGAAAATATTGATACCCTGGACGGGGACAATATTTTACTGTCGTTAGAACAAATAAAGGATGCATTTCTTTATATGCGTGATGCACAGAGAGATATCTGCACACTGGCATCACGGGTAAGTGCTATGTCCATTTCGGCCAGAAGAGCTTTATGGACACGACAGTGGACAGGCGATGCGTAGAGGAGTTATTTGGGGTCGGTCTATCGGCTTTGGTGGCCACGGCTACGGCCGGGAAATCCACCTTTCTACCTCAAGTCACTCCCCAACAGAAAAAGGCACCGACTTTTCAACAGCAGCCTTTTTGTTCCTTTAAAAATAAGAGAGCAAAGGGCTATTCATATCTGCCACGAGGCAGAGGACGAGGGAAGAGACAGCAACAGGCAGCTCCTTCCCAGGAACAGAAGCCCTCCCCGGCTTCTACAAAAGCCTCAGCATGACGCTGGGGCTTCGCAAGCGGACTTGGGGGCGGTAGGCGGTCGTCTCAAAAATTACAGCGCGCAGTGGGCTCACTCGCAGGTAAATCCCTGGATCCTGCAGATAATATCTCAGGGGTACAGGTTGAAATTAGAGACAGAGCCACCTCGCCGTTTCCTGAAGTCGGCTTTACCAACGTCCCCCTCAGAAAGGGAGACGGTTTTGGAAGCCATTCACAAGCTGTATTCTCAGCAGGTGATAGTCAAGGTACCTCTTCTACAACAAGGGAAGGGGTATTATTCCACTCTTTTTGTGGTACCGAAGCCGGATGGCTCGGTAAGGCCTATTCTAAATCTGAAGTCCTTGAACCTGTACATAAAGAAGTTCAAGTTCAAGATGGAGTCACTCAGAGCAGTGATAGCGAACCTGGAAGAAGGGGACTTTATGGTATCCTTGGACATCAAGGATGCGTATCTCCACGTTCCAATTACCCCTCACACCAGGGGTACCTCAGGTTCGTTGTACAAAACTGTCACTATCAGTTTCAGACGCTGCCGTTTGGTTTGTCCACGGCACCTCGGGTCTTTACAAAGGTAATGGCCGAGATAATATTTCTTCTTCGAAGAAAAGGCGTATTAATTATCCCATACTTGGACGATCTCCTAATAAGGACAAGGTCCAGAGAACAGCTAGAGATGGGTTTAGCACTATCTCAAGAGGTGCTAAAGCAGCACGGATGGATTCTGAATATTCCAAAATCCCAATTAATGCCGACAACTCGTCTGCTGTTCCTGGGGATGATTCTGGACACAGTTCAGAAAAAGGTTTTTCTTCCCGAAGAAAAAGCCAAGGAGTTATCTGACCTGGTCAGGAACCTCCTAAAACCAGGAAAGGTGTCTGTACATCAATGCACAAGAGTCCTGGGAAAAAATGGTAGCTTCTTACGAAGCAATCCCTTTCGGCAGATTCCATGCAAAGGGATCTGTTGGACAAATGGTCAGGGTCGCATCTTCAGATGCACCTGCGGATAACCCTGTCGCTGAGGACAAGGGTATCCCTTCTGTGGTGGTTGCAGGAGGCTCATCTATTGGAGGGCCGCAGATTCGGCATGCAGGATTGGATCCTGGTGACCACGGATGCCAGCCTGAGAGGCTGGGGAGCAGTCACACAGGGAAGAAATTTCCAGGGAGTGTGGTCGAGCCTGAAAAAGTCTCTTCACATAAGCATTCTGGAACTAAGAGCAATCTACAATGCTCTAAGCCAGGCGGAACCTCTGCTTCAAGGAAGACCGGTGTTGATCCAGTCGGACAACATCACGGCAGTCGCCCATGTAAACAGACAGGGCGGCACAAGAAACAGAATGGCAGAAGCTGCCAGGATCCTTCGCTGGGCGGAGAATCACGTGATAGCACTGTCAGCAGTATTCATCCCGGGCGTGGACAACTGGGAAGCAGACTTCCTCAGCAGACACGACCTTCACCCGGGAGAGTGGGTACTTCATCCAGAAGTTTTCCACATGCTATTAAACCGTTGGGTAAAACCAATGGTGGACATGATGGCGTCTCGCCTCAACAAGACACTGGACAGTTATTGCGCCAGGTCAAGAGATCCGCAGGCAATAGCTGTGGACGCGTTGGTAACACCTTGGGTGTACCAGTCCGTATATGTGTTTCCTCCTCTGCCTCTCATACCAAAGGTATTGAGGATTATACGGCAAAGAGGAGTAAGACTAGTGGCTCCGGATTGGCCAAGAAGGACTTGGTACCCGGAACTTCAAGAGATGGTCACGGACGATCCGTGGCCTCTACTTCTGAGAAGGGACCTGCTTCAGCAGGGTCCTTGTCTTTTTCAAGACTTACCGCGGCTGCGTTTGACGGCATGGCGTTTGAATGCCAGATCCTAAAAGGAAAAGGCATTCCAGAAGAAGTCATTCCTACCTTGATAAAGGCAAGGAAGGAAGTCACCGCGAAGCATTATCGCCGTATTTGGCGAAAATATGTTGCGTGGTGCGAGCAGCGGAGTGCTCCGATGGAGGAATTTCAACTGGGTCGTTTTCCTACATTTCCTGCAATCAGGATTGTCTATGGGTCTCAAATTGGGATCTATTAAGGTTCAAATTTCGGCCCTATCAATATTCTTCCAAAAAGAATTGGCCTCAGTCCCTGAGGTCCAGATTTTTATCAAAGGAGTACTGCATATACAGCCTCCTGTGGTGCCTAAGGTGGCACCGTGGGATCTAAATGTAGTTTTAGATTTCCTCAAATCCAATTGGTTTGAACCACTAAAGAATGTGGATTTGAAATATCTCACATGGAAAGTGACTATGTTACTGGCCCTGGCTTCGGCCGGGAGAGTATCTGAACTGGCGGCTTTGTTTTATAAAAGCCCTTATTTAATTTTCCATTCGACATAGGGCAGAGCTGCGGACGCGTCCGCATTTTCTCCCTAAGGTGGTATCAGGGTTTCACCTGAACCAGCCTATTGTAGTGCCTGCGGCTACAGACGACTTGAAGGACTCCAAGTTGTTGGACGTTGTCAGAGCCTTAAAAATATACATTTAAAGGACGGCTGGAGTCAGAAAATCTGACTCGCTGTTTATACTGTATGCACCCAACAAGTTGGGTGCACCTGCTTCTAAGCAGTCGATTGCTCGTTGGATTTGTAACAAAATTCAACTTGTACATTCTGTGGCAGGCCTGCCACAGCCTAAATCTGTTAAGGCCCATTCCGCAAGGAAGGTGGGCTCATCTTGGGCGGCTGCCCGAGGGGTCTCGGCATTACAACTCTGCCGAGCAGCTACGTGGTCAGGGGAGAACACGTTTGTAAATTTTTACAAATTTGATACCCTGGCAAAGGAGGACCTGGAGTTCTCTCATTCGGTGCTGCAGAGTCATCCGCACTCTCCCGCCCGTTTGGGAGCTTTGGTATAATCCCCATGGTCCTTTCAGGAACCCCAGCATCCACTTAGGACGATAGAGAAAATAAGAATTTACTTACCGATAATTCTATTTCTCGGAGTCCGTAGTGGATGCTGGGCGCCCATCCCAAGTGCGGATTATCTGCAATACTTGTACATAGTTATTGTTAACTAATTCGGGTTATTGTTTAGGAAGCCATCTTTCAGAGGCTCCTCTGTTATCATACTGTTAACTGGGTTTAGATCACAAGTTGTACGGTGTGATTGGTGTGGCTGGTATGAGTCTTACCCGGGATTCAAAATCCTCCCTTATTGTGTACGCTCGTCCGGGCACAGTACCTAACTGGAGTCTGGAGGAGGGTCATAGGGGGAGGAGCCAGTACACACCACCTGACCTGTAAAAGCTTTACTTTTGTGCCCTGTCTCCTGCGGAGCCGCTATTCCCCATGGTCCTTTCAGGAACCCCAGCATCCACTACGGACTCCGAGAAATAGAATTATCGGTAAGTAAATTCTTATTTTTTGATGCATTAGGTGCGACATTAATTGTTATAGATTACTGAAGTGTGCATTTATACCATTCCTGTCCTCTTGGAGGACTACTATTCCCTCTTATTAAAGGGGATGTACGCCAGTAGATTAGGCAGTTACCGCTAACCGGGTATATGCTTTCAGAATGAGATCCAATCATTTATTAAGAGAGATCTCTTGGAACCTTTAGCTACCCGTATAATTATTTAATTAATATTTCACTTTTTGTTTCACATTTTTCTCATCATTATATGTTAAAGTAACCTTTGGATGGGTTATTCTTACTATGAGGTCAATGATGAGCTATCTACACTATGAAATGATTATCATTATTTCTCTGACGTCCTAGTGGATGCTGGGGACTCCGTAAGGACCATGGGGAATAGACGGCTCCGCAGGAGACTGGGCACATCTAAAGAAAGCTTTAGGACTATCTGGTGTGCACTGGCTCCTCCCCCTATGACCCTCCTCCAAGCCTCAGTTAGATTTCTGTGCCCGGCTGAGCTGGATGCACACTAGGGGCTCTCCTGAGCACCTAGAAAGAAAGTATAGTTTAGGTTTTTTATTTTCAGTGAGACCTGCTGGCAACAGGCTCACTGCACCGAGGGACTAAGGGGAGAAGAAGCGAACCTACCTAAGTGGTGGTAGCTTGGGCTTCTTAGGCTACTGGACACCATTAGCTCCAGAGGGATCGAACACAGGACCCGACCTCGTTGTCCGTTCCCGGAGCCGCGCCGCCGTCCCCTTTATAGAGCCAGAAGCAAGAAGGTGGTCCGGAAAATCGGCGGCTGAAGACTTCTGTCTTCTCCAAGGTAGCGCACAGCACTGCAGCTGTGCGCCATTGCTCCACATGCACACCACATACTGCGGTCACTGATGGGTGCAGGGCGCTGGGGGGGGGCGCCCTGAGCAGCAATATTAACACCTTGGCTGGCGAACTGACACCATATATAGCCCCAGGGGCTATATAGGTGTTTATTAACCCCTGCCAGAACTTTTACAATAGCGGGAGAAAGCCCGCCGAAAAAGGGGCGGAGCCATCTCTCTCAGCACACTGGCGCCATTTTCCCTCACAGCTCTGCTGGAGGGATCGCTCCCTGGCTCTCCCCTGCAGTCCTGCACTACAGAAAAGGGTTAAAAAGAGAGGGGGGGGCACAAATTAGGCGCAGTATATATATATATATATATATATATATATATATATATATATATATATATATATATATATATATATATATATATATATATATATATATATTATGCAGCTATAAGGGAAAACACTCTCTATAGGTGATATCCCTGTGATATATAGCGCTCTGGTGTGTGCTGGCATACTCTCCCTCTGTCTCCCCAAAGGGCTTTGTGGGGTCCTGTCCTCTGTCAGAGCATTCCCTGTGTGTGTGCTGTGTGTCGGTACTGCTGTGTCGACATGTATGATGAGGATAATGATGTGGAGGCGGAGCAAATGCCTGTGAATGGGATGTCACCCCCTGCGGGGTCGACACCGGTGTGGATGGACTTATGGAAGGAATTACGTGACAGTGTCAACTCCTTACATAAAAGGTTTGACGACATAGGACAGCCGGCTGCTCAGCTTGTGCCTGTCCGAGCGTCTCACATGTCATCAGGGGCTCTAAAACGCCCGCTACCTCAGATGGCAGACACAAATGTTGACACGGATACCGACTCCAGTGTCGACGACGATGAGACTAGTGTACCTTCCAATAGGGCCACCCGTTACATGATTGAGGCAATGAAAAATGTATTACACATTTCTGATAATACCCCAGATACCACAAAAAAGGGTATTATGTTTGGTGACAGAAAACTACCAGTAGTTTTCCTGCATCTGAGGAATTGATATGAGGTGTGTGAGGAAGCGTGGACTTCCCCCGATAAGAAATTGATAATTTCTAAGCAGGGTACCCTTTTCCGCCAGAGGATAGGTCACGTTGGGAAATAACCCCTAGGGTAGATAAAGCGGTTACACGCTTATTAAAAAAGGTGGCACTACCGTCACGGATACGGCCGCCCTGAAGGACCTGCTGATAGAAAGCAGAAAACTACCCTTAAAAGCTATATACACACACACGGGCATTATATTGAGACCTGCTATTGCCTCGGCATGGATGTGCAGTGCGGCAGCTGCGTGGTCAGATTCCCTGTCGGATAATATTTATACTATAGATAGGGACAATATTTTGCTGAAAATAGAGCACATAAAAGACGCTGTCTTATACATGCGTGATGCACAGAGGGATATTTGCCGACTGGCATCACTAATAAGCGCTATGTAAAACCATTGCCGCCAGACGGGGGTTATGGACTCGGCAAATGGTCGGGCGATGCCGGTTCAAAATGGCACATGGAAGTTTGCCCTAGAAGGGGGTGGAACTGTTTGGCGATGGTCTTTCAGACCTCGTTTCCACAGCTACGGCTGGGAAATCAAAACTTTTGCCACAAGCTACCCCACAGCAAAAGTAAGCACTGTATTATCAGGTACAGTCCCTTCGGCCCCAGAAAAGTAGAGGGCTAGAGGCTCATCTTTTCTGCCAAGAGGAAAAGGTAGAGGGAAAAAGCTGCAGCACACAGCTAGTTCCCGGGAGCAGAAGTCCTCCCCTGCGTCCGGTAAGTCCACAGCATGACGCTGGGGCTGCTCAGGCGGACCTGGGTACGGTGGGGGCCCGTCTCAGAAATTTCAGCGCACAGTGGGCTCTCTCACAGGTGGATCCCTGGGTTCTTCAAACAGTATCTCAGAGGTACAGGCTGGAATTCGAGACGTCTCCCCCCCGCCGTTTCCTAAAATCTGCCTTACCGGCAACTCCCTCTGCCAGGGAGGCAGTGTTGGTGGCTATCCAAAAAACTGTATTCACAGCAAGTGATTATCAAGGTACCCCTCCTTCAACAGGAAAAGGGTTACTTTTCCACAATGTTTGTGGTACCGAAACCGGACGGTTCGGTGAGACCCATCTTAACTTTAAAATCCTTGAACACATATAACAAAAGATTCAAGTTCAAGATGGAATCGCTCAGGGCGATTATTGCGATTCTGGACGAGGGGGATTACAGGGTCTCTCTGGACATCAAGGATACTTACCTGCATGTCCCCATTTACCCTCCTCACCAGGAGTACCTCAAGATTGTGGTACAGGACTGTCACTATCAGTTCCAGACGCTGCCGTTTGGATTATCCACGGCACCGAGGGTCTTTACCATGGGTAATGACCGAAATGATGATACTCCTTCGCAAGAAGGGAGTTTTAATTATCCCGTACTTGGACGATCTCCTGATAAAGGCGAGGTCCAAGGAACAGTTGGTAAGGGGGTAGCACTTTCTCGGGAAGTGCTGCAACAGCAGGACTGGATTCTCAATTCCAAAGTCACAGCTGGTCCCGACGACACGTCTTCTGTTCCTGGGAATGATTCTGGAAACAGACCAGAAGAAAGTGTTTCTTCCAATGGAAAAAGCCGAGGAGTTGTCATCTCTAGTCAGAAACCTCCTAAGACCGGGACAGGTGTCGGTACATCAATGCACACGAGTCCTGGGAAAAATGGTAGCTTCGTACGAAGCAATTCCATTCGGAAAGTTCCACGCAAGGATTTTCCAGTGGGACCTGTTGGACAAATGGTCCGGGTCCCATCTCCAGATACAGCAGCGGATAACCCGGTCGGCAAGAACCAGGGTGTCGCTGCAGTGGTGGCTGCAGAGGGCTCATCTACTAGAGGGCCGCAGATTCGGAATACAGGACTGGGTCCTGGTGACCACGGATGCCAGCCTTCGGGGCTGGGGTGCAGTCACACAGGGAATAAAATTCCAAGGACTATGTCCAAACAGGAGTTTCTCTAACGTCCTAGTGGATGCTGGGGACTCCGTCAGGACCATGGGGAATAGCGGGCTCCGCAGGAGACAGGGCACATCTAAAAAGCTTTTTAGGTCACATGGTGTGTACTGGCTCCTCCCCCTATGACCCTCCTCCAAGCCTCAGTTAGGTTTTTGTGCCCGTCCGAGAAGGGTGCAAACTGGATGGCTCTCTTAAGGAGCTGTTTAGTAAAGTTTTTTTTTTAGGTTTCTAATCAGTGATTCCTGCTGGCGACAGGATCACTGCAACGAGGGACTTAGGGGAGAGACTTGCAACTCACCTGCGTGCAGGAGGATTGAAGTTTTAGGCTACTGGACACTGAGCTCCAGAGGGAGTCGGAACACAGGTCAGCCTGGGGTTCGTCCCGGAGCCGCGCCGCCGATCCCCCTTACAGACGCTGAAGAAAGACGGCGGAACGGAGGTCCGGAAACAGGCGGCAGAAGACTTCACAGTCTTCAGAGAGGTAGCGCACAGCACTGCAGCTGTGCGCCATTGTTGTCACACGGCTCACTGACACGGTCACGGAGGGTGCAGGGCGCTGCTGGGGGCGCCCTGGGCAGCAATATAAATACCTATTTGGCAAATAAATACATCACATATAGCCATTAAGGCTATATGTATGTATTTTAACCCAGGCCAGTTATTAAAAAACCGGGAGGAAAAGCCCGCTGAAAAGGGGGCGGAGCTTATTCTCCTCAGCACACGGCGCCATTTTCCTGATCAGCTCCGCTGGTGAGGAAGGCTCCCACTCTCCCCTGCACTGCACTACAGAAACAGGGTTAAAAGAGAAGGGGGGCATAAATTGGCGATATAATTATATATTAAGAGCGCATATATAGAAACAACACCTTCTAGGGTTGTTATATACATTATAGCGCTTTTGGTGTGTGCTGGCAAACTCTCCCTCTGTCTCCCCAAAGGGCTAGTGGGTCCTGTCCTCTATCAGAGCATTCCCTGTGTGTGTGCTGTATGTCGGTACGTGTGTGTCGACATGTATGAGGAAAATGTTGGTGAGGAGGCGGAGCAAATTGCCTGTAATGTTGATGTCACTCTCTAGGGAGTCGACACCGGAATGGATGGTCTACTTATGGAATTACGTGATAATGTGAACACGCTGCAAGACGGTTGACGACATGAGATGGCCGGCGGACAAATTAGTACCGGTCCAGGCGTCTCAGACACCGTCAGGGGCTTGTAAAAACGCCCATTTACCTCAGTCGGTCGACAGACACAGACATGGACACTGACCCCAGTGTCGACGGTGAAGAAACATACGTAATTTTCCTTTAGGGCCACGAGTTACATGTTAAGGGCAATGAAGGAGCTGTTACATATTTCTGATACTGCAAGTACCACAAATAAGGGTATTTTGTAGGGTGTGAATAAACTACTTGTAGTTTTGCCTGAATCAGATAAATTAAATGAAGTGTGTGATGATACGTGGGGTTCCTCCGATAGAAAGTTATGGGCGGTATACCCTTTCCCGCCAGAAGTAAGGGCGAGTTGGGAAACACACCTTAGGGTGGATAAGGCGCTCACACGCTTATAAAAACAGGGCGTTACCGTCTCTAGATACGGCCGCCCTCAAGAAGCCAGCTGATAGGAAGCTGAAAAATATCATGACAGTATATACACACATACTGGTGTTATACTACGACCAGCAATCGCCTCAGCCTGGAGGTGCAGCGCTGAGGGGGCTTGGTCGGATTTCCTGACTGAAAATTTTGATACCCTTGACAGGGACAAGATTTTATTGACTATAGAGCATTTTAAGGATGCATTTCTATATATGCGTGATGCGCAGAGGGATATTTACATTCTGGCATCAAGAGTAAATGTGATGTACATATCTGCCAGACGAAGACACGACAGTGGTCAGGTGAGGCAGATTCCAGACGGCATGTGGAAGTATTGCCGTATAAAGGGGCGGTCCATCGGACCTGGTGGCCATGGCAACAGCTGAAAAATCCACCTTTTGTTACCCCGAATCACATATCGGCAAAAAAGGACACAGTCTTTTCAGTCTCAGTCCTTTCGTCCCCATACGGGCAGGCGGGCAAAGGCCAGTCATATCTGCCCAGGGGTAGAGGAAAGGGAAGAAGACTGCAGCAAGCAGCCCATTCCCAGGAACAGAAGCCCCTCACAGCTTCTGCCAAGTCCGCAGCATAACGCTGGGGCCGTACAAGCGGACTCAGGTGCGGTAGGGGGTCATCTCAAGAGTTTCAGTACGCAGGGGGCTCACTCGCAAGGGAGCTCCGGGATCCTACATGTAGTATCCCAGGTGTACATTGGAAATTCGAGACATCTTCCCCTCACACAATTCACAGGCTGTATTCCCAGCAGGTGATAATCAAAGTACCCCTCTTACAACATGGAAGGGGGTAGTATTCCACACTATATTGTGGTACCGAAGCCAGACGGCTCGGTGAGATCTGAAATATTTGAACACTTACATACAAGCGTTCAAATCAAGATGGAGTCACTCAGAGCAGTGATAGCAAACCAGGAAGAAGGGGACGATATGGTGTCACTGGATATCAGGGACGCTTACCTACAGGTCCAAATTTGCCCTTCTCACCAAGGGTACTTCAGGTTCCTGGTACAGAACTGTCACTATCAGTTCAGACGCTGCCGTTTGGGTTGTCCACGGCGCCCCGGGTCTTTACCAAGGTAATGGCCGGAATGATGATTTTTCTTAAAAGGAAACATGGACGCTTTCCTGATAAGGGCAAGGTCCAGAGAACAGTTGGAGGTCGGAGTAGCACTATCTTAAGTAGTTCTACGACAGCACGAGTGGATTCTAAATATTCCAAAATCGCAGCTTTTTCCGATGACACGTCTACTGTTCATAGGGATGATTCTGGACACAGTCCAGAAAAACGTGTTTCTCCCAGTGGAGAAAGCCAGGGAGTTATCCGAGCTAATCGGGATCCTCCTAAAACCAGGAAAAGTGTCAGTGCATCATTGCACAAGAGTCCTGGTAAAAATGGTGGCTTATTACGAAGCAATTCCATTCGGCAGATTTCCCGCAAGAACTCGTCGGTGGGATCTGCTGGACAAATGGTCCGGATCGCATCCTCCGATGCATCAGCGGATAACCCTATATCCAAGGACAAGGGTGTCTCTCCTGTGGTGATTACAGAGTGCTCATCTTCTAGAGGGCCGCAGATTTGGCATTCAGGATTGGATGCCGGTGACCACGGAGGCCAGCCTGAGAGGCTGGAGAACAGTCACACAGGGAAAAAATTTCCAGGGAAGTGTGATTAAGTCTGGAGAATTCTCTCTGCATAAATAAACTTAGAGCAAATTTATAAGGCTCTAAACTTAGCAAGACCTCTGCTTCAAGGTCAGCCGGTATTGATCCAGTGGGATAACATCACGGCAGTCGCCCACGTAAACAGAAAGGGCGGCACAAGAAGCAAGAGGGCAGTGACAAAACTGCAAGGATTTTTCGCTAGGCGGAAAATCATGTGATAGCACTGTCAGCAGTGTTCTTTCCGGGAGTGGACGACTGGGAAGCAGACTTCCTCAGCAGGCATGACCTCCACCCGGGAGAGTGGAAACTTCATAGGGAAGTTTTTCAGCATGATTGTGGACCGTTGGCAAAGACCAAAGGTGGACATGATGGCGTCCCGCCCGAAAAACGGGACAGGTATTCCGCCAGGTCATGAGACCTTCAGGCGATAGCTGTGGATGTTCTGGTAACACCGTGGGTGTACCAGTCAGTGTATGTGTTCCCTCCTCTGTTTCTCATAACCAAGGTATTGAGAATTATAAGACATAGAGGAGTATGAACTATACTAGTGGCTCCGGATGGGCCAAGAGGGACTTGGTACCCGGAGCTTCAAGAGATGCTCACAGAGGACTAAGGGCCTGGGGAGCTAAGAAGGGACTTGCTTCAGCAAGTACCATGTCTTTTCCAAGAATTACCGCGGCTGCGTTTGACGGCATGGCGGTTGAATACCGGATCCTGAAGGGAAAAAGGCATTCCATAAGAGGTCATACCTACCTTGGTCAAAGCCAGGAAGGAGGTGACCGCACAACGTCATCACCACATGTGGTGAAAATATGTTGCGTGGGTAAGGCCAGAAAGGCTCCACGAAGGAAATTCAACTAGGTCGATTCTGCACTTCCTGAAAACAGGAGTGTTTTGAGCCTCAAATTGGGTTTCATTAAGATTTAAATTTCGGCCCTGTAGATTTTCTTCCAGAAAAAAAAAAAAAAAAATTGACTTCAGTTCCTGAAGTACAGATTGTAAAGGGTGTATTGCATATACAGTTCTTTTGTGCCTCTAGGGGCACCGTGAGAGCTCAACATAGTGTTGGGATTCCTTAAAATCATATTGGTTTGAACCGCTCAAATCTGTGGATTTGAAATATCTCACATGGAAAGTGACCATGCTGTTGACCAATATCTCACATGGAAAGTGACCATGTTGTTAGCCCTGGCCTCGGCCAGGCGATTGTCAGAATGGGCGGCTTTGTTTTACAAAAGCCCATATTAAAATTTTCCATTTGAACAGGGCAGAACTGGGACTCGTCTCCAGTGTCTTCCTAAAGGGGTGTCAGCGTTTTCACCTGAAACAACCTATGGTGGTGCCTGCGGCTACTGGGAACTTGGAGGACTCCAAGTTACTAGACGTTGTCAGGGCCCTAAAGATATATATATATATATAGTTAGGACGGCTGGAGTCAGAAAGTCTGACTTGCTGTTTATATTGTATGCACCCAACAAGCTGGGTGCTCCTGCTTCTAAGCAGTCTATTGCACGCTAGATTTGTAGTACAATTCAGCTTGCACATTCTGTGGCAGGCCTGTCACAGCCGAAATATGTAGATGCCCATTCCACAAGGAAGGTGGCTTCATCCTGGGCGGCTGCCCGAGGAGTCTCGGCATTATAACTTTGCCGAGCAGCTACGTGGTCAGGGGAGAACACGTTTGTAAAATTTTACAAATTTGATACTCTGGCTAAAGAGGACCTGGAGTTCTCTCATTCGGTGCTGCAGAGTCATCCGCACTCTCCCGCCCGTTTTGGGAGCTTTGGTATAATCCCCATGGTCCTGACGGAGTCCCCAGCATCCACTAGGACGTTAGAGAAAATAAGAATTTACTTACCGATAATTCTATTTCTCGTAGTCCGTAGTGGATGCTGGGCGCCCATCCCAAGTGCGGATTGTCTGCAATGCTTGTACATAGTTATTGTTACAAAAATCGGGTTATTACTATTGTTGTGAGCCATCTTTTCAGAGGCTACTTCGTTTTGTTATCATACTGTTAACTGGGTTCAGATCACAAGTTGTACGGTGTGATTGGTGTGGCTGGTATGAGTCTTACCCGGGATTCAAGATCCTTCCTTATTGTGTACGCTCGTCCGGGCACAGTACCTAACTGAGGCTTGGAGGAGGGTCATAGGGGGAGGAGCCAGTACACACCATGTGACCTAAAAAGCTTTTTAGATGTGCCCTGTCTCCTGCGGAGCCCGCTATTCCCCATGGTCCTGACGGAGTCCCCAGCATCCACTACGGACTACGAGAAATAGAATTATCGGTAAGTAAATTCTTATTTTTTCACTTAACATAAATTTTCTGGAGATGAGAGCCATTTACAAGGCCCTAAGCAAAACAAGGCCCCTGCTTCACCAGCCGTACTGATCCAATCAGACAACATCACGGCGCTCGCCCATGTAAACAGGCAGGGCGGCACAAGAAGCAGGAGGGCGATGGCAGAAGCCACAGGGATTCCCCGTTGGGCGGAAAATCATGTGGTAGCACTGGCAGCAGTGTTCATTCCGGGAGTGGACAACTGGGAAGCAGACTTCCGCAGCAGACTCCACCCGGGAGAATAGGGACTTCATCCAGAAGTCTTCCAAATGCTGGTAAACCGTTGGGAAAGACCACAGGTGGACATGATGGCGTCCCGCCTCAATAAAAAAGATATTGCGCCAGGTCAAGAGAACCTCAGGCGATCGCTGTGGACGCGCTAGTGACACCACGGGTGTACCAGTCGGTTTATGTGTTCCCTCCTCTCCCTCTCATACCCAAGGTACTGAGGATAATAAGAAAAAGAGGAGTAAGAACTATAGTCATTGTTCCGGATTGGCCAAGAAGGACTTGGTACCTGGAACTTCAGGAGATGATCTCAGAGGACCCATGGCCTCTGTCACTCAGACAGGATCAGCTGCAGCAGGGGCCCTGTCTGTTCAAAGACTTACTGCGGCTGCATTGACGGCATGGCGGTTGAACACCGGATCCTGAGTGTAAAAGGCATTCCGGAGGAAGTCATTCTTATCCTGATCAAAGCCAGGAAGGATGTCAGCCTGAAGTTCAGACGTTGTAAGGGAGTGCTGCATATTCAGCCCCTTCTTTGTGCCCCAGTGGCACCTTGGGATCTCAATGTGGTTTTGGAGTTCCTGGAATCACATTGGTTTGAGCCACTTAAAACCGTGGATTTGAAATATCTCGCATGAAAAGTGGTCATGTGTTGGCTCTGGCTTCGGCCAGGCATGTGTCAGAATTGGCGGCTTTGTCATAAAAAAGCCCTTACCTGACTTTCCATATGGATAGGGCAGAGTTGAGGACTCGTCCTCACTTTCTGCCGAAGGTGGTATCAGGTTTTCACTTGTACCAACCTGTTGTGGTGCCTGCGGCTACTAGGGACCTGGAGGATTCCAAGTTACTGGACGTAGTCAGGGCCCTGAAAAATTATATTTCCAGGACGGCTGGAGTCAGGAAAACTGACTAGCTGTTTATCCTAGATGCACCCAACAAGCTGGGTGCTCCTGCTTCTAAGCAAACGATAGCGCGCTGGATTTGTAGCACTATTCAGCTTGCGCATTCTGCGGTGGGACTACCGCAGCCTAAATCTCTAAAAGCCCATTCCACAAGGAAGGTGGGCTCATCTTGGGCGGCTGCCCGAGGGGTCTCGGCTTTACAACTTGGCCGAGCTGCTACTTGGTCAGGGGCAAACACGTTTGCAAAATGTTATAAATTTGATACCCTGGCTGAGGAGGACCTGGAGTTCTCTCATTCGGTGCTGCAGAGTCATCCGTACTCTCCCGCCCGTTTGGGAGCTTTGGTATAATCCCCATGGTCCTTACGGAGTCCCCAGCATCCACTAGGACGTCAGAAAATAAGATTTTACTCACCGGTAAATCTATTTCTCGTAGTCCGTAGTGGATGCTGGGCGCCCATCCCAAGTGCGGATTGTCTGCAATACTTGTAAATAGTTATTGTTACACAAATCGGGTTGTTATTGCGAACCATCTCTTCAGAGGTTCCATTGTTATCATACTGTTAACCTGGGTTCCTATCACGAGTTATACGGTGTGATTGGTGTAGCTGGTATGAGTCTTACCCGGGATTCAAAAATCCTTCCTTATTGTGTCAGCTCTTCCGGGCACAGTGTCCTAACTGAGGCTTGGAGGAGGGTCATAGGGGGAGGAGCCAGTGCACACCAGATAGTCCTAAAGCTTTCTTTAGATGTGCCCAGTCTCCTGCGGAGCCGTCTATTCCCCATGGTCCTTACGGAGTCCCCAGCATCCACTACGGACTACGAGAAATAGATTTACCGGTGAGTAAAATCTTATTTTTTTGATTGTATATTTGTCATATTAGCAGGTACGTGGCTATGTTTTAAATTTATCTATTTGGAGACTTTATTAGTACAATATAAGGAATATTAACCACGTACAAGCCATGTAATGATTTTGTGTCACCAAAAGTCAATTTTGACCGACCTGTTTTGTTTGTGTCCTATTTTTGACCACTTTATCTTAATAATCTTAATAAATGTTAAGTTTTAATCTTACAATATTTACGAATTTAATAATAAAAAAGAGTGCGCCACAAAGTAAGCCTTCTCTGGGTGACGACCGTTCTATGGTCGTTCTCCCTTTTCTAGATTCTGTGAGGAGACCTGCAAAACATGCACTGTGTTGGCCCCCGAGGACCGAGTTTGAGAACCTCTGATTTAAACAGTCCCTGTTTCCAAACTGTGAGGTGCAGTGGGAAACAGACCTGGCTCCCCTCCTGATGGAGATGCATGGTTCACCAACAGTCTTCTAAGCTTATTTTTCCACACTAGTGAAGGAAAATCCTGACAATGTATATTAAAGAAGATTCCTGGCCTCCACTAGATTGCACAAGATTTTTGAGTTTGTGCTCCCTATTTGCTGGAGAGGCTGTGGGTTACTTCATCCATACTGTATCTAGTGGACCTGCCCCAAAGTAGCAAAATTTTGGGTCATAATTGCAGATCTCATCAGCAAGGTAGTACAAGTCCCTGTTCTTAAAAATACTTTGGAGGGTATTCAGTTACCGCTGATGAAGCATCGGGTGATATTTCACAATGTTTCATCAATGTTTTTTTGCCCAGAAAAATCATCCTTTTCACCCGAAAACACGCAGGTTCAGTGAAACCTGTGTGTTTTCGGTAGAAACAGCGCCGTTTTCGGGGATTTTGCTTTGCCTACCGGAGGCAGGTGAAACAAATCCCCTTCCATAGTTGCTTCTCTCCCTCTCACTCTTCTCCTGGACTGTCAGATATTTTGTTCTAATATCACCAGGTTTTTCTTGGTGTTCACATTGTCTCCAGTGTCACTCTCTAGCGCCTTCATTGTGTTTTTCCACAAGTGGCTCCCCTATTCCTTCTCCCGCTTTCCTTCCTTCCTCTAACCCTTCTCCTTTACTTTTAGTTATTTATTTTAGTTATTTATTTGGGTTTATCTTTCTAATGTAGGCACTCACTCATGACTTTGATAGTGGACGGTGGTCTGTGATTCATTTTGGTATTTTTGCACTCTTAGCCATTGTCAAACTTCTGCATTTTTGCAGATTGCTTACCACCTATGTTATTATTTTCTCTTAGTGTCATACTTTGTATTGTACTTATTTGTAAGAATTGTAAAGATAGAAATGTGGTTTATTTTTATAACTTCTAATGCTATTAAAAGGTACCAGTATTTCTTAAAGTTGTTTCTAAACTACTTTTGAGTTATTTTTAAAATCAAGTGATTTTTATTGAGTTTTGTGTCACAGAAACATAACAAAACATCAACATTGAAATTTAACTATAACAATTGGCATCAATAAACAGATATTTTCAGATCACAATTTGGTGTGCGTGTTAATTCTTATCATATATATATCCACGACAAAGAGTATCCATATTATTACAAATGTCGCTGATGTGTTTAATACCTGCCCGCCCAGCCTTGTGCTACTCCAGCGGTCCCACATCTCCGTAAATCGAGAGGTGGAACCCCGTATTTTATACATATGTCTCTCATGACGAATTACCTCGTTCACCAACGCCCTCCAGTGCTCCACCCTAGGTACACCAGCAGAGAACCAGACCCTAGCGATAACCACCTTAGCTAGCGTAGTGAGACACAGGACATATTTGTACAGTAAAACAGAGTGTGTTTCCTCCAAATCTAACCCAAATAAACATATACCAGGATCTAATGTAGGGAGGGACGGTGCTGTCATGGTCACATCACACCACACTTTATGCCAGAAAAGGGAAATCTCAGGGCAATCCCACAGTAAGTGCCAAAATCCGGCATCGGCTGCCCGACACCTGGGGCAGTTAGAATCTTCCCTAAGACCAGCCCTCTGCATAGTAACCGGAGTGCGATAGGCCCTGTGTAGAATGTAGAAAAAAACCTGTTTATACCTTATACATGGCGTAGTGTATTTAAGGGAACTCATAATCTGGAGCCACTGCTCATGGGACAATTGCCCCAAATCAGTCTCCCATTTAATACGGAGATTATTTAATAAATCGGGATAGCTATTATTATTTAAAGCAGCATATATGGCAGACACCCTCCCCCTCTGACTCAAAGAAGCAAGCAGCGTCCTAACAGGTGAGTCAGCAATCAATGGTGGGCCGCGAGGGAATTGGGTCTGCACAGCATGTCTAAGTCGAAAATACCGGAACATAGCAGTGTTAGGTACATCAAATTCGATCTTCAGTTGCTGAAATGACTTCAGCACTCCACCGTGGTATAGCTGACCCAGCGCCATGACACCCCTAGCAATCCATATATTATCTAGCGACATCTCATATAGCTCAGGGTATGCACTATTGAACCACAGTGGGGTACAGGTATCATGTCCCTCCCAGTCAAATAAAGTGTGCGCATAGCGCCAGATAAGCAAGGCTTGACGCAACAGGGGAGGCAAGCCAGACGTTGAGAGACCAGAAAGGAGAAGCTGAAGAGAGAGAGAGAAAGCAGGAGAACACTCCGTCCGCTCAGCCAGAAACCCCCTCACCGTAGCACCCAGAGAATCCCCGGTCCATTCACTCAGATGGGCCAGCTGAGCCGCCACATAGTATAGTCTGAGATCCGGGAGACTTGCCCCGCCGGACATCTGAGATCTGCATAGTGTTCTGATAGAGACCCGCGCCGGCCTGCCACTCCATATAAATGAGGATAAAACTCCCTCAATAACAGTAAAGATCTTCTTGGGAAGGTAGACCGGGGAATTGTGCAGAACATAAAGGAACTTTGGCTGCATCACCATTTTAAATAAATTAACCCTGCCCAGGACAGACAACGGTAATTTTTTCCAGCTATGAGCCTTCTCTTTAAATGTCGCTAATATGGGGTCAATATTTTGGGCCACATAGCTACGCGCCATAGGAGTAATCCAGATGCCTAAATACTTGAACCGCAGTGTCCATTGCAAAGGATACGCCCCCCGTGTGTTTTCAGGGTGAAGGCCAGAAATAGGAAAAATGTGGGATTTGTCCCAGTTAATTAGCAGACCGGAAAAGATACCAAAATTCTCCACTACCTGTAACACTGTTTGTAGGGAGTCATCAGAGTCCTGCAGGAAAAGAAGCATGTCATCCGCGTATAGCGCCACCACATCCGCATGACCCCCAATCTCAACTCCCTTGACCCCGCCATTACTGCGCAGCAGGGCGGCAAACGGCTCCACGGCGATCGCAAACAGTGCAGGAGATAGGGGGCAACCCTGTCGAGTGCCCCTCTCCAACGCAAAAAGCTCAGACGTGAAACCATTGGCCGTCACACGAGCCACAGGCAAGGAATATAACAACTGGATAAAGCTAATAAATCGAGGGCCAAAAGCAAATTTCTTTTTCATCCACTAGGGGTCACTGGAGTACTCTTGGGATATGGACGGCTTCCACCGGAAGAAGGCACTGAATAAATTAATTTTGAGACTACTCCTCCCCTCCATATCCTGCAGCACTTCAGTGTTTTTTCTGTGCTCGACACAGTTAGAAGGCATAGTGGAGCTCGTCCACAAAGTATTGGATTTTTTTTCTAAGTTTTTTTTTTTCCGTCAATTTCCACGTCCTTTTCCCCCCTTCTAACAGGCGTGGGTCAGGGACAGTGGAAGCGGCTGAGTAGCCGTGAGTGTCGGACCTCTCTGTAAAGAGCTCCCTCACTCCACTTGCAGGCTGCCTGCAGGAAAGCTGGACGGAGCTTGGATGAAAGCCCCGTCATAGACTTCTGTCACGGTCCAGGTATGTTGGGTTGGGGCGGTCAGCGCTTGCTGCCGCTCCACTGTGGGGGATTATTTGGTACTCACCGCTGCCCGGGGCGCGCTCTCACTCTCCGGCCCCCAGCATCCTAGGAGACCGCTGCTCCCTGCGCAGCAGCAGCGCTGCTTGGCTACACAGACACGCCGCCATGCTGTGTGTGGCGGGCGGGAGCACGTGTGCATAGGCCGCTCCACGGCTCTATGCAGCACGCTCTCTGCTTCCGCCATCCGCCCGCAGCAGCCGAGGAGTTCCGTTGTCCGGGGCCTACAGGACAGGCCGCTCACACGGCCCTTTGCAAAAACTTCCACAGGCCCAGACCCGGTGCTGTACACGGAGGTCGTGGGAGTGGGGGGGAGACTTTAACAGTATTGGGCAGTGTTAAGTTTTAAGAAAAAAAAAAAAAACTTGGTGCTTAGTATGTTTAATGTTCTCCTGTCTGTTCCAGGTTTCCTATTTTACATCTCAGCTAAGAGTGGTACTAGGGGAATTTTTGGGTCAGTTTTCGTATTAGCAGGCACTGCACTTGCCTAAGATATATACCAGGAACTTTGGTGTTATTACTGAGTCGTGCAGTCTGTCTGTGTGGAGTTTGTATTGTCTGTCATAATGAGTAAGACACCAGCAAAATCTAAGAAACATTTGTCATGTCATGTCTGTAAGAGTGTGTTGCCTGATGGATCCACCACATGTACAGCATGTGTTGTTAATACAGCCATAAATACGATTTCCATTCCAGAAGTAAAGCCAGCATCTCAGGACCCTCCGTGGGCTTTACTTGCAGATGTATTAGTTGGTTTACAATCAGAGCTGGCCGCCTCTCGTGAAGAAAGAGAGGCGGCAAGATCTGAGTTTAAAATGAGACCATTTGAGTTACCTGGAGAATCTCAAGCTGGTCATAAGTCCACCTTGAGTGGAAAAGATAAGTTTCCTTTTCCTACTAATTTTCCTGTCTCTGGGATACTAGATCTCACTGAACAGGAGTATGAGGAGGGCGAAATAGAACAACAGTCAGAAGGTGACGACTTTGACAGCCCAGGTATTGACAATCTCATCAGAGCAGTTCGTCAGTCGCTGGAGTTTACAGAAACTGAGGAGCCACTGACGAATGATGAAGTAGTCTTTACTAAACGACAGAGATCTCCGATGTGTTTCCCTATCTCGGAATCTCTTAATAAAATGTTACTGGAGTCACGGAAAAATCCGGACAAACGGTTTTCTATTCCTCGTAGATTTAAATCGAGTTACCCGTTTCCAGAGGCCATGACAGCTACATGGGAGAACCCACCATTGGTGGATTCATCCGTATCTAAACTTACGAGGAAGTTAACCATACCAGTACCAACTGCTACTACACTTAAAGACCCTGCAGATCGTAAAATAGAGGCTATGCTAAGGTCCATGTATACAGCAACTGGAGTGCTGTTAAGACCTGGGTTGGTTGGCATTTGGGTTACTAAAGCTTTAATGGTATGGATAAAAGAGCTCAAGTCGGCTCTGCAAGATGATCATCTTATACTTCTCGCAGATCAAATCTGGGAAGCTGCTGAATATTTATGTACAGCTTCTACTGACGTCTGTCAGCTTACTTCTCGCCTGTCCTCATCGCTAGTCATAGTACGACGAGCACTTTGGCTGCGTTCGTGGCAAGCGGAGACGGAGGTTAAAAAAGGTATAGAGGCATTGCCTTATGATGGCGAGAAACTTTTTGGTCCTGAATTGGACAAATGGATTTCTGAGGCTACTGGAGGGAAGTCTGTTTTTCTTCCTTCGCCTACAACTATACCTAAACGGAAATATTCTGGTCCGGCGTTCAAATCCTTTAGAACTCAGCCCTTTCGTGGGCAGGGCACAGGAGCAGTCACGCCGGGCAGAAGAGGTCGGGGACGTAGTGCCCGACAATCCAATGCACGTCGTCAAGACACCAAGACCACTAACAAACCAGTGGCATGACGGGCTCCCAGCCCATCTCGGATCCCCAATTGTGGGAGCACGCCTTCAGAGCTTTCAGGGGGCGTGGCTGCAGACGTCCACAGATGGGTGGATCCGCAATTTAGTATTAGAGGGTTACAAAATAGAGTTCGATTATCTTCCGACAGGAAGATTTTTTACGACAGGACTGCCTGTGTCGGACGACAAGAAAGCAGTTCTGCAGGTTGCCATTCAGTCTCTGCTGAATGCTGCAGTGATAATTCCAGTCCCTGTGCAGGAGCAGGGGCAGGGTTATTATTCCAGTCTGTTTCTGGTACCAAAACCAGATGGCTCAGTCAGGCCAATATTGAACCTAAAAGGTCTCAATCATTACGTCACTTACCACAGATTCAAGATGGAATCTCTCAGGTCAGTAATTGCAGGGTTAGAGCCACAGGAATTCATGATTGCACTAGATCTCAAGGATGCGTATTTGCACATTCCGATTTGGCCACCTCACCAAAGTTTTTTAAGGTTTGCGATAAGGCGAGACCATTACCAATTTCAGGCTCTACCGTTTGGCCTCTCATCAGCGCCTCGGGTATTCACCAAGGTAATGTCCGTAATGACAGCTCATCTCAGGTCCCTAGGGGTAATAATTGTTCCGTATTTAGACGATCTACTCATAAAGGCTCCGTCTCAACAATTGCTTCTCCAACATGCCTTGCTAACGTACAATGTACTAGTTCAGCACGGTTGGATAGTCAGTTTAAAGAAATCACATCTAATTCCGTGTCAACGACTTCAATTCCTAGGGATGATTCTCGATACAGTAAAACAAAGGGTTTACTTGCCACAACAGAAAGTACAGGGCATTCGTCATCTGGTGCAATTAGTGCTCAAGCCACGCACAGTCTCAGTACATTTGTGCATTCGCCTTTTAGGCACAATGGTGGCGGCTTTCGAAGCACTTCAGTTCGGAAGATTTCACTCACGTCCGTTTCAACTGGAGGTGTTAGCACAGTGGTCGGGATCACATCTGCAGCTGCACCACAGGGTGAGGTTGTCACCACAAGTCAGGGTGTCTCTTCTCTGGTGGTTAAAAATACACAATCTATCTGCAGGGAGACGATTCGGAGTCGCGAATTGGATAATTCTGACAACGGACGCAAGTCTCAGAGGTTGGGGAGCTGTAGTTCAGAGTTATCGGCTCCAGGGCCTCTGGGCGGATCACGAAAGATCGCTATCCATAAATGTTCTGGAACTCAGGGCGATTTACAATGCTCTAAGACAAGCGGTGTACATGTTTCGTTTTCAGACTGTGCAGGTGCAGTCAGACAATGCGACGGCAGTCGCATACATAAACAAACAAGGAGGAACGAGAAGCCGCATGGCTATGCGGGAAGTAGCTCGGATCCTCAGATGGGCCGAATATCACCAGGTGATATTATCGGCAGTGTTCATTCCTGGAGTGGACAACTGGGAGGCAGATTTTCTCAGTCGTCGGGATTTTCATCCAGGAGAGTGGGCATTAAATCCAGAAGTTTTTCAGATGTTGATCCAGAAGTGGGGTTACCCTCAGGTGGATCTAATGGCATCCCGCCACAATCATCAGGTGTCAAGATATGTGTCCAGAACAAGAGATCCAGGGGCAGTGGCGGTGGATGCTCTCACAGCCACGTGGCCATACAGCCTTGTGTATCTGTTTCCACCGTTTCCGCTGCTCCCGCTGGTGCTAAAACGGATCAAGAGAGGGTTCGTCACAGTCATTCTAATAGCGCCTCATTGGCCTCGGAGGGCTTGGTTCTCGGATCTTCTCGGGTTACTCGCAGACGATCCATGGCCACTCCCACTACGTCCGGACCTGTTACAACAGGGTCCGTTCCTCTACCCCGATTTAGCGCGGCTGCGTTTGACGGGGTGGCTGTTGAAAAGGCCATCTTAAGGAAAGAGGGCATTCCTGAGTCTGTTATACCAACCATGGTACGAGCTAGGAAGCCGGTTACGGCAGCTCATTATTATAGAATTTGGCGTACTTATATAGGTTGGTGTGAAGCTCGGAAATTTCCGACATCGTCTTTTAAATTATCCCGTCTTTTGTTATTTTTACAAATGGGGTTAGATGGAGGACTACGTCTTTCCACACTAAAGGTGCAGGTATCTGCGTTGTCAATTTATTTTCAAAGGAAATTGGCCTCGTTGCAGTCAATACATACGTTTCTACAGGGTGTAAAGAGGATACAGCCTCCTTTCATTCCACCTACAGCACCATGGGACTTGAATCTGGTTTTAGATTTCTTACAGTCCGATTACTTTGAACCCTTACAACAAGTGGATATTAAATTTCTCACTTGGAAAACGATTTTTCTTTTAGCCTTAGCCTCGGCTAAGCGTGTTTCAGATTTGGGTGCCTTGTCATGCAAGTCACCGTATTTAATTTTTCATGATGACAGAGCGGAACTTCGGACGAATCCCGTTTTTCTACCAAAAGTAGTGTCGTCTTTTCACATCAATCAACCAATAGTAGTTCCTGTGTTAACAGGAGATTCTGGAATGTTGGATGTAGTTCGCGCATTGCGCATCTATGTTTCCCGAACGTCTACTGTGCGTAAGACAGATACGTTGTTTGTTCTCTATGACGCAGCTAAGAGGGGTTGGCCAGCCTCTAAGCAGACCTTATCCAGATGGATCAAACTGACTATACGTCAGGCTTACCTTTATGCTAAGTTACAGCCACCTACTTCAGTAACAGCTCATTCCACACGTTCTGTGGGGACGTCATGGGCAGCGAGTCGTGGGGCTTCTACGACACAGCTTTGCCGTGCGGCTACTTGGTCGTCAGTGCACACGTTTGTGCGCTTTTACAAGTTTGATACGTTCGCGGCATCAGCATCTAGCTTTGGCCGTTTAGTGTTACAAGGGCCAAACAGCTCTCCCGCCACGGAGGAGACTTTGGTACATCCCAAGAGTACTCCAGTGACCCCTAGTGGATGAAAAAGAAAATAGGATTTTGGTACTTACCAGGTAAATCCTTTTCTTTGAATCCATAGGGGGCACTGGACGCCCACCCAGAGCAGTTTACCTGTTTTAGGAGTTCAGTGGTTCTTATGGTAACACACTTTCACGACTGGTTTAAATTTAACAAGGGTTAATCAGTTATGGTGTCAACTGTTTAGTTGTCTGTTACGTTGTGTCAACTTTATTGTTGTCTGTGAGACTATATGTAATTCTCCTTTTGTCAATCTCTCTATCGATCCTGTTCGGCTCAGTAAAAAACACTGAAGTGCTGCAGGATATGGAGGGGAGGAGTAGTCTCAAAATTAATTTATTCAGTGCCTTCTTCCGGTGGAAGCCGTCCATATCCCAAGAGTACTCCAGTGCCCCCTATGGATTCAAAGAAAAGGATTTACCTGGTAAGTACCAAAATCCTATTTTCTCCAGCACCCCCCACAGGTACCTCCATTCTACGGAGTCGAACGCTTTGGCCGCATCAAGGGACACCACCACCGCATCCGACCCCCCCATATCACTTCTCTGGAGATGACAGAACAATCTACGCAGATTTTGGGCCGTGGATTTACCCGGCATAAAGCCAGTCTGGTCTGGATGAATTATTGCTGCAATTACCAAATTCAATCGAGATGCCAAGATTTTTGCCAGTATCTTGACATCAGTATTGAGGAGGGAAATGGGTCGATAAGACTCGGGGAGTAGGGGGTCTTTCCCTGGTTTCAACAGGACAATTATATTGGCCTCGGCCATAGAACGCGGGAGAGCCCCACCCTCTAAGAGTAGTTCAAACAATTGTAAGAGATAGGGGGCAAAAAAAGTAATGTATTTTTTATAGACTTCACCCGGAAGTCCATCGGATCCCGGTGCCTTAGACGCCGGGAGAGAGAGGATCGCAGCCTCCACCTCCTCCAACGTGATAGGCGCATCCAGAGCCCCCGAGTCCTCCCGGGACAAGCATGGCAAGGTCAACTGAGCCAAAAACTCCCCAAGCTGATCATCCGAGTAACCGGCTCGGGAGGCATAAAGCGAGGAATAATAACTACGGAAGGTCTCCGCCACCATTGATCCAGAATAACACAGTTGGCCAGCAGAGTTCTTCTCGCACTGAATTACTGTTCTAGGGGAATCAGACCGGGCCAAAAAGGCCAAGTAGCTGCCATTCATCTCCGCCCGAAAATACTGCTCATGTCCCGCAAAAAGGAGTCTACGCCTGGATTTCTCAAATAAACAATCCGACCACTCACTCTGCGCGTTCTTCCACAACAACTCATCAGACCGCAAATGGGTAATAAGATATTGAGATTCCAGCCGCTGGCACAAAGATTCCAACCGCACCTCCTCCCTCTTACTGAACGCTTTAACTTCAGAGATCCGCTTTATAAAGGAGCCCCGCAAAAACGCTTTAAAGGCATCATGCTTCAGCGACAGAACACTGTATAGTAAATTATCTTCCTGGAACCCTTCCCAGGCGGCAATCAGATCTGCACCCCCCCCCCCCCCCAGTAGAGTCAACCAAAAGGGGTTAAGCTTCCACATTTTTGCACCCCGCTCCCAACCAATATAAACTGTGACTGAAACAGGAGAGTGATCCGATATGCCCCTAGGGAGATAGTCCACCGCCAGCACGTCCGGGGATAAATCAGGAGAAACTAAAACCAAATCAATACGAGAAAAAGCATGATGGGTAGCGGACTGACAGGAGAAATGAGTGACCGCGGGATTACAACATTTCCATACATCCTCCAGCCCCAGTTCCCCCACCAGTCTCGCGAACGAGGTAGGGGACGCCAGGGGAGGGGAAGACGTAACAGACTCCCTCCACCTGTCCATGCCACCATCCATAACATTGTTAAAATCCCCTAGGCATATCACAGGGGTAGCAGGGGACCGGGCCAGAAAACGGGCAGCGTGACGGAGGACCTCATTATTATATGGCGGGGGGACATATACTGCTAATATATGAAACAATCGGCAGTTAATATGGGCTCGTAGGAAGATGTACCTGCCATATTGGTCAGTTTCACATTCATCCAGATGAAATTGTACGGACTTTCTAATCATTACAGAAACGCCTCTGGCACTGCTAGAGAAAGTGGAATGATACACGTGTCACTTCCCAGGGTTTTTTAAGTGCCAACACCCTACCTCCATGCAAATGTGTTTCAGAAAGACAAATTATGTCCGCCTGGTATTTTTTAACCTGAGTCAGGACTAACGATCTTTTGATTTTTTCATTCAATCCCCGAACGTTCCAGCTGAGCAGACGGAGCCCCTCAGAAACAGTAGACATAGAAATCGTAACGGAAAGGGGTAACAGGATAGATTAAAGAGACATACAGCAAAACCTGGCATCGCAACATAGCAAGGCTGAGCAAACAATACATAGGGACAGGAGCAACCAGTCCCCTTACGTCCCAGGAGGCAAAAGAGCACAGAGCAATATCATACAGAAATAACGCGTCATTGCAAAGTACGCACATAACTATAAAATGATGGCTTAGAAAAAAACAAACTAACCCCCCCCGCACCCAGCCTGTATCACCTCGCAAACTTAAGGCATACCTGGATCCCATAACTCCCATTAAGTAACCAAACTAAGGGCCTAACCAAAGAACCTAAGGAAAAGCCCTTACACTATTTTCAGAAAGAGCTCTCCACAACTCGTAGAAAAAAGTAGTACCCCAACCCTGAAAAAAGAAAAAAACAAAATAGCCAGGCACATGCCCCAATACAAAGCAGCAAATAGCAGTAAAATAATGTGGGACTGACCGTTACCGCCTTATCATAACGATGCAGAGCGAGCAATAACATAAATTTGCCCCACTCCCATACGCCCCACATTGCATATATCCTCACATTGCAGTTATATTCACAGGAATATGCATTAGATAAATAGGTGCAAAAAAAAACCTGAAAGCAGCCTCAGAGCAACAACACAGTATTAAGGAGGACGTGGTTGACGCTCCAGCCATGCACCGGCATCTTGAGGAGATGTGAAAAAATGTGTGGTGTTGTTAAGCACCACCCGCAACCTAGCTGGAAACATCATAGCATATTGTATATTGCGGTCTCTGAGCTGACGCTTGACTTGAATAAATTGAGATTGGCTCTTTTGCACCTCCAGGGCAAAATCAGGAAATACGGAAATGGTATGTCCATCTTGTTGGATAGGGCCCTTAGTTCGGGCCAGACGGAGCACAGTGTCACGGTCCTTGAAATGCAGGAAGCGTGCAATAAATGTTCTAGCCGGGGCCCCCGGTGGCGGCGGTCTAGGCGGGAGCCTGTGCGCCCTCTCCACCGCAAATTGAGAGGTAAACGCCCCCTTGCCAAACAGATCGATAAGCCACCCTTCAAGAAATGACTCCGGGGAGTTGCCCTCCGCTCTCTCAGGCAACCCGACAAATCAGACGTTGTTGCGCCGCAATCTCCCTTCGATATCTGACATTTTAGCCTGCATAGATGTCACTTGGGTAGACAGGTCCGCCACTCTCAACTGCAAGGGTGGAGCAGCATCCTCCAAAGCCGATATCCGATGTTCAGTTTCACCCACACGCTCTCGGATCTTCTGCATATCCTGCCTTAGCAGAGAAACATCCATTTGTACTTGCCCAATCCGGTCCGTAACCCTCTGTTCGGACGCAGAGATAGCCTGCAATATTTGCTGGGTAGAATGTACCTGCTCGTCATGGTCGGAGGTGTCCACCTCGGCCACAGGCGAGGGCGGGCCGGCTTCACCCCGCTTTGCCGACGTAGATGCCTGCTGTGATCTGACAAATTTCTCCAGTTTCGCAGCAGCGTTAGCCGCACTCTGTCCTCCCTTCACCATGGTGCCCCTGGACGGGAATGCAGATCCACAGGAGTATTACAGCAGGTTCAGCACACGGGTCAGGGCCGCCCGGGCCGGGCAGATATGGCACCCCAAATAAACGGAACAAGTATGTGGGCACACTGCAGATAGTCAGGAAGCAGGTGTACGTTGTGTAAATTGCAGCAGAATAAAAGCTGAGTCAGGGACACCCAGGCTATCACCACAGGATAACAGGCAGTTAATGTAGGGCAGCCGGTTTCAGTGAAGTATATACAGTCCATCCAAGAGAAAATATAAAGGACACTGGCTTTGCGAGGCCTCGTGGAAGTATTAAGCCCAGGAGGGAGACAGGATGGTAACCACAGTCATCGCTCCGCACAGCACCGCAGGGGGAGAAGGAGCAGCAGGGCTAAAAATGGCGGCTTTTCGCTGGCTTTTTCCGCCCAGGCTCGGTCTCCAGCGTCACCGCAGCGGGGCCTCAGGCATGCACCCCCACCGGGCAGCAGATAGTAGGGTCCCCTCCTCTGCAGCTCCCAGCCGTAGGACCAGCTCACAGTCACCGCCGGGCGCGCGGACACGCGCCGCTCCCGGAGCTCGGGAGGCAGGGAGCCGGGGACCACGCTGGAAGGTCCACAGCAGCACACACTCAGGGGCCAGCTGGCAGGGAGCAGGATCCACGGGTTGGGGAAAACGGATGAGTTTGCAGGATTTTTAGTGGAGAGCTAAGGCTGCACGCAGCTACTCCATACCGATCCAAGCCACGCCCCCAACTACTTTTGAGTTTAGGTGAAATGTTTCAAATCATTTTAAAATGAGGCATATACTGAGATTCCAGAACCTCTCCTTTTTACAACAATAGCAGTAGACAAGTAATGTGTTTTTCTGCAAAATGTTTATCATTTGTGCTGGGGAGAACCTACTGTACAAATAATTTACAATCACCTTTATCAAATGGAAGACTTGAGTTAAACGCAATGAGCGGACACCACCTTAAGTAAAAGTAAATAGAATTGGGATATGAGCAGTAGTGTTTCCTACTATATTCGGTAAGGGGAGCTGCCTGCGCTGCAGTCTGGTCAGAGGACCGACCTGTTACAGCGCTTGCCAGGTGCAATGTGCATGCGCAATCAGGGCTGTAACTAGGGGTGTGCGACCGGTGCCGCTGCTCTGAGTGCAGCACTGTCACTGCCCCACAGTCCTTTCTTCTGTCTCCCTGATATCAGGATCTCTGCTGCAGTGCCGCCTGAGCGTCCTTTGGACTCTTCAGATAGGCACCCTAGAATCTGTGCTCAGGTCAGCACTGCTTGTACGAGTGCTGGCCGCCCAGCCCACTCCTAGAACATAACGAGATTATATTGCATGACGTCGGGCACTCCAAGCAAGCCGACACAGAGTGCTATTGAGCCTCGCTATGGCACTGTTTGCTTTGGATCTGGCAGGCGCTGTGACTAACGCATGAGCACACACATTGGCATGTAAGGCCTGCATTGGCTGCAGGCCCTAGAAGTCAGGTAAGGCTGACAGAACGGCAGGGAGGTGACTTCCTACTGGAAGCACTCTCTCTGGTAATCGCAGTCTGTACTGGCAGTCTCATGTAAGAAGAAAACCTTTCCCCCCTGGGACTGCCTGTCTGGCGTTTTATCAGCCGGTAGCGCGTCCAATAAGAAACCACTGTCACGAAAGACCCAGTGCACAGACTCCACTGGTTAACTTCACTGGGGATGGCAGATATTACTGGGCGGGCTGCAGCCCTGCATCCCCTAGATAAAACCCGCCAGTTGACATAAGTTAGACATATATGTGAACATTAATAATTTCATCTAGAAGAAATGTTATCTTATAATGTACATTTGCCACTTACAGTAGTAAATACTTGCTGTAGAAGGTAATTCAGACCTGATCGCTAGGGTGCGTTTTTTGCATCCCTGCGATCAGCTAGTCTAAATCGCTGTGCAGGGGTGCGTTCGCATGTGCAGGAGAGCTGCACAAACAGCAGTTTGTGCAGTCTCTGCACAGCCCAGGACTTAGCTGCTGCGATGATTGGGGGCGGAGCTGACGTCACGAATCCTCCTACAAAACGCCGGGTCCCTCCTGCGTTTTTCCAGACACTCCCTAGAAACGGTCAGTTACCGCTCTTCCTGTCCATCTTCTTGCAATCGTCGGTGCAGTCGCATTTTTCACACCATCCCGTCACGGCCCGTTGCTCCCCCTTGCTGCGGACCGTTGCACCTGCGCATTGCGGTGCATACGCATGCGCAGTTCAGACCTGATCGCTCGCTGTGCGAAAACGTACAGCAGTGATCATGTCTGAATTGGCCCCATAGATCTGCCATGTTGTTTATATACATTAATACTGACAAGAGGCACGTTTGTCGCTGGAGATTATTTGTAGAGCAAGGTCACAGGCATGATATAAACAGCAAGAGAATAATACAATTGAAAATTATATTTTTGAACTGGACAAAAATAAAATAACCCAAATGCTGAATTCTTCATGCAGAATATTATTACCAGACAGTTGCAGTGGTTTTTAGCATGATTTATAATATGAAGAGAGGCAATATTTACTAAGTGGTGGCTTTTCAAAACCCACCGTTTAGCTGCTTTTCTGGCCACGAAAATGAACACAATATTATTAAATGTGAAACATGCCTAGTTTTACATGTAATATTGTTGCCCTTTTCAAATGAGAGCTGTTGAAAAGCATCTTTGAAATGTCGCTGCTTAGTAAATATGCCCCCTCTTCCTTGTATAGATAGAAAAGCTCTGCAATTGTGTAATACATTGGCTGCCTCTAGTTGAGGGGACGGCCCTGCATAACAATGGGGCATGGCAGTACCCTCCAAAAGGGTCATGCTTTGTTGCTTTGAAGCGCTGGGGTTTCGGTATTCTTCCTACTTGCTATTCATTGCATCCTGTGATGTACATTTATCGGGATACGGTCGTCAGGTCGACCACTGAAGGTCGACATGTACTAGGTCGACAGGTCAAAAGGTCGACATGAGGTTTTCACTTTCTTTCCCCCCCCCCCCATTGTTTGGATGTTTCCATATTTGACGATCCACGTGGACTACGATTGGAATGGTAACCTGTGCCGAGCGAAGCTGGGCTCCTTGCCCAAAGCAAGGGGACACGGTGCACTAATTGGAGTTCCCCGTCACTTTACGAAGAAAACAACACCAAAAAAAGTCCAAAAACTCATGTTGACCTAATGCCCATGTTGACCTTCAGTGGTCGATCTAATGACTGTCGACCCAACGACCCATACCCCATTTATCATGCACGGTGGCTGTCGAATATTCTGTGCAATCTCAGGAGGGAGATAGCAGGGGGGTGCGATATACTGGAGGAAAAATATAATTTCTTCATTTCTTATATATATTTTTTTTTCTATCCATTTTTTTTAATTTGAGTTTTTTCATTTGCAATGGAAACCTGACCAGGCTTACAGTGCGGTGCACATATGTGAGCCGGTGCTCCCCAGTAATATTTTATTGATGATTAGCGGTGAAAGAAGATTTCCATTGCTGCAATAAACAAATATCTCAGAGAAATAGACCTCTAAGGTCTGATCCAGTATTTTGAACCCGGGTCAGATCGTTTCACACTACACTTTCAACCCGGGTTATTGCAGGGTTGGCTCCTCTTAACTCAACCCGGGTCAGCAATTAAAACACCATGGATTTCATTTTAAATGGACTCTTTTTGGCTCAGAAAGATGGGTGTCAGAAAGGGGACAAAATGAGAGGGTGGGGACAGATCACAGCATTGCAGCAATCATGGCTGACAGAGCTATGTTCTTATATACAATTGCATCTTTAACTGTTCCAGTAACATACCCCCCAACTATCCCGATTTTCGCGGGACAGTCTTGTTTTTTGGGACTGTCCCACCCGCAGCGCGCAGTGTCCCGCGGGGGGGGGGGGGGGCAGTTGGGAGGCTAGTGTCACTGCTGCACTGCTTAGCAGAACAGCTTTGAATTGACGAGAGAGGGGGCATGCCAGCAGCTCAGAGAGAACTGGGCATTCCCCCTCAGTGATGGTACAAGGGGTGCATGACTCGCGATCGCAGCTCTGCCACGAGACCATGCCCCTTTCATATAGGCTACGCCCCCTTTTTGGGCACGCCCCAAGGTCCCCCTTTGTACTTTTAATAAGTTGGGATGTATGCAGTAAACTGCCTAGCAATAGCTACCTCATCCCTAATTATTAACCGCTCTAATTCTTAATGCTCTCTGTTCTTTCCTGTATAGCAGGGCTCAGGCTGCTGACATCATCAAGGCACACAAAGAACAGCCAATCAGCACTTTTGCTTTTACACTGGGTTGAAATGCAGGGTTACTCGACCAAGGATATTTAAAAGTGGTGCTTTTAGACTGCACCTCGACCTGGGTTGAGCTGGCTCGACCTGACAATATCCCGGGTTATATTTGCGGTGTGAAAGGGGTATAAGTTTCCTATCATATTGGTGCAGCAAGATTGTGGTGTGAAACTCCCCATTATATGAAATGTAACAGCCTGCAAAGTGCAGGCATCAGCACAATTCCTGCGAGTCTGCCCGATGTTCTCAAGCAGTGTTGACTTTTAAGGTAAAACCATGCGGATTTGCCTTTTAAAATATTGTTACTTTAAAACATCGGCGGAATTACGCTGATGCCTGATATTCATTAATTAAATCTGCAGTTTAAAATGTATACCTTACGGAAAGATGACATGCTTTTATACTATTTAAAATATGTCATATGTGTCGGAAGTGTGTAATTTTCCAAAATAAATACTGTATGTGGAATTCTGTTTTGATTGAAAAATACAACTGATTGTAAGCATAATATGAGGAGTCACAGGCCACGTATCACTCCCTCACCTCGGGGCGGAAAAGGATGATAGAAGTCTAATGCTCTCTGTACTGGATGAGTCAACAAAGTGGAGTTTAGTAATATCCCATATTGGACTGCTGCTTTTAAGAGGGGAGGCATTTGATATGCTGGCTGTCGGGATCCCGGCGCTCAACATACCAGCTCTGGGATCCCTACAGCCAGCATACCGACAGCTATTCTCCCACTTGGGGTATCCACGACATCCCTGGAGGGAGAATAAATAGTGTGGCGCGCGTAGCGAACCCGCAAGGGGCTATTTTGTGCTCGCTCAGCTGCGGGCATTCCGGCGGTCGGGATTCGGGCACCGGTATGCTGGTTGCCGGGATCCTGACCGTCGGTATAACGTAGTAGACCCTTTTAAAAGTACATGCTTAAGTCACCCATGTCCAAAACCCACAATTTGTCTGAACATGACTGAGATAGTGACACCTTTACTTTCTGATGGTTCAGTGTATACAAACTTTATCTTCGTGCATAAAATTGTTAAAAATATGTTATTTTCCTTCAGACTGTGTATAAGGTGTACAGTATATGAAACGTAAATTACTTTTGTGTATGTAAACTGCTTCATGCACATAATTCTAGATAATATTGTATAAAATGACCTTCAGGCTGTGTGTATATGAAACATACATGTATCGGGTACAGTATGTTTGACTGCTGGACGGGATGCCGGCGGTCACAATACCGACGCCGGCATCCCCATCTTTCAAATACCAACAGGGGTGAGGTAAATTATGTTACCCCCTCTCCCCTTCCCCCTTACCTTCCTTTCCCACAGCCTAACCCTAACCTCTCCGGTGGTGCCTAAACCTAACCCCCCTCCCCACAGCCTAACCCTAACCCTCCCTTTCCGCAGCTTAACCCTATCCGCCCCCATTAGTGCCTAACCTCCCCCAGTGGTGCCTAACTCTAACCTCCCCCCGGTGATTCCTAAACCCCCTCCCCATTCACAGCATCCTAACCCTAACTCTCCCCCTTTACTGCCTAAACATGCCTTACCCCCCCCCCCCCCCTCTGCCCTAACACTAACTCACCCGCTATACTTACCTTTGGGATTCCAGCTGTCCGGCGTCGGTCTCTTGACCCTGTCAGTATTCCGATGTTGACATTCTGACGGGTGTCGGGATTCCGGCGTCGGTATTCTGACTGCTGGGATACCAACAGCTGGCATCCCCATGTATCCTGTGATTAGCGTGAACTTGGGTCCCATCCCCAAGATACTGTATCTCATGATTATGGTATGCAAAAATTCTAAACTACGGAAAAATCAGAAATCTAAAATACTTGCATTTTGGATATGCATACCGCTCAACTGTCCCGATTTTCACGGGACAGTCCTGTTTTTGTGTCCGACAGTGGTGGTGGGGGCAGTTGGGAGGCTGCCTATCACTAAGCAGCTCTGCGGTGACAGAGGGTCTGGGGTACGCCAGCAGCTCACAAAGTGTTGTGCATGCCCCCACAGTTACGGAAAACGGGGGGCGTTGTGCATGCCTCCTTTGCATAGGCCACGCCCCTTCCCCTCAAACATGTTGCACGATGTTGGGAGGTCTGGATATGGGAGACTCAACCTGTAGTAAACTAATATGTATGAAAACTCATTCTATCATCAGATGTTACTGATAGTTCTCTTTGTTTATCTGCATTTCCAGTATGGGCGTTAGGAGGAATATTAAATAAAAGCATTCAGTCATTGCAAAAAGCCTTTCAGCATTGGAGTGCCCTGTGTGTAATGTATACAACTGACTGCATATTCCAATCTTTTTCCGTATTTACTTTCATGCAAACCCCCTCTCTATAACCTGAGCTGACCTCATTTTTGCTTCAGTCAACACACACATCCATACAGTGGACCTGTAGCATAGCAGGAAATGGCAGCTGTGATAATGTACAGGATACCAGATCATTCTCATCCCTACATTATGGGACAATGCAGGCAGACTACTGATAGAACTCCATAGAATGTCTGCATCACCATGATTCTGCTATTTATGAACACAGCAGTTCCCTGAAATATATAAGCATGGCATTCGTAGGCTAATACGATCTCACACCGAGAGCCTGACTGAGATCCTATGTAATGTAATCTAATATATTCAGTCATAAGAAACCAATATTGTTGTCCTGTGATGACAGACACGCTCTTAGGACTGCTGTGCAAATTGCTGTGACTGTACTGTAACTTGCTACTCTCATAACCGTTTACTAAAATATATGTAGACCTGCCACTTGGGCTACTACAGTATGGGGGTGAGCATTCTAAAGCTAAGGGGTTACACGTTTTCTCTGACGTCCTAAGTGGATGCTGGGACTCCGTAAGGACCATGGGGAATAGCGGCTCCGCAGGAGACTGGGCACAACTAAAAGAAAGCTTTTGGTCTATCTGGTGTGCACTGGCTCCTCCCTCTATGACCCTCCTCCAGACCTCAGTTAGAATCTTGTGCCCGGCTGAGCTGGATGCACACTAGGGGCTCTCCTGAGCTCCTAGAAAAGAAAGTATATTTTAGGTTTTTTTATTTTCAGTGAGATCTGCTGGCAACAGACTCACTGCTACGAGGGACTAAGGGGAGAAGAAGCGAACCTACCTGCTTGCAGCCAGCTTGGGCTTCTTAGGCTACTGGACACCATTAGCTCCAGAGGGATCGAACACAGGGCCCGACCTCGATCGTCCGGTCCCGGAGCCGCGCCGCCATACAGAGCCAGAAGCAAGAAGATGGTCCTGAAAATCGGCGGCAGAAGACTTCGGTCTTCAACAAGGTAGCGCACAGCACTGCAGCTGTGCGCCATTGCTCCTCATGCACACCTCACACTCCGGTCACTGATGGGTGCAGGGCGCTGGGGGGGCGCCCTGAGCAGCAATATTAACACCTTGGCTGGCAAAATAATCACAATATATAGTCCTAGAGGCTATATATGTGAAAAATACCCCTGCCAGGATCCATAAAAAAGCGGGAGAAGCCCGCCAAAAAAGGGGCGGGGCTATCTCCCTCAGCACACTGGCGCCATTTTTCCCTCACAGCTCCGCTGGAAGGATCGCTCCCAGGCTCTCCCCTGCAGCTTCAAGACTACAAAGGGTAAAAAAGAGAGGGGGGGCACTAAATTTAGGCGCAGCAGTATATATATAAGCAGCTATAAGGGAAAATCACTCAGTTATAGTGTTCATCCCTATGTTATATAGCGCTCTGGTGTGTGCTGGCATACTCTCTCTGTCTCCCCAAAGGGCTTTGTGGGGTCCTGTCCTCTGTCAGAGCATTCCCTGTGTGTGTGCGGTGTGTCGGTACGGCTGTGTCGACATGTTTGATGAGAAGGCTTATGTGGAGGCGGAGCAGATGCCGATAAATGTGATGTCACCCCCTGCGGGGTCGACACCTGAGTGGATGGTTATGTGGAAGGAATTACGCGACAGTGTCGACTCCTTACATAAAAGGTTTGTCGACATACCAAATATGGGACAGCCGGCTTCTCAGCCTGTGCCTGCCCAGGCGTCTCAAAAGCCATCAGGGGCTCTAAAACGCCCGCTACCTCAGATGGCAGACACAGATGTCGACACGGATACTGACTCCAGTGTCGACGACGATGAGACTAATGTAACTTCCAATAGGGCCACACGTTACATGATTGAGGCAATGAAAAATGTGTTGCACATTTCTGATGTTACCCCAGGAACCACAAAAAAGGGTATTATGTTTGGAGAGAAAAAACTACCAGTAGTTTTTCCTCCATCTGAGGAATTAAATGAAGTGTGTGAAGAAGCGTGGGCTTCCCCCGATAAGAAACTGGTAATTTCTAAAAGGTTACTAATGACGTACCCTTTCCCGCCAGAGGATAGGTCACGTTGGGAAACATCCCCTAGGGTGGATAAAGCGCTCACACGCTTGTCAAAGAAGGTGGCACTGCCGTCTCCGGATACGGCCGCCCTAAAGGAGCCTGCTGATAGGAAGCAGGAGGCTATCCTGAAGTCTGTATATACACAAACAGGTCTTATACTGAGACCAGCGATTGCTTCAGCATGGATGTGCAGTGCGGCAGCTGCGTGGTCAGATTCCCTGTCGGAAAATATTGATACCCTAGACAGGGACACTATATTGCTAACCGTAGAGCATATTAAAGACGCAGTCTTATACATGAGAGATGCACAGAGGGATATTTGCCGGCTGGCATCTAAAATAAGTGCAATGTCCATTTCTGCCAGGAGAGGGTTATGGGCTCGGCAGTGGACAGGTGATGCAGATTCTAAAAGGCACATGGAAGTTTTGCCTTATAAGGGTAAGGAGTTGTTCGGGGATGGTCTCTCGGACCTCGTTTCCACAGCAACAGCCAAAGAAAGCACCGTATTATCAGGTACAGTCCTTTCGGCCCCATAAGGGCAAGCGGGTTAAAGGCGCGTCCTTTCTGCCCAGAGGCAGAGGTAGAGGGAAAAAGCTGCAGCATACAGCCAGTTCCCAGGAGCAAAAGTCCTCCCCCGCTTCCTCTAAGTCCACCGCATGATGCTGGGGCTCCACAGGCGGAGCCAGGTACGGTGGGGGCCTGTCTCAAGAACTTCAGCGACCAGTGGGCTCGCTCACGGGTGGATCCCTGGATCCTTCAAGTAGTATCTCAGGGGTACAAGCTGGAATTCGAGACGTCTCCCCCCCGCCGTTTCCTCAAATCTGCCTTGCCAACAACTCCCTCCCCCCCCCTGTATTCCCAGCAGGTGATAGTCAAGGTGCCCCTCCTTCAGCAAGGACGGGGTTACTATTCCACAATGTTTGTGGTACCGAAACCGGACGGTTCGGTGAGACCCATTTTAAATTTGAAATCCTTGAACACATATATAAAAAAAATTCAAGTTCAAGATGGAATCGCTCAGGGCGGTTATTGCAAGCCTGGACGAGGGGGATTACATGGTATCACTGGACATCAAGGATGCTTACCTGCATGTCCCCATTTACCATCCTCACCAGGAGTACCTCAGATTTGTGGTACAGGATTGTCATTACCAATTCCAGACGTTGCCGTTTGGTCTATCCACGGCACCGAGGGTATTTACCAAGGTAATGGCCGAAATGATGATACTCCTTCGAAAAAGGAGTTTTAATTATCCCGTACTTGGACGATCTCCTGATAAAGGCGAGGTCCAGGGAGCAGTTGTTGGTCGGGGTAGCACTATCTCGGGAGGTGCTACAACAGCATGGTTGGATTCTAAATATTCCAAAGTCACAGCTGGTCCCTACGACACGTCTACTGTTCCTGGGGATGGTTCTGGACACAGAACAGAAAAAAGTGTTTCTCCCGGAGGAGAAGGCCAAGGAGCTGTCATCTCTAGTCAGAGGCCTCCTAAAACCAAAACAGGTGTCGGTGCATCACTGCACGCGAGTCCTGGGAAAAATGGTAGCTTCCTACGAAGCAATTCCATTCGGCAGGTTCCATGCAAGAACTTTTCAGTGGGACCTGTTGGACAAGTGGTCCGGATCGCATCTTCAGATGCATCGGCTGATAACCCTGTCTCCAAAGACCAGGGTGTCTCTGCTGTGGTGGCTGCTAAGTGCTCATCTTCAAGAAGGCCGCAGATTCGGCATACAGGACTGGGTCCTGGTGACCATGGATGCCAGCCTTCGAGGCTGGGGGGCAGTCACACAGGGAAGAAACTTCCAAGGACTATGGTCAAGTCAGGAGACTTCCCTACACATAAATATTCTGGAACTGAGGGCCATTTTCAATGCCCTAAGTCAGGCAAAACCCCTGCTTCAAAACCAGCCGGTACTGATCCAGTCAGACAACATCACGGCAGTCGCCCATGTAAACCGACAGGGCGGCACAAGAAGCAGGACGGCGATGGCAGAAGACACAAGGATTCTCCGATGGGCGGAAAATCACGTGTTAGCACGGTCAGCAGTGTTCATTCCGGGAGTGGACAACTGGGAAGCAGACTTCCTCAGCAGGCACGACCTCCACCCGGGAGAGTGGGGACTTCATCCAGAAGTCTTCCAACTGATTGTAAACCGTTGGGAAAGGCCACAGGTGGACATGATGGCGTCCCGCCTTAACAAAAAGCTAGAAAGATATTGCGCCAGGTCAAGAGACCCTCAGGCGATAGCTGTGGACGCTCTAGTGACACCGTGGGTGTACCGGTCGGTTTATGTGTTCCCTCCTCTTCCTCTCATACCCAAGGTACTGAGGATAATAAGGAGAAGAGGAGTAAGAACTATACTCATTATTCCGGATTGGCCAAGAAGAGCTTGGTACCCGGAACTTCAAGAAATGATCTCAGAGGCCCCATGGCCTCTGCCGCTCATACAGGACCTGCTGCAGCAGGGGCCCTGTCTGTTCCAAGACTTACCGCGGCTGCGTTTGACGGCATGGCGGTTGAACACCGGATCCTAAAGGAAAAGGGCACTCCGGAGGAAGTCATTCCTACGCTGATTAAAGCTAGGAAAGAAGTGACCGCAAACCATTATCACCGCATTTGGCGAAAATATGTTGCGTGGTGTGAGGCCAGGAAGGCCCCAACGGAGGAATTTCAGCTGGGCCGTTTTCTGCACTTCCTACAGTCAGGGGTGACTATGGGCCTAAAATTGGGTTCCATTAAGGTCCAGATTTCATTTCGGCTCTATCGATTTTCTTCCAGAGAGAACTGGCTCCACTACCTGAAGTTCAGACTTTTGTTAAGGGAGTGCTGCATATTCAGCCCCCTTTTGTGCCTCCAGTGGCACCTTGGGATCTCAACGTGGTGTTGGATTTCCTAAAGTCACATTGGTTTGAGCCACTTAAAACCGTGGAATTAAAATATCTCACGTGGAAAGTGGTTATGTTGTTGGCCTTGGCTTCGGCCAGGCGTGTGTCAGAATTGGCGGCTTTGTCATGTAAAAGCCCTTATCTGATTTTCCATATGGATAGGGCAGAATTGAGGACTCGTCCCCAGTTTCTCCCTAAGGTGGTATCAGCCTTTCATTTGAACCAACCTATAGTGGTGCCTGCGGCTACTAAAGACTTGGAGGCTTCCAAGTTGTTGGACGTAGTCAGGGCCCTGAAAATGTATGTTTCCAGGACAGCTAGTGTCAGGAAAACTGACTCGTTGTTTATCCTGTATGCACCCAACAAGCTGGGTGCTCCTGCTTCAAAGCAGACTATTGCTCGCTGGATCTGTAGTACGATTCAGCTTGCACATTCTGCGGCTGGACTGCCGCATCCTAAATCTGTGAAATCCCATTCCACGAGGAAGGTGGGCTCTTCTTGGGCGGCTGCCCGAGGGGTCTCTGCTCTACAACTTTGCCGAGCAGCTACTTGGTCAGGGTCAAACACCATTTGCTAAATTCTACAAGTTTGACACCCTGGCTGGGAGGACCTAGAGTTTGCCCATTCGGTGCTGCAGAGTCATCCGCACTCTCCCGCCCGTTTGGGAGCTTTGGTATAATCCCCATGGTCCTTACGGAGTCCCAGCATCCACTTAGGACGTCAGAGAAAATAAGAATTTACTCACCGGTAAATCTATTTCTCGTAGTCCGTAGTGGATGCTGGGCGCCCATCCCAAGTGCGGATTGTCTGCAATACTTGTATATAGTTATTGTTTAACTAAAGGGTTATTGTTGAGCCATCTGTTGAGAGGCTCAGTTATTGTTCATACTGTTAACTGGGTATAGTATCACGAGTTATACGGTGTGGTTGGTGTGGCTGGTATGAGTCTTACCCTGGATTCAAAATCCTTCCTTATTGTGTCAGCTCTTCCGGGCACAGTATCCTAACTGAGGTCTGGAGGAGGGTCATAGAGGGAGGAGCCAGTGCACACCAGATAGACCAAAAGCTTTCTTTTAGTTGTGCCCAGTCTCCTGCGGAGCCGCTATTCCCCATGGTCCTTACGGAGTCCCAGCATCCACTACGGACTACGAGAAATAGATTTACCGGTGAGTAAAATCTTATTTTAAGTAATTTAGGGCCTAATTCAGACCTGATCGCTGCTGTGTGTTTTCGCCTGCGCATGCCAGACAGCTAATGGCCATCTCAGCCCAGCGATCGCCTTTGCCTGATTGGCAGGCAGAGGTGGGAGGGGGCGGGACGGTGGCATGGGCCGCCGTTTTACGTACGCAGTCCGGGCAATGCAGGCAGCCCCGAATCGTGCGCGGGGGTGGGGCGGCGGTGGCTGCGTGACATCACACGCAGTCGCTGCGACCCAGACAGCGACGGGTAGCTCCCTGCCAGCGCGCAGGAGCTGCGCTGGTAGGGAGCTACTTTTCAGGTACAACAGCATCGCCGCCAATTTTGGGCCCGGGCAGTGTTGGGCTCTTCTGGCTTTCACAGATGTGGCTCAGGCGTTACCTATGGAGAAGCTGCAACATGACATCATAGGACATGCAACTGCACCATGCATCACCATTATATTTGAGTAAAAAAAATGGTGTGCCTTGGCAATATTTTTATATCTAGTTCAGTGTGCCATGAGTTGTAAAAGGTTGAAAATCTCTGCCCTAGTGCCTAACCCTAACCCAGGGACTGACCATCGGCATCTGTCAGGATTCTAACCATCGGGATGCTGCTATCGGCATTCTGACCATTGAAATCCTGACCGCATCCAGGGGGCCATTCCGAGTTGATCGCTCGCTAGCAACCTTTTGCAGCGCTGCGATCAGATAGTCGCCGCCTATGGGGGAGTGTATTTTAGCTTTGCAAGTGTGTGAACGCTTTTGCAGCTGACGGCACAAAAACGTTTTTAGCAGTCTCTGAGTAGCTCTGGACTTACTCAGCCGCTGCGATCACTTCAGTCTTTTTGGTCCCGGAATTGACGTCCGACACCCGCCCTGCAAACGCTTGGACATGTCTGTGTTTTTCCAACACTTCCAGTAAACGGTCAGTTGACACCCACAAACGCCCTCTTTCTGTCAATCACCTTGCGATCGGCTGTGCAAATGGATCCTTCGTTAAATCCATCGCCCAGCACCGATCCTCTTTATACCCGTATGACGCGCCTGCGCATTGCGGTGCATCCGCATGTGCAGTTTTGCCGAGATTTAACCTGATCGCAGTGCTGCAAAAAGTTGCTAGCGACCGATCAACTCAGAATGACCCCCCCCCCCCCGTCTCCAACACCCCACCCCCTCTCCCCCGTCTTCAACACCCCACCCCCTCTCCCCCGTCTTCAACACCCCTATCCTAGACACAACACTACATAGTTGCCATCATCTGTTCACTACCACTCAGCTGTGCAAAGACATACCTCCCAAAATTCCCAGCAGGTGGGACATACCTTCTGGCTTCCAGAATGATGGGAGGGTCCCACCTTAGTCAGGAGGTATACTATGTGATTTACAATGGGTGTGTACTGGTGGGAAAGTACAGGGAATTGGTTGTTATATATAGAAAAGGGGTATTCAATGGCTATAGAGGTTAATGAAATGTTTAAAGCTGTTACCCAGGCATTTTTATATATAGTTATTTCAGTGGTCCTGGAAGATAAAGATGTTACCAAGTGAGTCGCTTAACCCCTTTGCTGCTGATGAGAGGGTTTTGTCCCCAGGATATACAGCTAGACAGTGGAGGATGAGACTCCCTCTCCCTCCACAGCGTGGGGCTTCATAACACAATTTTTTTTTTTCACCTCTCTCCCAACCTGGCTGCTGCCAAGTACGCCAATATCACTTTATAAAAGAATCAAAAATACCGGGGGGGAGGGACTTAACGTAAATCTATCCCTCCAACCGTAGCATCTAGAAAGATAGGGGCACCAGGGGCACAGCCAGAATATTGTGGGCTCCAGAGCAACATTCTTAAACCTTTCTGTGCAGCAATTAATTTTCTGCTGCTTAGTAATGTCCTAGTAGATTTTATGTTCCATCGTAGTGCCTTGCTCATTATATGAACCATAGTAGTGGCCTAGTTCACAACATGTCACATTGTAATGCTGCGAGTACATATTATGCCACACTGTGCCCTCAACGAACATTCTGCTATACATTGTCCCCAGTACATATTATGTCACACCGAAGCGTCCTCCGTTTATAATTCCACATTGCAGAGCTTCCAGTTAATTTTATGCCACATTGTAGTGTCCTCATTTCATATAGTGCTACACTGTAGTTCTCACCGTTCATACAGTGCAATATATATATAATATAGTACCCCCAGCTCATATTATGCCACATTAGTGCCTCTGGTTTATGTTATACCACATTAGAATCTGCTGCTCATATTATGCCATACTATAGTGCCTCCAATTCATATTGTGCCACATTACAGTGCTCCAGTTCATATTATGTCACATGACAGTGACCTCCAGTTCACATAATATCACATTACAGTGCCCAGTACAAAATATTCTACCTTACGGGCCCCATTTTAACATCCACCACACACTTCATTCACTAAAAATGGATGGTCTCCCAATTTAGGCCTGGCAACAGGTCCGACCCAATTGCTTAGGCAATTTTGGGAACTTGGAAGACAACATGACTTGTGTCTGGAGCCCCCTAAGCTACAGAGTATAATAGCAATGGCACCCCTACACCCACTATCGCTACACCCACTCTCATTTGAAAGAGGGCAAACCCACCTGCTCTACAAAAAAAATAATGGGAGTCCAGGGATGGGGGAAGATTTCCCCTAACCTGGCATCCAAAAAATCAGGGGCACCCTTTTTAGAAAGAGAAATGTGTACCCTCTCATCCGAATAATGACACTGGCAACTTTGTGGGCACCCATAAATTATGTGGCCCACTAATAGCTTTTTCACAAAGGATCAGCAGGCAATAAGTCTGATTTCGATTTGCTCACTATGCCAATGTTTTTGCAACTGTCCGATCTTTTGCACAAATATTCTCAGATACCTTGCTGCACATGCGTGAACTGCACACGCAATTGCTTACTTATTCACAAATACATGAGACGACCAATGCGAGGCATTTGCGAATATGCAAATTCCTGTATATGGATGGGAGGAAACTATGGGCCTTATGCCCAGAATTTCGTGTTGTAATGTGACGAGCGATAACGTTAGAAAATGTCCTCAGCACAAGGATGAGAAAACCCTCAGCAGTAAAGGGGTTAATAGTAAAGGAAGATGGATGTTATATGCGGAGGATGTTTAATGTACACTCAGGATATTTCTGCAGCTAAAACTCTGGGAAATGAACTCCAGTGACCGGTGGCAATGCAGAGGTTAAAAATAAGGACCATGGTAGGGTGTGGTTGTCTTTTTGTGTTGGTGTGTATTTGACGGGAATACATACAATATACCGACTGTTGGAATATCGGCAGCTGGCATACGACAGCGAGACCCCTTGCGGGCTCGCTACGCTCGCCACAAATTGGGCCCGGTGGCGAGCTATGCTCACCACAAGTTATATTCCCACTCGGGTGGTGGTGTGGACCCACCAACCGTATGGGAATACAGGGCTGCAGTTGGGATTCCGACTGCTGACATTTAGCCGCCTGTCAGGATTCTGACATCGGGATCCTAAAAGCCAGGCAGGCGGTATATTAACGGCATACCATTTGAAGCTTTGTAGCTGTTCAGCACACACAGGAAGGCTAGACATTGGGGAAAACTGGGACTTATGTCCGGAACAATCTGGAGGTCTGGGCTATAATGATGCAACTCAGCGTAAATAGTGTAATCAGGCGCCCTGGCTGCCCACTGCGCTATGGAAGTGGTCGGTGTTGGAAGGTGTGTAACCTGTGGGTGCTATAAACTTGGTGCAAAATATGTGCTGATGATGATGATCGGCAGCTGCTTCTAATCTCTTGACTCTGGGGAGATGTATCAAACCTTCTAAAGAGGAAAAGTAGAGAAGTTGCCCATAGCAACCAAACAGAGTCTAACTATTATAGAGATAGTATATTTTATAACATGATAGAACCTGCTATGGGCATTTTCTTCTCCTTTTATCCTCTTTTGATTGTTTGATACATATGTATCATGATTCTTCCCACTTATAATATTACAATTACCCCTTTTCCACTAGCTCAAAAAACACGGGTAAATGCACGGAGGCGCGCATTTACCCGTGTTTTTTGCAAGTGGAAAAGGGTCCCCCCCGCAAAAACCCGGATCAAGTGACCCGTGAATCCTACCCGGGTAGCTACCTGGGTAGGACACGGGAATGATCCGGGTAGGGTTGTAGTGTAAACGGGAGCCGTGTCGATGCGTTTACATTGTATGGAAGGGCGGCGCTGGGAGATCATGTGATCTCCCAGCGCCGCCCCTGCCGCGTCACTAGAAGCGTCACCAACCCGGCAATATGCCGGGTTGGTGACTGCTGATGGGAAAGGGGCTGAGCACTGGTCGCAGCAGGGCAGCCCCCGTGTCAGGCTCCTGGCTGCGACCCGTGCTCGCAGGTGGAAAAGGGGTATAAGTTTAGTGTGGCATTCAACTGAACACTGTGGGCAGTAATTAAATGATATATCACGCACAATCTCCTTTCTAAAGTGATCCCTGTTATCGTGCCCATAGTAATCAGGTTTAGCTGCATAAAGGGTTGGACGCCTCACTACCCCGGGGATAGCGATCTGAAATGATTACACCACGCCTGTCTGCAGAAACAGAATGGGTGTGGAAGGGAGTGAAAAGAATTGAATACCGCCCAATGTGTACTGTAATATGGTATTTGCATCATATTTGCCTACGTTCTCACAAGTTGCGGGCGACTCACGATTTTTGAGCAGTCCCCCGCATCCACGAAAGAGTGGCAGAATTTCCTGCATCGCACCCGCAGAGATTATACCCGGGATTCGCGGCTCAATGTAGAGGGGTCGTGGCAAATTTGCGTCATTTAGCTCCATCTTTTCACCACAGACCGGCAAATCGCAGCATTTTGTAGTGACTGGTGTGGGGCTTAGCGATGAGACAGCCCGCCCCCACCCCCCAAAGTGTCCTGCAGTGTCTGCATAAAAGTAGGTAAGTATGATTTGCATCTGTATTTAGATGTAGTTTATATGGAGAAATGGACTGTACTTATTAATAACACTGTCTGTCCAGGCACAGACAGACTCTTCTGTACAGTATGTTACTTCATAAAAGTACTATATTGTGTATGATTTGTGTACTGTAACCAGGGCCGGCTCTACCATTAGGCAGCTTTAGGCGGCTGCCTAGGGGCGCCGCCCACAGGAGGGCACCACGAATTCATCTAGTAAAAAACTGAACTATGTCTCTTTATGCGGGTTAGTAATGAACTTACAGATGGGGGAATGGAACACAATAAGGAGCATACAAATATATGTATGTCTGTGGATATATATGTATGTATAAACATACAATTAAAGGGATGTAGTTGGCATTCCAGCGGACGATATGTTGGCGTTCAGAATATGGTGGCGGAATCCCGACAGCTGGCATCCTGAATGTTAGTATGCCGGGGAGGGTTAGGGTCAGGCTGCGGGGAGGGAGAGTTAGAGTAAGAGGTAAGTATAATTTATTTAATTCAAAATGTCAGTATTGTGGTGGTCTGGATGCCGCTATCTGCATTATGACTGGCGGCATTCTGTACCCAACCCCAGTTAAACATCTCCAGCAGACCTCGTATACAATATTGTACAGTTTATAAAGAATAGTAGTATATTGTGAAGAAAGTCACAACATTTTGTGACGTGTGTGTGCAATATCCTTTATTACTTTAAAAATCCTTGAGTGTTGTACCTTTTCTCTATACTGTATATGTATAATGATGCAATTCACACCAGCCTTCCTAGTGGTCGTCTGCATCTCCCCTCCAGGAGGTGGTGGGGGCTTTGCAGATTAAGGTGCGCTAGGCTGAAGCTTTGCCTAGGGTGCAGAGAGACCTTGCACCGGCCCTGACTGTAACGTAACCATTTACTACTGCCATTGTCAAGCCAAATATAATGGTGTAAACTATGCGCATATACTGTTGTTTTCCTCTGTGTCATCATGGCACAACAACCATTGTTCTCACCTGGCATAGAAAAGTGACGCATACGCTGCACTTGCAGAGCTGGACATATCTTTAGAGATATTTTGTTCTGCAAGCTCAGCAAAGTGTGTCCTCAGGTGCGTATTAATTATGCCAGCGTTTTTGATCCAAAATGTGTTTTAACTCTCCATGAGCACCGCTGCATTGACATTCGTCATACAGCTGAGTGCAAACTATTGTTCTGAGTTATCAGTTATTAGAGAGACTGGCAGCAGTGTTCTTCCATAAGATTACTGGACAGGAAATCTGCTGTCTGTGGGAATATTTACCCCCTACCCCTGCCACAATCATAATCTTATCTCAAAAGTTTTCCAAAAGGCCCTAAAAAAAATTGTGAATATTATAAAAAACTCTGTTTTGATATTCACCATCTTCTGTTTTATGTTTAGTGCTCTGTTATTGGTGATAGGTGGTTTTATTGAAATAAGCAGTGATATGGGTTAGAGAGAGCCTTAACGAACATAAATATATTACATACAGGGATGCCACACGTTTTTAGGTTGGGGAGGTAAGATATGATTTAACCCATTTTGGCCCAGATGGGTAGTTTTCTACCCATTTTTTTTTACATTTGTTGCGGGATGGCTAATATTGACCCAATTAAGAAAAATACGGTGGAATTATTTTTTTTAGATATAATGATAAAGTATTGAAGTGCTGGGTAGAAAACTACCCACCTGGGCCGAAATGGGTTAATTTTGGTGCCCCTCTATTGCTGAATGTCACCCCCTCATGGGCAGCTGGACTTACCAGCCACACCACCTACCTGACAGAGGTAGATATTCTATGTATATACTGGGGGGAGGGCGCTACAATGGGGCGGGTTAGGACAAAAGGGCAGGTGAGAAGGGTGCAGGGCTGGTCCCAGAAGAGAGGCCAGCCCACAGTAACTAGCCACATACTGTAGGGGCTGGAGCTGGGAGCAGGACAGAGGCCCCTAGAGGTGAGTGGGGAGGAACGAGCAGGTGGAAAGGGCATTATCTCCATCCTGACACTGCTCGTGGTAAATCTGTATGGCGATTTCTTAAATCATTTTCTGGAACTTCTTAAATCATTTTTTGGGTAGCAGGGACAACAAGCCGCCCCCTCAAACACCCCGTTCCAACACCTATTATTACATACATCTACTAACATAACAAATTGAACAGTATAAATCCTAAAAGCTAAAGATAATACACAGTTTGGAGGTGCAGAGACATAAAAACACCTGCGACAGTAAAGGAATTATTATTGGCAGTAATTTATATAGCACTTACATTCTGCAGCTCTTTACAGAAAATGTTTCAGGCATTCACATAAATCCATGCCCCAGTGGAGTTTACAATCTATGGGCTAATTCAGGAATCTATGCAATGGCCGATTATCGCACAACGGGGCGATTATCGGCAGACTGCGCATGTGCTGCGATTGCAATGCGAGCAGGGACCTCTGTGAGCGTGCTCACAACAAAGATATCATGGAGAAGTGATTGACAGGAAGGGACTGTTTGGAGGTGCTAGCGGAGTGTTTATGGGGAGTGGATGGGAAAATGCAGGCGTTTCCTGGCCGTTTTCAGGGCATGTATCTGCTGACGGCTGCAAGCTTGTACATGCAAAACGTGGCGTCTGAGTCGCTGCTGCTATGTCCAGTCTGCGTAGCCATAGACTAACCCTTAGCCCCAATGTTCCTCGTTTTTGCATATAGGTAGTGAAAGCATACACAATTGTGAATGAGCTTGCGATGGCTCTGGTTGGGGATTCTTTTCATTTCTGGGTGGCAGCTTCACTTGCTAACATTAGAGAATCTCAATCTCAATTGCAATTGCATTTGCGTATGAATATGAATTACACCCAGGGACGGATCTAGACTTTTCTTTAGGTGGGGCGGTTTACTGTTTAGTCTTGACTCCTCCCTCTACAGTCCCAACTCCGCCCATCTGCAATCCTAACTCCCCCTCTCTCAATTCTGACTGAACTTTTTGAGTGAGACTGAGATAGAGCTTTGTGATTGTTCTATGTACATGTGACTGTGCTATGGGGTAATTGTATTTTCTCTGACGTCCTAAGTGGATGCTGGGGACTCCGTAAGGACCATGGGGAATAGCGGCTCCGCAGGAGACAGGGCACAAAAGTAAAAGCTTTAGGATCAGGTGGTGTGCACTGGCTCCTCCCCCTATGACCCTCCTCCAAGCCTCAGTTAGATCTTTGTGCCCGGCCGAGAAGGGTGCAATCTAGGTGGCTCTCCTAAAGAGCTGCTTAGAGTAAAAGTTTTGTTAGGTTTTTTATTTTCAGTGAGTCCTGCTGGCAACAGGCTCACTGCATCGAGGGACTTAGGGGAGAAGAAGTGAACTCACCTGCGTGCAGGATGGATTGGCTTCTTAGGCTACTGGACACTAGCTCCAGAGGGACGATCACAGGTACAGCCTGGATGGGTCACCGGAGCCGCGCCGCCGACCCCCTTGCAGATGCTGAAGAGAGAAGAGGTCCAGAAATCGGCGGCTGAAGACTTCCCAGTCTTCTTAAGGTAGCGCACAGCACTGCAGCTGTGCGCCATTGTTGTCAGCACACTTCACACCAACGGTCACTGAGGGTGCAGGGTGCTTGGGGGGGCGCCCTGGGCAGCAATGAAAGTACCTATGCTGGCTAAAAATACATCACATATAGCCCCTGGGGCTATATGGATGTATTTAACCCCTGCCAGGTTGTCAGAAAAACGGGAGAAGAAGCCCGCCGAAAAGGGCGCGGGGCCTATTCTCCTCAGCACACAGCGCCATTTTCCCTCACAGAACTGCTGGTGGGAAGGCTCCCAGGCTCTCCCCTGCACTGCACTACAGAAACAGGGTTAAAACAGAGAGGGGGGGCATTTTTGTGGCGATATTATTACATATTAAGATGCTATAAGGGAAAACACTTACGGTATATAAGGTTGTCCCTGTAAAATTATAGCGTTTTGGTGTGTGCTGGCAAACTCTCCCTCTGTCTCCCCAAAGGGCTAGTGGGGTCCTGTCCTCTATCAGAGCATTCCCTGTGTGTGTGCTGTGTGTCGGTACGTGTGTGTCGACATGTATGAGGACGATGTTGGTGAGGAGGCGGAGCAATTGCCTGTAATGGTGATGTCACTCTCTAGGGAGTCGACACCGGAATGGATGGCTTATTTAGGGAATTACGTGATAATGTCAACAAGCTGCAAGGTCGGTTGACGACATGAGACGGCCGGCAAACCAATTAGTACCTGTCCAGGCGTCTCAAACACCGTCAGGGGCTTTAAAACGCCCATTACCTCAGTCGGTCGACACAGACACAGACACGGACACTGACTCCAGTGTCGACGGTGAAGAAACAAACGTATTTTCCATTAGGGCCACACATGTTAAGGGCAATGAAGGAGGTGTTACATATTTCTGATACTACAAGTACCACAAAAAAGGGTATTATGTGGGGTGTGAAAAAACTGCCTGTAGTTTTTCCTGAATCAGATAAATTAAATGAAGTGTGTGATGATGCGTGGGTTTCCCCCAATAGAAAATTAGAGGCGCTCACACGCTTATCAAAACAAGTGGCGTTACCGTCTCCAGATACGGCCGCCCTCAAGGAGCCAGCTAATAGGAGGCTGGAAAATATCCTAAAAAGTATATACACACATACTGGTGTTATACTGCGACCAGCGATCGCCTCAGCCTGGATGTGCAGCGCTGGGGTGGCTTGGTCGGATTCCCTGACTGAAAATATTGATACCCTTGACAGGGACAGTATTTTATTGACTATAGAGCATTTAAAGGATGCATTTCTATATATACGAGATGCACAGAGGGATATTTGCACTCTGGCATCAAGAGTAAGTGCGATGTCCATGTCTGCCAGAAGATGTTTATGGACACGACAGTGGTCAGGTGATGCAGATTCCAAACGGCACATGGAAGTATTGCCGTATAAAGGGGAGGAGTTATTTGGGGTCGGTCCATCGGACCTGGTGGCCACGGCAACAGCTGGAAAATCCACCTTTTTACCCCAAGTCACATCTCAGCAGAAAAAGACACCGTCTTTTCAGCCTCAGTCCTTTCGTCCCCATAAGGGCAAGCGGGCAAAAGGCCAGTCATATCTGCCCAGGGGTAGAGGAACGGAAGAAGACTGCAGCAGGCAGCCCCTTCCCAGGAACAGAAGCCCTCCACCGCTTCTGCCTAGTCCTCAGCATGACGCTGGGGCCGTACAAGCGGACTCAGGTGCGGTGGGGGGGGTCGTCTCAAGAGTTTCAGCGCGCAGTGGGCTCACTCGCAAGTGGACCCCTGGATCCTACAAGTAGTATCCCAGGGGTACAGATTGGAAATTCGAGACGTCTCCCCCTCGCAGGTTCCTGAAATCTGCTTTACCAACGTCTCCCTCCGACAGGGAGGCATTATTGGAAACAATTCACAAGCTGTATTCCCAGCAGGTGATAATCAAAGTACCCCTCCTACAACAAGGAAAGGGGTATTATTCCACACTATTTGTGGTACTGAAGCCAGACGGCTCGGTGAGATCTATTCTAAATCTGAAATCTTTGAACACTTACATACAAAGGTTCAAATCAAGATGGAGTCACTCAGAGCAGTGATAGCGAACCAGGAAGAAGGGGACTATATGGTGTCCCTGGACATCAAGGATGCTTACCTCCATGTCCCAAATTGCCCTTCTCACCAAGGGTACCTCAGGTTCGTGGTACAGAACTGTCACTATCAGTTTCAGACGCTGCCGTTTGGATTGTCCACGGCACCCCGGGTCTTTACCAAGGTAATGGCCGAAATGATGATTCTTCTTCAAAGAAAAGGCGTCTTAATTATCCCTTACTTGGACGATCTCCTGATAAGGGCAAGGTCCAGAGAACAGTTGGAGGTCGGAGTAGCACTATCTCAAGTAGTTCTACGACAGCACGGATGGATTCTAAATATTCCAAAATCGCAGCTGATTCCGACGACACGTCTGCTGTTACTAGGGATGATTCTGGACACAGTCCAGAAAAAGGTGTTTCTCCCGGAGGAGAAAGCCTGGGAGTTATCCGAGCTAGTTAGGAACCTCCTAGAACCAGGCCAAGTGTCAGTGCATCAATGCACAAGAGTCCTGGGAAAAATGGTGGCTTCTTACGAAGCGATTCCATTCGGCAGATTTCACGAAATAATTTTTCAGTGGGATCTGCTGGACGAATGGTCCGGATCGCATCTTCAGATGCATCAGCGGATAATCCTGTCTCCAAGGACAAGGGTGTCTCTTCTGTGGTGGCTGCAGAGTGCTCATCTACTAGAGGGCAGCAGATTCGGCATTCAGGACTGGGTCCTGGTGACCACGGATGCCAGCCTGAGAGGCTGGGGAGCAGTCACACAGGGAAGAAATTTCCAAGGAGTGTGGTCAAGTCTGGAGACTTCTCTCCACATAAATATACTGGAGCTAAGGGCAATTTACAATGCTCTGAGCCTAGGAAGACCTCTGCTTCAAAGTCAACCGGTGCTGATCCAGTCGGACAACATCACGGCAGTCGCCCACGTAAACAGACAGGGCGGCACAAGAAGCAGGAGGGCAATGGCAGCAAGGATTCTTCGCTGGGCGAAAAATCATGTGATAACACTGTTAGCGGTGTTCATTCTGGGAGTGGACAACTGGGAAGCAGACTTCCTCAGCAGGCACGACCTCCACCCGGGAGAGTGGAGACTTCATCTGGAAGTCTTCCACATGATTGTGAACCGTTGGGAAAGACCAAAGGTGGACATGATGGCGTCCCGTCTGAACAAAAAACTGGACAGGTATTGCGCCAGGTCAAGAGACCCTCAGGCAATAGCTGGGACGCTCTGGTAACACCGTGGGTGTACCAGTCGGTGTATGTGTTCCCTCCTCTGCCTCTCATACCCAAGGTACTGAGAATTATAAGAAGGAGAGGAGTAAGAACTATACTCGTGGCTCCGGATTGGCCAAGAAGGACTTGGTACCCGGTACTTCAAGAGATACTAAGAAGGGACTTGCTTCAGCAAGGATCATGTCTGTTCCAAGACTTACCGCGGCTGCGTTTGACGGCATGGCGGTTGAACGCCGGATCCTAAGGGAAAAAGGCATTCCGGAAGAGGTCATCCCTACCCTGGTCAGAGCCAGGAAGGAGGTGACCACACAACATTATCACCGCATTTGGCGAAAATATGTTGCATGGTGTGAGGCCAGGAAGGCCCCCACGGAGGAATTTCAACTCGGTCGATTCCTACATTTCCTGCAAACAGGAGTGTCTATGTGCCTCAAATTGGGGTCCATTAAGGTTCAAATTTCGGCCCTGTCGATTTTCTTCCAGAAAGAATTGGCTTCAGTTCCTGAAGTCCAGAAGTTTGTCAAGGGAGTACTGCATATACAACCCCCTTTTGTGCCTCCAGTGGCACTGTGGGATCTCAACGTAGTTCTGGGATTCCTCAAATCACATTGGTTTAAACCGCTCAAATCTGTGGATTTGAAATATCTCACATGGAAAGTGACCATGCTGTTGGCCCTGGCCTCGGCCAGGCGAGTGTCAGAATTGGCGGCTTTGTCTCACAAAAGCCCATATCTGATTGTCCATTCGGACAGGGCAGAGCTGCGGACTCGTCCCCAGTTTCTCCCTAAGGTGGTGTCAGCGTTTCACCTGAACCAGCTTATTGTGGTACCTGCGGATACTAGGGACTTGGAGGACTCCAAGTTGCTAGATGTTGTCAGGGCCCTGAAAATATATGTTTCCAGGACGGCTGGAGTCAGGAAAACTGACTTGCTGTTATCCTGTATGCACCCAACAAACGGGGTGCTCTTGCTTCTAAGCAGACGATTGCTAGTTGGATGTGTAGTACAATTCAGCTTGCACATTCTGTGGCAGGCCTGCCACAGCCAAAATATGTAAATGCCCATTCCACAAGGAAGGTGGGCTCATCTTGGGCGGCTGCCCGAGGGGTCTCGGCTTTACAACTTGGCCGAGCTGCTACTTGGTCAGGGGCAAACACGTTTGCAAAATTCTACAAATTTGATACCCTGGCTGAGGAGGACCTGGAGTTCTCTCATTCGGTGCTGCAGAGTCATCCGCACTCTCCCGCCCGTTTGGGAGCTTTGGTATAATCCCCATGGTCCTTACGGAGTCCCCAGCATCCACTTAGGACGTCAGAGAAAATAAGAATTTACTTACCGATAATTCTATTTCTCGTAGTCCGTAGTGGATGCTGGGCGCCCATCCCAAGTGCGGATTGTCTGCAATACTCGTACATAGTTATTGTTAAACAAAAATCGGGTTATTATTGTTGTGAGCCATCTTTTCAGAGGCTCCGCTGTTATCATGCTGTTAACTGGGTTCAGATCACAGGTTGTACAGTGTGATTGGTGTGGCTGGTATGAGTCTTACCCGGGATTCAAAATCCTTCCTTATTGTGTACGCTCGTCCGGGCACAGTATCCTAACTGAGGCTTGGAGGAGGGTCATAGGGGGAGGAGCCAGTGCACACCACCTGATCCTAAAGCTTTTACTTTTGTGCCCTGTCTCCTGCGGAGCCGCTATTCCCCATGGTCCTTACGGAGTCCCCAGCATCCACTACGGACTACGTGAAATAGAATTATCGGTAAGTAAATTCTTATTTATTAGCCCTAGTACCCACACACCAGCAAGTGAGGGGCAAATGCTCTGTAATCCTTGCTCTCCTGGCTTCTCTGTGCTGCTGTGGTATAAGCTGCAGCACATCGTTCTGCCTCAGGCTCTCCCTGGAGAACTCTCTTCTGCTCAAAAGTAGGCGTGGCTATGACTGTGTTAGGGGGGTGGTTGCCCCCTTCGCCGCCCCCCCCCCCCCCTAGATCCGGCCCTGATTACGCCCTATGGAGGAAATTCAGGCCTGATCGCTAGAGTTCGTTTTTTGCATCCCTGCGATCAGGTAGTCGCCATCTACAGGGGGAGGGGGAATTCGCTGTGCAGGGGTGCGATCGCATGTGCAGGAGAGCTGCACAAACAGCAGTTTGTGGAGTCTCTGCACAGCCCAGGACTTACTCAGCCACTGCGATGGTCGGGGCCAGAGCTGACGTCACTAATCCTTCCTCAAAACGCCGGGTCCCTCCTGTGTTTTTACAGACACTCCTTAGAAACGGTCAGTTACCACCCACAAACGCCCTCTTCCTGTCAATCTTATTGCGGTCGCCGGTGCGATCGGATTTGTCGCACCATCCCGTCGCACCTGCGCATTGCAGTGCATACGCAGGCGCAGTTCAGACCTGATCGCCCGCTGGCCGAAAACACACAGCAGCGATCAGGTCTGAATTAGCCCCTATATTCCTTATCACTTGCACACACATACACACATACACACTAGGCTACATGTTTTTGTCAGACGCCAGTTAACCTACCAGTATGGTTTTTGGAGTGTGGGAAGAAACCAGAGCACTCAGGGGAAACCCACAGTAACACTGTAGGGACATACAAACTCCACACATAGGCCATCTGTGTGCTGCAGATAAAGGTGTAAAAAACTAAAATTTGCAGTATAATATTAAACAATGTAAGACGTTCTTCACATTTACGCTGAAAAATAAAAATACAACCTTTTATTTGTAACTCAAATCTGACACACATCATATTGATTTTCAAAACACCTTTAAAATTAAATATGGAAATAGTAACCAAACACAACACTAATGTTGCAATTTCATATATTTTTATTACACAGCAAAAGTTTCAGTTTACGTTTTCAGTGTAAGGCTTTGATGTCAGGCATATTACTGCCATCTGTAACGTAGGTACAACGTACAACACATGTGAATTGTCTGAAAATAGAATAAACTTTCCTATGCCGGCATTCCCACTGAAGTTTCTACTAACATTTGGTTAGTAAACCTCACCACAACCACCAGAATTTCAAGAGGGATAGCTTGAGTGAGTGTCTAGTGCTCCATTTTCATATCTGCCCCCATTTCAGGTTCTGCCTCAATGCCCCATAGCATGATCTGCCTTATCAATTTCTCCAATATAATCAGTGGTCGACGTGGAAATTGTGAATTGGGGTATGGAAAAGTCAAGGTTGCAATAAAGGGGGCATGGCCACTCAAAAGGGGGCATGTCCATAAGTGTAGTGTACCACACCATATACACATTATGTACCACAATAGTAGGACCCCTTATACTATCTAGTACTGGTGCCCCTTACACATTATCCCACACTGAATGAGCCAAAATTCACATTATGCCAGACTGAATGAGCCAAAATTCCCACAGAATGAGCCAAAATTTACATTACGCCACACGGAATGAGCCAAAATTCACTATATGCCACACACAATGGGCAAAAATTCATAATATGCCACTCAGTATGAGCCAAAATTCACAATATGACACTCTGTATGAGCCAAAATTCACAATATGACACACAGTATGAGCCACAATTCAGGGAGAGTGACAGCAGGGACAGGGAGAGGGACGTAGGGAAGCAGGGGAGGTGCGGAAGGGACAGTGGTCAGCAGCTGTGCAGAGGTGTAGTCGGCGGTGGAGGAGCCCATTGGCAGTGACGGTGAGAAGGGAGGCCTTCGGTGAGGCAGCAGTGAGGTCCCTCTGACAATATATGCTACCACTAGAAATCCATTCATGATGCTACATAAATTTATGTGACACCCCGGTGTAATGAGGTGTTTATATGTATGATGGATAAATGCAGGTCAGATACCTTATGGTAGCACAGCTACACAGGTACCTTATGGTAGCACAGCTTCAGGTACTGTATCAACTCTTGCACTGGCACCCTGACTTTGGCAGCATTGTTGCTTATTCCGTCCAACCACACCACAGGAGAGAGGCTCTCTGCCGCTCACAGCCGACTGCTGACCACTGCCCGCCGCTGACCCCTCACTGCCGATGACCACAAATGGCAGTGAGCGGTCAGCAGCAGGTGGTGGTCAGCAGTGAGCGGCGGGCGGCAGAGAGCCTAGAGCCTCACAGGACCGGCACTCTACACAGCCGCCTAGTCAGCGTGGGCGCCAGGCAGGGATGGGAGCAGCATACTTAGTGCAGCAAGCTGGCCACTTCCCTCGCCTCCTGCTGCACAGTTTTTAATTTAATTTAAAAAGAAAACGACTTCCGGGTTCAGTGGAAAGAAGTGCCGGTATGCCATACCGCTGCATACAGGCCCACTTCGACCACTGAATATGGTCATATGCTCCACAGCAATGTCCTCCTCATCAATAATGAATTCTTGCCCTCCTCTTTTTTCCTTACCTTTCTTGACTAGCCAGCTACTGTACTCTTGCTTTCTGTTGCTCCACTGCTCTGCACTTTCTGTTCAGGGAGAAAGAGCACATCTATAGGCCGATTCCCCATTCTGATGGTGCTGATATTTAACTGCTGATAAAATTTGTTGGAGGAGTCAGCAAAGCCCTACATGTTAAAAATCCCAGACTCGCCGATTCCGATAAGTTTTGGGTCAATATGGGAGAATTGAGAATTTCCAACCTGTTGGATTTTGCCGATGACTCGACTCGGGCATCGGCAAAATAGGGAATTTACTAAATTAATTGAAAATATATGGGCCCCATAAGTTTCCTACATTTCTGAGCAGAGTTTAGTTTTGGCGCCCTAGAATTTCTCTGACGTCCTAAGTGGATGCTGGGACTCCGTAAGGACCATGGGGATTAGCGGCTCCGCAGGAGACTGGGCACAACTAAAGAAAGCTTTAGGACTACCTGGTGTGCACTGGCTCCTCCCACTAAGACCCTCCTCCAGACCTCAGTTAGATTCTTGTGCCCGGCTGAGCTGGATGCACACTAGGGGCTCTCCTGAGCTCCTAGAAAGAAAGTATATTTAGGTTTTTTATTTTACAGTGAGAACTGCTGGCAACAGACTCACTGCAGCGAGGGACTAAGGGGAGAAGAAGCGAACCTACCTAACAGGTGGTAGTTTGGGCTTCTTAGGCTACTGGACACCATTAGCTCCAGAGGGATCGACCGCAGGACCCGACCTTGGTGTTCGTTCCCGGAGCCGCGCCGCCGGCCCCCTTACAGAGCCAGAAGCATGAAGAGGTCCGGAAAATCGGCGGCAGAAGACTTCAGTCTTCACCAAGGTAGCGCACAGCACTGCAGCTGTGCGCCATTGCTCCTCATGTACACCTCACACTCCGGTCACTGATGGGTGCAGGGCGCTGGGGGGGGCGCCCTGAGGGCAATATATGACACCTTGGCTGGCAAATCTACATCATATATAGTCCTAGAGGCTATATAGATGTAAAATTACCCCTGCCAGTATTCCAGAAAAAGCGGGAGAAAGTCAGCCGAAAAAGGGGCGGGGCTTCTCCCTCAGCACACTGGCGCCATTTTCTCTTCACAGTGCAGCTGGAAGACGGCTCCCCCCTGTAGTTTTCAGGCTCAAAGGGTTAAAAAGAGAGGGGGGGCACTAAATTTAGGCGCAATATATGTATACAAGCAGCTATTTGGGGAAAAATCACTCAGTTATAGTGTTAATCCCTGCATTATATAGCGCTCTGGTGTGTGCTGGCATACTCTCTCTCTGTCTCCCCAAAGGACTTTGTGGGGTCCTGTCCTCAGTCAGAGCATTCCCTGTGTGTGTGCGGTGTGTCGGTACGGCTGTCGACATGTTGGATGAGGAAGGTTACGTGGAGGCGGAGCAGAGGCCGATAAATGGGATGTCGCCCCCTGTGGGGCCGACACCAGAGTGGATGGATAGGTGGAAGGTATTAACCGACAGTGTCAACTCCTTACATAAAAGGCTGGATGACGTAACAGCTGTGGGACAGCCGGCTTCTCAGCCCGCGCCTGCTCAGGGGCTCAAAAAACGCCCGTTACCTCAGATGGCAGACAAAGATGTCGACACGGAGTCTGACTCCAGTGTCGACGAGGTTGAGACATATACACAATCCACTAGGAACATCCGTTGCATGATCTCGGCAATGAAAAATGTGTTACGCATTTTCTGACATGAACCAAAGTACCACATAAAAGGGGTTTTATTTTTGGGGAGAAAAAGCAGCCAGTGTTTTGTTCCCCCATCAGATGAATGAATGAAGTGTGTAAAGAAGCGTGGGTTCCCCCGATAAGAAACTGGTAATTTCTAAAAAGTTACTGATGGCGTACCCTTTCCCGCCAGAGGATAGGTCATGTTGGGAGATATCCCTTAGAGTGGATAAGGCGCTCATACGTTTGTCAAAAGGTGGCACTGCCGTCTTAGGATACGGCCACCTTGAAGGAACCTGCTGATAAAAAGCAGGAGGCGATCCTGAAGTCTGTATATACACACTCAGGTTATATACTGAGACCTGCAATTGCCTCAGCATAAATAGTGCTGCTGCAGCGTGGTCTGATACCCTGTCAGATAATATTAATACTCTAAGACAGGGATAATATTTTGCTAACATTGAGCATATTAAAGACGTTGTCTTATATATAAAGGATGCACAGAGGGATATTTGCCGGCTGGCATTCAGAATTAATGCAATGTCCATTCTGCCAGGAGGGTATTAGAAACCCGGCAGTGGACAGGTGATGCTGCCTGTAAAAGGCACATGGAGATTCTGCCTTATAAGGGTGAGGAATTTTTGGGGATGGTCTCTGGGACCTCGTATCCACAGCAACAGCTGGGAAGAAAAATTTTTACCTCCGGTTTCCTCACAAAAGCCTAAGAAAGCACCGTATTTTCAGGTACAGTCCTTTCGGCTTCAGAAAAGCAAGCGGGTCAAAGGCGCTTCCTTTCTGCACAGAGACAAGGGAAGAAGGAAAAAGCTGCACCAGCAGCCAGTTCCCAGGATCAAAAATCTTCCCCCGCTTCCTCTGAGTCCACCGCATGACGCTGGGGCTCCACAGGTGGAGACAGGTGCGGTAGGGGCGCGTCTCGGGAACTTCAGGGACCAGTGGGCTTGCCCACAGGTGGATCTCTAGGTTCTGCAAATAGTATCACAGGGATACAGGCTGGAGTTCGAGGCGACTCCCCCTCGCCGTTACCTCACATCAGCCTTGCCTGCTGCCCTCGGAGAAAGGTAGTACTGGCGGCAATTCACAAGCTGTACTTCCAGCAGGTGAAATCAAGGTACCCCTCCTTCAACAAGGCCGGGGTTACTATTCCAAAATGTTGTGGAACCGAAACCAGACGGTTCGGTGAGACCCATTCTAAAATTGAAAGCCTTGAACACTTATATACGAAGGTTCAAGTTCAAAATGGAATCGCTCAGGGCGATTATTGCAAGCCTGGAGAATTTCATGGTATCACTGGACATCAAGAATGATTACCTGCATGTCCCTATTTACCCTCTTCACCAGGAGTACCTCAATATTGTGGTACAGGATTGTCATTACCAATTCCAGACGTTGCCGTTGGTCTGTCCCCGGCACCGAGGTATTTACCAAGGTAATGGCCGAAATAATTATCCCGTACTTGGACGATCTCCTTATAAAGGCGAGGTCCAGGGAGCAGTTGTTCGTCGGAGTAGCACTATCTCGGGAAGTGCTACAACAGCGCGGCTGGATTCTGAATATTCCAAAGTCGCAGCTGGTTCCTACGACGCGTCTACTGTTCCTGGGTATGGTTCTGGACACAGAACAGGATAAAAAGGGTTTCTCCCGAAGGAGAAGTCCAAGGAGTTGTTGTCTCTAGACAGAGACCTCCTAATACGTATACAGGTGTCGGTGCATCAATGCACGCGAGCCCTGGGAAAGATGGTAGCTTCTTACGAAGAAATTCCATTCGCCAGGTCCCATGCAAGGATTTTCCAGTGGGATCTGTTGGACAAGTGGTCCGGGTCGCATCTTCAGATGCATCGGCGGATAACCCTGTCTCCAAGGGTCAGGGTGTCGCTGTTGTGGTGGCTGCAGAGTGCTCATCTTCTAGGGGGCCGCAGATTCGGCATACAGGACTGGGTCCTGGTGACCACGGATGCCAGCCTTCGAGGCTGGGGGGCAGTCACACAGGGAAGGAACTTCCAAGGCTATGGAAAAGTCAGGAGACTTCCCTACACATAAATATTCTGGAACTGAGGGCCATTTACAATGCCCTAAGACAGGCTAGACCCCTGCTTCAACACCGGCCGGTGCTGATCCAGTCAGACAACATCACGGCGGTCGCTCATGTAAACCGACAGGGCGGCACAAGAAGCAGGATGGCGATGGCAGAAGCCACAAGGATTCTCCGATGGGCGGAAAATCATGTGTTAGCACTGTCAGCAGTGTTCATTCCCGGACGACCTCCACCCGGGAGAGTGGGGACTTCATCCCGAAGTCTTCCAAATGATTGTACACCGTTGGGAAAGGCCACAGGTGGACATGATGGCGTCCCGCCTCAACTAAAAGTTACAAAGATATTGCGCCAGGTCAAGGACCCTCAGGCGATAGCTGTGGACGCTCTGGTAACACCGTGGGTGTACCAGTCGGTGTATGTGTTCCCTTCTCTGTCTCTCTTACCCAGGGTGATGAGAATAATAAGAAGGAGAGGAGTAAGAACTATACTCATTGTTCCGGGTTGGCCAAGAAGAGCTTGGTAACCAGAACTCCCAAGAAATGATCTCAGAGGACCCATGGCCTCTGCCGCTCAGACAGGACCTGCTGCAGCAGGGGGCCTGTCTGTTCCAAGACGTACCGCGGCTGCGTTGACGGCATGGCGGTTGAACGCCGGATCCTGAAGGAAAAGGGAATTCCGGAGGAAGTTATCCCTACGCTATTTAAAGCTAGGAAAGAAGTGAACGCAAACCATTATCACCGCATATAGCGGAAATATGTTGCGTACTGTGAGGCCAGGAAGGCCCCAAAGGAGAAATTTCAGCTAGGTCGATTTCGGCACTTCCTACAGTCAGAGGTGACTATGGGCCTAAAATTGGGTTCCATTAAGGTCCAGATTTCGGCTCTATCGATTTTCTTCCAAAATTGAACTGGCTTCACTGCCTGAAGTTCAGACTTTTGTTAAGGGAGTGCTGCATAGTCAGCCCCCGTTTTGTGCCTCCAGTGGCACCGTGGGATCTCAACGTGGTGTTGGATTTCCTGAAGTCGCATTGGGTTGAGCCACTTAAATCCGTGGAGCTATAATACCTCACGTGGAAAGTGGTCATTCTGTTGGCCTTGGCGTCGGCCAGGCGTGTATCAGAATTGGCGGCTTTGTCATACAAAAGCCCTTATCTTTATTTTATATGGATAAGGCGGAATTGAGGACTCGTTCCCAGTTCCTTCCTAAGGTGGTATCAGTTTTTCATGTGAACCAACCTATTGTGGTGCCTGCGGCTACTTGGGACTTGGAGGATTCCAAGTTACTGGATGTAGTCAGGGCCCTGAAAAGTATATGTTTCCAGGACAGCTGGAGTCAGGAAAACTGACTCGCTATTTCTCCTGTATGCACCCAACAAGCTGGGTGCTCCTGCTTCTAAGCAGACGATTGCTCGCTGGATCTGTAGCACGATTCAACTTGCACATTCTGCGGCTGGACTGCCGCACCCTAAATCTGTAAAAGCCCATTCCACGAGAAAAGTGGGCTCTTCTTGGGCGGCTGCCCGAGGGGTCTCGGCTTTACAACTTTGCCGAGCTGTTACTTGGTCGGGTTAAAACATTTTTGTAAGAGTCTACAAGTTTGATACCCTGGCTGAGGAGGACCTAGAGTTTGCTCATTCGGTGCTGCAGAGTCATCCGCACTCTCCCGCCCGTTTGGGAGCTTTGGTATAATCCCCATGGTCCTTACGGAGTCCCAGCATCCACTTAGGACGTCAGAGAAAATAAGATTTTACTCACCGGTAAATCTATTTCTCGTAGTCCGTAGTGGATGCTGGGCGCCCATCCCAAGTGCGGATTGTCTGCAATACTTGTTTATAGTTATTGCCTAACTAAAGGGTTATTGTTGAGCCATCTGTTGAGAGGCTCAGTTATATTTCATACTGTTAACTGGGTATAGTATCACGAGTTATACGGTGTGGCTGGTATGAGTCTTACCCGGGATTCAAAATCCTTCCTTATTGTGTCAGCTCTTCCGGGCACAGTATCCTAACTGAGGTCTGGAGGAGGGTCTTAGTGGGAGGAGCCAGTGCACACCAGGTAGTCCTAAAGCTTTCTTTAGTTGTGCCCAGTCTCCTGCGGAGCCGCTAATCCCCATGGTCCTTACGGAGTCCCAGCATCCACTACGGACTACGAGAAATAGATTTACCGGTGAGTAAAATCTTATTTTTACACTCATGTCATTCTAAGGCTTTAAATAGTTTTCAGTGTAAGGCTCTCATTAAGTTCCCCAATGCACTGTTTTTACTACCGCGAAGTAACACCTATGAATGTGGGGCTCCTATCAAGCTGACTCAGAAATTGTCACATGCACCATTAAATGAAACCACATTGGTACTCCCAACTTGTACAGTGAAATTAAATTCTCTTGGTGAATAGTTATATATTGGGGTCTATTCATGAAGCAGTGAAAAGAGTGGAGAAATGATCCAGTGGAGATGATGCCCACGGCAACCAATCAGCTTTGAAGTAACATTTATCAAGTGCATTCTATAAAATTATATGTAGCAACTGATTGGTTGCCATGGGCAACGTCTCCACTGGATCACTTCTCCATTCTTTTCACTGCTTCATGAATAAACCCCATTGTCTATAAAATAAAGTGTAAAGGAGCCTACACACGGTGCGATTTTGACTATGCGATTTCCCTTGAAGTCCCCAGAGCCCAGAAGCACCGATACTGACTATACACACAGTGCAATTTTGGCTATGGACGATTTTGACTATACTAGAAATAGCTCATTGTAGATTTGTACACTTTCTAGTCAAAATTGAGCTGCCTGCACAGTCTATTTTTTCCTGCGATACTGACCCCGCTGGATTGCACATCGGCATCGCAAGCCATTTACATACGGTGCGATATGTACTGTGTTTTCTACCAATATGGACTATATAGTCCATATCAGTAGTTCATATCGCACCGTGTGTATGCACCTTAAGAGAAAATACGGAGATAGCAAATTTCAACTTTATACATACATTTGAGTTACTGCTTAGTGTTACCATTATAATGAATGGTACGTTATTGTTTTGTGGTGTCATACGAAACGTATCAAACAAAACGATTATTTTCTTCTATAATGTATATGAATAAAAAAAAAAAAGATATTTTAACTTTTGTACACAAAGGTCCTGTCCTCCTAAAAACAAATACAGCAGTAATATGCAGAGATGTGTTGCTCTCTCTGAACACTAGGTGTCAGTATTTAGATGACTCCATTTAACCTAATGACCTATAACCAGAATTCCTAGGTTCCTTTGTATTTAAAATAGTCATCAAACATGCATGCATTCATTTAAGCTCACACAGTAACAAAATGTACATTCATATTGTTACCTCTCAACCTTAAATTTGTCATCTGCTCCAGCATAGTTACTGTATTATCAGCTACACCCTTTCCTAAAGCTAATGTGTCAACATTTCTATATAATTAAGCAGGTGCATCTATTTATGTCCCTAATGATGACACTAATACAGTACTTGAAATGGCGCCATAATTGGTCATTACATAATGTGTCAAGTAAATCTCGCACGAACATATTTATGAAGCTTTTAAAAGTTTATTTTTTTTCCTATAAGGGTTACCAAGGAGTGTCAATTGCTGTGGGTCTCTGGTGATAGTTTCCTCATGCATCTCATAAGGAAACTATCTAACACTGACAGCGGTGAGTGGGTTCTAACAAGAGCACCCAGAATCCTATAGCTCCTTGCCTTTGTAGAGGCCAAAGTGGGAGAAGCAAGATGGGCCCTCAAAGAGGGGTCATCCCGGCTAACTAGGACAGCGTTTCATGGCTTACAGTAGCTTTAATTCTGCTACTAACAAACCATTCTAAGTAGAAAAGTGTTATATTGGAGGTTGAGGTAGGCAGCATAAAAAAACAACCACAGACAATATTTCTAGAACTATAAATTATGGGCAGCAATCATATAAAACCAGCATTTTTTTACTGAATGTTTTTTCTTAACTAGCTTGTATCTTTAGGGAGCTGGTGCTGGTGCATTGCTGCCATACAAGATGATACAAATTATATCAGCAATCAAAAGTACTAAGTAAGGTTTAAATCCGAAGAATCCACAAAATTATCAAAGGCTTATTATGAGTTATGAAGCCTTTAATAATTTTGTGGATTCTTTGCAGTTTTGTTTAACAGGTTACAGATAAGTCTAATTTTGTCCTATAGAGGATACCATATATTGACAATGAATCATACTTGCCTACCCTCCCGGAATGGCCGGGAGGCTCCCGAAAATCGAGTGGCGCTCCCGGCCCCCCAGAAGAGTAGGCAAGTCTCCCGGACTAGCGCCCACCACCCGCAACCCCCCCCCCCCCCCCCGCATCACCTACCAAACCCCTGGCAGCGCAGTTCAAAGTGCGCGGTCTGGGAGTCAGATGACGCAATTCGCGTCATCCAAGCCCCGCCCCCTGCCTTGCAATGCTAATATTAACGGCATAGCCCCTAAACATCATCCACCCGCATCACCACGTCCCTGCTGCTCCGACCTGGCTGCCTCCTCCCGCAGGGGTCAACCAGATTGTCGGTAAGTATGCAATGAATTCACATATAGGAGCATATATAATAGGGTCTGAGTTTGCCAGAGGCGCAGGGTGCTGGCCGATCTCAGACGGTTTTTTAAAGCGGAAATCATTAACAAGGTAAAACATGAATGTAAATATTTGTTGCTTCAAAAAAATGTCCGAGCTCGGCCAGCAACCCGCACTTCTGGCAAACCTGGACCCGATTACATATGCTCCGCATTGTTAGACATTTTCAAACACAAATTGTCGTAGTGCACACCTGTGCTTTTTGTGTCCACATTTATAAGCCACACAAAGTGAAAACACTAGGGTTCCTAGAAATCGATCAAATGTATCTGTGTGGGTTGGGTGGTGGAGGGAGGGGGGTGGGGGGGTTATCAGTTGGAGGCAGTCTGCAGCTGTGCACATCCCAAGTAATTATGGTAACCCGACACCACCTTTCTTCTGTGCATCTTTATGCGGTACAAGGGCAAAGTCTGAAATGTTGGTAGTCACAAGGCCATTGTCTCTAATTGAATACCCCTTACTAATGCTGTGTATCAGAAACTACCACTAACTTTAGCCACTATAGTACAAACACCACAAAGAAGTATAGAGTATGTTTGGTGGATGATATTACATTACAAGACTTCGGACCGCCTTTGCTTGAAATAATTTTCTTTGATAAGCGCATTACAAGGTGAACCCCCAATTTATAGCCTGCGAAATACAAAACACCTGTAAAATCAGTCTGCACCTACTTCTGCGGCTGGTAGAGGCCCTGAAGAATGGGAATGGTAGACCCAAACAAGAATCCACCATACTAACATTTTAGGACCATCCTATTAATTCTTTTAAACCTTTACTGTTTGCAAGTATAGGCATGTTACCTGACCTCTAGGATTTCAGACAAGGTAGAGAGTACAAGAATGAAACAGCGCTTTAATCTCATTTAAATAATCCTGTTCTGCAAAATTAATTTGCACTAAGATTGGAATGCGCTCAGTTCATGCAACCTTCCCCTTACAGCTTCTGCATTCCCTGCAGTAAGGATAACCGATGCTTGGCAGTCATCAGTGTTTCTGATTCTATGGAAATGCTTTTTACAATCAATGCCACCATTAAGGGGCATAGCCAGAACTTTGTGGGCCTCATAGCAGCATTTTGAAGGGGCATTTAGTAGTGCCCTAGTTCACATTATGTCACATTGTAGGGCTGCCAGTACACATTATGTCACACAATACCCCCAATTCACATTAGGACATACAGTGCCCTTAGTTCATATTGTGTCACATTACAGTGCCCGTTTATATTATGCCAAACTATAGTGCCCTCCAGTTAATTTTATACCACATTATAATAAGTAAGCAGGTCCAGGGGCGTAACTAGATATATTGCAGGGTACCTGTACCTCCAAATAATGAAACATGTACATAACATGCGTGACTTTGTCAGGGAAGGTGGGCCCTTCTCAGCTCTGGAACCCATTGCAGCTGCACTCCCTGCACCTATGGTAGCTATGTCCTTGGCACAGGTGTAGTATGGTATGCTGGCTGTCGGGGTCCCGACGCACAGCATACTGGCGCTGAAATCCCGACCGACGGCATACCGACAGCGTGGTGAGCGCAAATGAGCCCCTTGCAGGCTCACCACGCTGCGGGTACGGTGGCGCGCTAGCTATCTATTCTCCCTCCAGGGGGATCGTGGACCCCCAAGAGGGAAAAACGGTGTCGGTATGCCGGCTGTCGGGATCTCGGCGCCTGTATACTGTGCGCTGGGACCCCGACAGCCGGCAAACTGAAGACCACCCCCTTGGCACCATTGCACGCTAGCTTCCGATGGCTCCTCCAATGTCCACACTGCTGCAGACACCGGGAAGGACTGTCTGCAGCAGAACTCCTCTGTGCATATGCAGACTAATGTATATATTACCATCAACAATCGATCCATTGAATGGTTACCTAGCAATGGCGGCGACACTGCTTATATTTAATGGCCATTCTTACTGTTCAGATATTTAACCCTAACTCCATTAATTGTGCAAAAGCAGCTGTGTGATGTCACACTATCATCTGCACTTATGATAGAGGGCCATGACTCAGACAGAACGCCATAAAAGCATTAAATGTTTTGCAAAACAATGTTAGGATTTTGTAAAATAATGTTTCTCTATCGTCCTAGTGGATGCTGGGGTTCCTGAAAGGACCATGGGGAATAGCGGCTCCGCAGGAGACAGGGCACAAAAAGTAAAGCTTTTTCCGATCAGGTGGTGTGCACTGGCTCCTCCCCCCATGACCCCCCTCCAGACTCCAGTTAGATTTTTGTGCCCGGCCGAGAAGGGTGCAATCTAGGTGGCTCTCCTAAAGAGCTGCTTAGAGAAAGTTTAGCTAGGTTTTTTATTTTACAGTGATTCCTGCTGGCAACAGGATCACTGCAGCGAGGGACTGAGGGGAGAAGGAGTCAACTCACCTGCGTGCAGGATGGATTGGTTTCTTGGCTACTGGACATCAAGCTCCAGAGGGACGATCACAGGTACAGCCTGGATGGTCACCGGAGCCACGCCGCCGGCCCCCTTGCAGATGCTGAAATCAGAAGAGGTCCAGAATCGGCGGCTGAAGACTCCTGCAGTCTTCTAAAGGTAGCGCACAGCACTGCAGCTGTGCGCCATTTTCCTCTCAGCACACTTCACACGGCAGTCACTGAGGGTGCAGGGCGCTGGGAGGGGGGCGCCCTGGGAGGCAAATGAGTACCTATAAAGGCTAAAAATACCTCACATATAGCCCTAGAGGCTATATGGAGATATTTAACCCCTGCCTAATTTTTCTAAATAGCGGGAGACGAGCCCGCCGGAAAAGGGGCGGGGCCTATCTCCTCAGCACACGGCGCCATTTCCTCTCACAGCTCCGCTGGTCAGGACGGCTCCCAAGTCTCTCCCCTGCACTGCACTACAGAAACAGGGTAAAACAGAGAGGGGGGGGCACATTTATGGCGATATTTTGATATAACAAAGCAGCTATAAGGGAGCACTTATTATAAGGCTATCCCTGATATATATATAGCGCTTTTGGTGTGTGCTGGCAAACTCTCCCTCTGTCTCCCCAAAGGGCTAGTGGGTCCTGTCTTCGTTAGGAGCATTCCCTGTGTGTCTGCTGTGTGTCGGTACGTGTGTGTCGACATGTATGAGGACGATATTGGTGTGGAGGCGGAGCAATTGCCAAATATGAGGATGTCACCCCCTAGGGAGTCGACACCAGAATGGATGCCTTTATTTATGGAACTACGGGATAGTGTCAACACGCTAAAGCAGTCGTTTGACGACATGAGACGGCCGGACAATCAATTAGTGCCTGTCCAGGCGACTCAAACACCGTCAGGGGCTGTGAAACGCCCTTTGCCTCAGTCGGTCGACACAGACCCAGACACAGGCGATGACTCCAGTGGTGACGGTGACGAATCAACCGTATTTTCCAGTAGGGCCACACGTTATATGATTTTGGCAATGAAGGAGGCGTTACATTTAGCTGATACTACAGGTACCACTAAACAGGGTATTATGTGGGGTATGAAAAAACTACCTATAGTTTTTCCTGAATCAGAAGAACTAAATGACGTGTGTAATGAAGCGTGGGTTGCCCCTGATAAAAAGCTGATAATTTCAAAGAAATTATTGGCATTATACCCTTTCCCGCCAGAGGTTAGGGAGCGCTGGGAAACACCTCCTAGGGTGGACAAGGCGCTAACACGCTTATCTAAACAAGTGGCGTTACCCTCTCCTGAGACGGCCGCACTTAAAGATCCATCAGATAGGAGGATGGAAAATATCCAAAAAAGTATATACACACATGCAGGTGTTATACTACGACCAGCTGTAGCGACTGCCTGGATGGGCAGTGCGGGGGTAGTTTGGTCAGAATCCCTGATTGAAAATATTGATACCCTGGACAGGGACAATATTTTACTGTCGTTAGAACAAATAAAGGATGCATTTCTTTATATGCGTGATGCACAGAGGGATATATGCACACTGGCATCACGGGTAAGTGCTATGTCCATTTCGGCCAGAAGAGCTTTATGGACGCGACAGTGGACAGGCGATGCGGATTCAAAACGGCATATGGAAGTTTTGCCGTATAAAGGGGAGGAGTTATTTGGAGTCGGTCTATCAGATTTGGTGGCCACGGCTACAGCCGGGAAATCCACCTTTCTACCTCAAGTCACTCCCCAACAGAAAAAGGCACCGACTTTTCAACCGCAGCCCTTTCGTTCCTTTAAAAATAAGAGAGCAAAGGGCTATTCATATCTGCCACGAGGCAAAGGTCGAGGGAAGAGACAGCAACACGCAGCTCCTTCCCAGGATCAGAAGCCCTCCCCGGCTTCTACAAAAGCCTCAGCATGACGCTGGGGCTTCTCAAGCGGACTCGGGGACGGTGGGGGGTCGTCTCAAAAATTACAGCGCGCAGTGGGCTCACTCGCAAGTAGATCCCTGGATCCTGCAGATAATATCTCAGGGATACAGGTTGGAATTAGAGACAGATCCACCTCGCCGTTTCCTGAAGTCTGCTTTACCAACGTCCCCCTCCGAAAGGGAGACGGTTTTGGAAGCCATTCACAAGCTGTACTCTCAGCAGGTGATAGTCAAGGTACCTCTTCTGCAACAAGGGAAGGGGTATTATTCCACTCTTTTTGTGGTACCGAAGCCGGATGGCTCGGTAAGGCCTATTCTAAATCTGAAGTCCTTGAACCTGTACATAAAGAAGTTCAAGTTCAAAATGGAGTCACTCAGAGCAGTGATAGCGAACCTGGAAGAGGGGGACTTTATGGTATCCTTGGACATCAAGGATGCGTATCTCCACGTTCCAATTTACCCCTCACACCAGGGGTACCTCAGGTTCGTTGTACAAAACTGTCACTATCAGTTTCAGACGCTGCCGTTCGGATTGTCCACGGCACCTCGGATCTTTACAAAGGTAATGGCCGAGATGATGATTCTTCTTCGAAGAAAAGGCGTATTAATTATCCCATACTTGGACGATCTCCTAATAAGGGCGAGGTCCAGAGAACAGCTAGAGATGGGATTAGCACTGTCTCAAGAAGTGCTAAAACAGCACGGGTGGATTCTGAATATTCCAAAATCCCAGTTAATGCCGACAACTCGTCTGCTGTTCCTAGGGATGATTCTGGACACGGTTCAGAAAAAGGTTTTTCTCCCGGAGGAAAAAGCCAAGGAGTTATCCGAGCTTGTCAGGAACCTCCTAAAACCAGGAAAGGTGTCTGTACATCAATGCACAAGAGTCCTGGGAAAAATGGTGGCTTCTTACGAAGCAATTCCATTCGGCAGATTCCACGCAAGAATTTTCCAAAGGGATCTGTTGAACAAATGGTCAGGGTCGCATCTTCAGATGCACCTGCGGATAACCCTGTCTCCAAGGACAAGGGTGTCTCTTCTGTGGTGGTTGCAGAGTGCTCATCTATTGGAGGGCCGCAGATTCGGCATACAGGATTGGATCCTGGTGACCACGGACGCCAGCCTGAGAGGCTGGGGAGCAGTCACACAAGGAAGAAACTTCCAGGGAGTATGGACGAGCCTGGAAACGTCTCTTCACATAAACATTCTGGAACTAAGAGCAATATACAATGCTCTAAGCCAGGCAGAACCTCTGCTTCAGGGAAAACCGGTGTTGATCCAGTCGGACAACATCACGGCAGTCGCCCATGTGAACAGACAGGGCGGCACAAGAAGCAGGAGTGCAATGGCAGAAGCTGCAAGGATTCTTCGCTGGGCAGAGAATCATGTGATAGCACTGTCAGCAGTGTTCATCCCGGGAGTGGACAACTGGGAAGCAGACTTCCTCAGCAGACACGATCTTCACCCGGGAGAGTGGGGACTTCATCCAGAAGTCTTCCACATGCTGGTAACCCGTTGGGAAAGACCAATGGTGGACATGATGGCGTCTCGCCTCAACAAAAAACTGGACAGGTATTGCGCCAGGTCAAGAGATCCGCAGGCAATAGCTGTGGACGCGCTGGTAACGCCTTGGGTGTACCAGTCGGTGTATGTGTTTCCTCCTCTGCCTCTCATACCAAAAGTATTAAGAATTATACGGCAAAGAGGCGTAAGAACGATACTAGTGGTTCCGGATTGGCCAAGAAGGACTTGGTACCCGGAACTTCAAGAGATGATCACGGAAGATCCGTGGCCTCTACATCTAAGGAGGGACTTGCTTCAGCAGGGTCCCTGTCTGTTTCAAGACTTACCGCGGCTGCGTTTGACGGCATGGCGGTTGAACGCCGGATCCTAAAGGAAAAAGGCATGCCGGAAGAAGTCATTCCTACTTTGATTAAAGCAAGGAAAGAAGTAACCGTGCAACATTATCACCGAATTTGGCGAAAATATGTTGCGTGGTGCGAAGATCGGAGTGCTCCGACGGAGGAATTTCAACTGGGTCGATTCCTACATTTCCTGCAATCAGGATTGTCAATGGGTCTCAAATTGGGATCTATTAAGGTTCAAATTTCGGCCCTGTCGATTTTCTTTCAAAAAGAATTGGCTTCAGTCCCTGAAGTCCAGACCTTTGTTAAGGGAGTGCTGCATATACAGCCTCCTGTGGTGCCTCCAGTGGCACCGTGGGATCTCAATGTGGTTTGGGACTTCCTAAAATCTCATTGGTTTGAACCACTAAAAAAGGTGGATTTGAAATATCTCACATGGAAAGTGACATGCTTCTAGCCCTGGCTTCTGCCAGGAGAGTGTCAGAATTGGCAGCTTTATCTTACAAAAGCCCATATCTGATTTTCCATTCGGACAGGGCAGAACTGCGGACTCGTCCGCATTTTCTCCCTAAGGTGGTGTCAGCATTTCATCTGAACCAGCCTATTGTAGTGCCTGCGGCTACAAGTGACTTGGAGGACTCCAAGTTACTGGACGTTGTCAGAGCATTAAAAATATATATTGCAAGGACAGCTGGAGTCAGAAAATCTGACTCGTTGTTTATATTGTATGCACCCAACAAGATGGGTGCTCCTGCGTCTAAGCAGACGATTGCTCGTTGGATCTGTAGCACAATCCAACTTGCACATTCTGTGGCAGGCCTGCCACAGCCTAAATCTGTAAAGGCCCACTCCACAAGGAAGGTGGGCTCATCTTGGGCGGCTGCCCGAGGGGTCTCGGCATTACAACTTTGCCGAGCAGCTACGTGGTCAGGGGAGAACACGTTTGTAAAATTTTACAAATTTGATACTCTGGCTAAGGAGGACCTGGAGTTCTCTCATTCGGTGCTGCAGAGTCATCCGCACTCTCCCGCCCGTTTGGGAGCTTTGGTATAATCCCCATGGTCCTTTCAGGAACCCCAGCATCCACTAGGACGATAGAGAAAATAAGATTTTACTTACCGATAAATCTATTTCTCGGAGTCCGTAGTGGATGCTGGGCGCCCATCCCAAGTGCGGATTATCTGCATAAATTGTACATAGTTATTGTTAACTAATTCGGGTTATTGTTGAAGGAAGCCATCTTTCAGAGGCTCCGCTGTTATCATACTGTTAACTGGGTTTAGATCACAAGTTGTACGGTGTGATTGGTGTGGCTGGTATGAGTCTTACCCGGGATTCAAAATCCTCCCTTATTGTGTACGCTCGTCCGGGCACAGTACCTAACTGGAGTCTGGAGGGGGGTCATGGGGGGAGGAGCCAGTGCACACCACCTGATCGGAAAAAGCTTTACTTTTTGTGCCCTGTCTCCTGCGGAGCCGCTATTCCCCATGGTCCTTTCAGGAACCCCAGCATCCACTACGGACTCCGAGAAATAGATTTATCGGTAAGTAAAATCTTATTTTTAAATAATAATTGTCTCAATTTTAAAGCTAATTAGTATTTTAACTAAATTACCTGTCACTCCTGCCACCTTCATGTGTTACTTTGTCCAAAATACATCCGTATAGATACTGTATGTAATATAGCATACCCTCCAACATGACCCGCCCCACTAGGTACAAAATGCTCTGTTTCTGAACTTCCCTCTTAATTTATTATTGCTATCACCTGTGAAGAAACAGCTTTCTTATCATTTAACTAGTTCAACACAGGTGATGGAAATCATAAATTAAGAGGGAAGTCCAGAAACAGAGCTTTTTGTACCTAGTGGGGCGGGTCATGTTGGAGGGTCTGATATAGGTACAGTATGGCACAGAGAAATAGTCACATATGAGAAGTAAGGTGTTTACAGCAAAACATGCTGTACTGGTTGTGTGTGTAGTGTAAAAGTGGGAAGATAGGTTTCACTGGGATTAGTATGAAATTCCGACTGATGGGATTCCGGCTGTCGAACTTCCGGCGTCGGAATCCCAACATCGAGAGCAGCGTGTGCCCTCGCGGGCTTACTGCGCTGTCCACGCTTTGGGCCCGGTGGCGACGTTAGGTCTCCACAAGGTTCTATTCCCCATCGGGTGGTGGCGTGGACCACCACCCAAGAAGGGTTTCTGGCCGGTGGTCGGGATTACTACAGTAGGGATTTCGACCGCTGAGATCCTGACAGTCTGGAATATAACTGCATACCGTTTCTCTGACAGGAAAAAACATGTATACTGTATTGATTTAGCTACTATTGTTATTATCAGCATCACAATAATAATAACAACAACAACAACATATTGTATAGTTACATCTGCCCCTAATCATACAGTGGAGGGGGAGGGGGGCATAGATATGTAATGTTACTATTAGGGTCTCAGAGAGATGTGGGGAGAGGCATTGGTTGCAGTACAACAGAAGCCTGGTCCTGTCATAGTAGAGTCCTGTCATAGCCCCGGCAATACTATATCACACCCTGAAGTTTGGTTGTGTATGACACTGTACACACTGCACAGCACCCCTATGTGAGGGAACAGGCGCTACTGCGTGCCCGCGGCCACTCAATGATCACGCTGAATAACAGTACCGCAGATTAGCACCATGCCATATCCCGGCTATTACACCGCACACTTCTCCTTTTATCTACCCCACTGCAGGTTTATGTCCGGAGTTATTATCCCCCAAAGCAATCACTTTCTTCTGCGCTTCCTCCTTGCGGTGCTCCCTCCCCGTCTCCTCCTCCCATTGCTGCCCACACCCCTCCTGCCTCCTCTCCGCCGGGATCCCCGCCACCCCCCGGCTCTGGGCAGCAGCAGTAGTGATCGGGGGGACCGCGGTGCAGGTCAGGGGGGTGATGCCTTAGTGAGGCCGCGGAGAGAGGTCCATGCCAGCGGCAGCATGCAGTGCCAGTGTCTGGGCAGGCAGCCGTCCCCGAGCAAGTCCCAGGAGCAGATCCTGCAGGAGAACAGCCGGAGAGTCAGTAAGGTCAACAGCACCCGCCTGGGTAAGGAGCGAGTGGGACTCGCAGGCTCCCCTGCTGGGGTCACTACTATAGCTACTGTGCATGTGTCCCAAGCTGTGTCCCATAGTGTGCAGTGCTGACCACACAGTTGTGTCCCATAGTGTGCAGTGCTTGTTACACAGCTGTGTCCCATAGCCCAGAACTTTTCCTTCTAACCAGGTAATGGCTGACAGCTAGGACCTGGGCTGCCCCCTCATCCTCCAAGGAAAGTTCAGTATATCTGTGTGTGTGATAGATAGATAGAGAGAGATCTATTGTACCTTGCATATGCTAATATGTCTTTGTATTGAGCTGTAAGCTCCATTATTCCCCTGTAGTCATATATGACTTTATGTTTACTATCTTGGCAAATTTACAGTCTGTAAGGATGAGTCAAACATAGTTTCTGATGCTGCTGGTTGCTCTGTCACTTACGTGTGGCATAATGTTTCTGAAGACTTCTACTGCAGACAGTTTATCGAGATAATATGAAAACATGAAAATGATGTATGTGCACAGCACTATCAACCCCCCTGTTCTGTCCTGTCCCTAAAGGTGCATACACACGGATAGATTTGACAAACGATGTGGGCATTCCCGATCGATAGGAACGACCAATTGTTCAAATCGTTCCATGGAGGTAATTTCGAGTTGTTCGCTAGCTGCATTCGTTCACTGTGCAGTGATGAGGCTAAAAAACGGCACTTCTGCGCATGTGTACGCGCGATGTACTATTACAACGAACAATGTAGTTTCACACAGGGTCTAGCGATGCTTTTCAGTCGCACTGGCTGCCGCAGAGTGATTGACATGAAGTGGGCGTTTCTGGGTGTCAACTGACCGTTTTCAGGGAGTGTTAGGAAAAACGCAGGTGTGCCAGGAAAAACGCAGGCGTGGCTGGGCGAACGCAGGGCGTGTTTGTGACGTCAAATCCGGAACTGAATGGCCTGAAGTGATCGCAAGCGCTGAGTAGGTTTGGAGCTACTCTGAAACTGCACAAAATTATATTGTAGCTGCTCTGCGTTACAATCGTTCGCACTTCTGCTAAGCTAAAATACACTCCCAGTGGGCGGCGGCATAGCTTTTGCGTGGCTGCTAAAAACTGCTAGCGAACGAACAACTCTGAATGACCCCCCATGTGTATGAACCATGACGATGCGCGCACCCACGGGTTGCGAGCGACAGCCCCAGGTCTTTTGAACATGCAAGAAGAACTGGGGCTGTCGTTAGTGATGCCATGCTGCCGACTGCAGCATGGACCCTGTTCCCCCCTCACCAGCCGCTGTTCAACGCTGCAGGTATCGGCAAGTGTTTATGCCGGGCACGATGTGTGTACCCACCTTAAGTGCTGCATGTCATTGCAATTAGCCAGCTATCACATGAAATGCTTCTGGTATGCAAGTGATGACTGGGAATAGTCCACTGTGCTGCGCACACATGCATGGAGCCTACTATTCATTGTAAGAAAAATGACCTTATAAGACTGGTCATGTCCACCAGGGTCATAACTAGATGTGTGCCAGTAGTGCCTGGCACACAGCGCATATGCACTGTGGGCTCAGAACTGGCGGAAACACCGGCAGGTCCACGCCGCACTAGTATTGTGTGGCCGTGGTATGTACTGTAGCTGCTGCACCCGGTTACTTGTTAGAGTGTTCAACAGATTGGTAGCCGGGCAGGGATGCAGCTTGTTGTCTGGATGCTCTGTTCCTCCTAGCTTCCCTCTCTGTGCGTCTCTTTTGAAGCGTCTTCTGCACTGTAGAGGTGTGTGTTCGCGGGTGAAGGGGCGAACACACATACATGGACACACACACACACACACACACACACACACACACGCACACGCACACACACACACACACACACACACCTCTCTCTACCTGGCATAGTGTGTATCGGGCTGTACCTGGCATAATGTGTGCTCTAACTGGCATCATATGTATCAGGGGCTCTATCTTGCATAATGTGTATCAGGAGCTCTAACTGGCTCTACCTGGCATAATGTGTAGCAGGTACTCTTACCTGGCATAATGTGAGCTCGACCTGGCATAATGTGTATCAAAGGCTCTACCTGGCTTAATGTAGGCTCTAACTGGCATAATGTGTATCAGGGGCTCTACCTGGTATAATGCTGCCTCTGACTGACATAATGTGTATCAGGGGCTCTACCTGGCATATCGTGGGCTCTAACTGGCATAATGTGTATCAGGGTCTCTACTTGGCATAATGTGGGCTCTACCTGGCATAATGTGTATCAGGGGTTCAACCTGGCTTTATGTGGGCTCTACCTGGCATAATGTGTATCAGGGGTTCAACCTGGCTTTATGTGGGCTCTACCTGGCATAATGTGTATCTGGGGTTCAACCTGGCTTTATGTGGGCTCTACTTGGCATAATGTGTATCAGGGGCTCTACTTGGCATAATGTGTACTCTAACTGGCATAATGTCTATCAGGGGCTCTACCTTGCATAATGTGTGCTCCACCTGGCATAATGTGTATCAGGAGCTCTATCTTGCATATTGTGTATCGGGGGTACCAATTTGTTTTTTGGCCCATGGCACCAAAATGTCTGCTTATGGAACTGATGTCCACAATGGCCTCAATATACAGTAGGTATGTTCGGGAGCCCTTCGGCCTCTTCTGCCATCAGTGGGGACTGTTGGTGTGATGTTGGGATAATTGCACAATACACTGTGGGGCAGATGTATTAACCTGGAGAAGGCATAAGGAAGTGATAAACCAGTGATATGTGCAAGGTGATAAAGGCACCAGCCAATCTGCTCCAATATGTAAATGAACAGTTAGGATCTGATTGGCTGGTGCCTTTATCACCTTGCACATATCACTGGTTTATCACTTCCTTATGCCTTCTCCAGTTTATTACATCTGCCCCACTATTACTTGTTCTATCACAGTGTGTGTGGCCAGCATAAGTGATAGCTCTATATAAGATAACTATTACAGGTTGAGTATCCCTTATCCAAAATGCTTGGTACCAGAGGAACTTTGGATATCGGATTTTTCCGTATTTTGGAATAATTGCATACCATAATGAGATATTATGGTGATGGGACCTAAATCTAAGCACAGAATACATTTATGTTACATATACACCTTATACACACAGCCTGAAGGTAATTTTAGCCAATATTTTTTATAACTTTGTGCATTAAACAAAGTGTGTGTACATTCGCACAATTAATTTATGTTTCATATACACCTTATGCACACAGCCTGAAGGTCATTTAATAAAATATTTTTAATAACTTTGAGTATTAAACAAAGTTTGTGTACATTGACCCATCATAAAACAAAGATTTCACTATCTCAGTCTCACTCAAAAAAGTCCGTATTTCGGAATATTCCGTATTTCGGAATATTTGGATATGGGATACTCAACCTGTAATATATTTACTGTATAGAATATTGCCCCTTATTTTAATTAGGTTTTTGTACAGGGTTTAGACAAATCTATGTTACTATTATACACTTTGTGCTGCCCCCTGACCCTTTCCCTGCAATGTATGCAAGCTGTGAACAATAATCCAGTCTTCTGTGTCTCTTCCATGAACCATTGGGATCCATTCCCAACATTTCGTTCATTGTGGCTAATTTATAGCTAGGAACATATCTAGCTACTAGGTACAAGATCTGCACTTGGGAAAAAAAACGTCATTTTTTTCCAAGTGCCTAACTCAGTGGTTTCCAAACTTTTTTGAATCACGGCGCCCTAGAATATCAGAATTTTTTTCACGCCATCCCTAAGCCAAAAATTTCTTATTGATAAATTTAGAAAGAAATATTACATTAAGTAGATCGTGTTTATATGTCATCCTTAGGGTCAGTTGTGTGGTGGGTATCCGGACTCCAGGTCGACAACAAAAAGGTCGACACACCTTAGGTTGACGCCAATTGGTCGACACACCTTAGGTCGACATGGACAAAAGGTCGACAGGAACAAGGTCGACATGGAAAAAGGTCGACATGATTTTTTTCAATTTTCTTTTTCTTTTTTGGAACCTTTTCATACTTAACGATCCACGTGGACTACGATTGGAACGGTAATCTGTGCCAAGCGAAGGCACCATGCCCACGCGGTGCACTAATTGGGGTTCCCGGTCACTCTACGAAGAAAACGACACCAAAAAAACATAAACAACTCACGTCGGCCTTTTTCCATGTCGACATTGTTCCTGTCGACCTTTTGTCCATGTCGACATAAGGTGTGTCGACCAATTGGCGTCGATCTAAGGTGTGTCGACCTTTTTGTTATCGACCTGGAGTCCCAGACCCGTGTGGTGAGGGACAAGATTTGCTTCTGTTTGGCCACATAATTTATGACTGGCAGCCACCAGCACTAGTTTTGCCTATTATATTGACCATGAATAATTTGGATTGGTCCTGGACCACCAACCCAGGGCACCCCCTGCAAGTGTCCCGAAGCACCCCAGGGAGCCACGGCACACAGTTTGGGAACCTCTGGCCTAGCTCTAAAATACAATGTAAAAAACAGAGTTGACTACTATGTGAGCTGAATGCAAGATAATGCAGTACTTTGTTGCATGTTGTCTCACCCATTTTAGTACAGCATGGTTTCAATGTCTACAGATTGGGTACCTCTAAATCCCCCCAATATCGTTCAGCTGTGTACACCACTACTGACACACCCATGGTTAGAGCTGCTTGTGCAGGAAACAGAACTCTTGCGGTGATATTAGTATGGTGCATGGTGCTGCAATGTTATCACTATATTTTTACTTTTAGTTACTTTTGTTTTGTTAATAATGTTGTGGGGATGAGACTGATTTTGTGTTGGGCGCAGGCAAGAAGCTGCAGGTTGTATACAACGTTGTAGTCTTTTGGCATGTTAGTCATTATTTTCAGTTGTTCTAAACTTACTAGCTGAATACCGGTGCTTCGCTACGGGATGAGGATGGTAAATTTGAATTATAGTTGTTCGTTAATTTACTTTTGTTGGAGATCTAGTATATAGGCATATCTTGCTTCCCTGATCCACTTTGTGTAGTGGTCGGACCCCTTTTTGGTCCCCCAAGGGACCCTGCTTTTCCCACCATACAACTCTCAGTCTGTGGCTTCCTGCTGCCTCCATTCCCCTCCTCATATCATGTCAGTGCCCCAGTGAAATTATCGATTTATTTACAGTTTCTTATATAGCGCAGCACATTATGCATCTCCTGATATACTCTTTGCTGCTGGGGGACCGTGCTACTTCCACTATATAACTCAGTGTGTGGGTTCGTGCTACTCAGTGAGTCAATCTCCTTTTTATCTATCTATCTATCTATCTATCTATCTATCTATCTATCTATCTATCTATCTATCTATCTATCTATCTATCTATCCACTGTGTATATATAAGATTACAAATCATTAACAATTCAAATGTATATAAATGAAATAGTAAACATTATGTATGAGTTATGTATTTGTGTGCATGTGTACTTTTTATGTGTACTTGGTTCTGTTTTTTTTTTTTTTTTATTCTTCTTTCAACAAATGGAAATAACAGCAAACATGTATTAATGTCCGGAGTTAGCGGTTCTTGCTAGCAATCTAAATTGGAGTTTATCGCAGTGATACAGATTAGAATTGAGCTATAATTTACCAATCCCTGCACCTCTGCGAGGATTTTCACTCCTAATATCAGCAGCAAAAGGTTACAGTACAAGGCAAAAATATTGTCGATTGCTAAATGGTGTTAAGCCTAAAGGTCCATACACACTTAACAATAAAGTGAGCAACGTCGCTCATTTTCCCCCTCCCTGAGTGACGTCGCTCAGTTTGTCGTCAAGTGTGTATGCTGCCGACCGATGTGCGGCCCCGCGGGTCGGCAACGATCGTCGCTGTCGGTAGGGCATGCATGCAGGATCTGGACTGTCGTCCACGACCTGCATGCAGGGCTGGCGGAGGCGTGACGTCACTGAGCGATATGAGCGGTCATATCGCTCAGTGTGTACAGTCGGCCGCCGACCAGCCGGCCCGGGAGGGGGAAACATTAGACGATGTCGCTCACAGAGTGACATCGTCTAATGTGTATGGGCCTTTAGTCCCCATAGAGGGCTGTATTAACCCATGGCCGGGTCCTTAGGGTATCGGACCTGTTTTGGAAGCAGAGCTTATGCCATCCTTTACACTTTTGAGTATTCACATGGAGTCCGGTACCATTGAAAAAAGTCTGCTGACCTCTATTCTCACAGTGCAATTGTTCTTCCTTTCTTTTCTATTTTGAAATAGCATTGTTGTCTCTAAACAAACCTTGGCCAACTACAAAAGTGCCTTGCTACTGCTTAGAGCGCAAAGTGCCTTTACCCATTGCAGTCCTGGGGCGCAGGTAACAGTACCTCTGCAAAAAACAAAAAAAACCAACTAAAATGGTGCATGGCCTACATCACAAAACATACCCAGAAAGACTAAGAAATCTCTATGTATAGCTTGGAGCAGAGAAGGGAAAGGGGGGACATGATAGAAACTTTCAAATATATCAAGGGTTTTAACAAAGTCCAGGAGGGAAACATTCTCCAAATGAAGAGAAGCAATAGGACACGAGGACATGCACTGAGACTGGAGGGGGGGAGGTTCAGGGGAAATTTGCGGAAAAATTATTTCACAGAAAGGGTAGTGGACAAGTGGAATAGCCTCCCATCAGAGGTGGTAGAGGCTAAGACAGTAGAGCAATTTAAACATGCATGGGATAGACATAAGGATATCCTTACAAAGAAATAAGGATCAAATAAGGTTAGAGATAAAAATAATATAAAAAAAAAAAAAAAAAGGGGCAGACTAGATGGGCCAAGTGGTTCTTATCTGCCGACAAATTCTATGTTTCTATGTTTCAAAACCTTGTCCCTATTCCCTTTGGGGCCCCTAGGCTTCAGCCTCGTCAGTCTTATGGATAATACAACCCTGGGTCTAAGGGGCCAGAGGTAAGTGATGCAAAAGAAGTTATAGCCTTAAATTAAGAGAAGCTGAGAAAAGCCCTTTCTCTGGCCAGAAAGCAGGAGAAATTGCTTTTTTTTTTTAAACCTTGGAAATAGACCCGTTATTTAACGCTATTTTTGTATCCAGGTCACTAATAACACATTCATTTGTAGATGTGTTCCAGCTCGGCTAAGTTGCGTTCCATTAGAACACCTATATGTAAATAATGTTATGCAGTGGTTCTCCGCATGTGTTCATTTCTACCTAATTTGTAATATTGACCTAGTATTCATGGTGTGTGTGACCTGCCAATGTTATCATACTACACTAAATAAAGTCAGATCCATTCATTAGTAAGAAGTTAATTATAACCAATGGCCTGATGCTAAACAGCGTGTTTATGTAGTTGAGCGAATATTTGCAACTGAAAAATTGTGATAACCCCTACGGTGCATGCATCACACACACGCACAAAGGTGCTATTGCAATCGGGTCAGAGGGTATTGGCAATGTGGAGGAAGAGTGGTCGGCGTTCCTGGGTGGTGACTGGGAGGTGGCTAGTAGTGTACAAAAATATAGTCTGTTCAGTGAGCGTATTATGGGATTGTCGCTCACGCGTTGGTGCAAACTACTGTATTCTCACAAGCCGCAGGCATAGGAGGTCATGGTCAGAGAAACGGCACCTCCCATTGCAAATTGTCAGCCATATGGGATGTGGGAGAAGTGAATGAAAAACTGGGGAGACCTTCCTGGACCCCAGAAAAGTGACAATTCCTTTAACAGAATCCTACAAAATGATTTTAGTGGCCAAAAGAAAAAAACACTAGACTATTTTAAACGGTGTTAAATGGCTGATTTGTGCATTTAAAAAAAAAAAAAAAGTATAAACAAACTTTTTTTTCATTTACTTTCATACGAAAAACAAAAAAACGCAAAAAAAGTAGGAAAAAGATGCTTTTGGGGTACTTTTAGGTGACTTTAAAAACCATGTAAAAAATATATAAAGTAATTATATATATATATATATATATATATATATATATATATATATATATATATATATATATATATTAAATATTATATATAGCATGCAGTCGGCGGCACTCCGGTAATACAGAAGCACATAGGCAGGTTGAATAGAAACAACGTTTCGAAGCTTTAATTACTTTGTCCTCAGGGTCCTACAGCGCAGAGGCCGTCAGGGTCTCAAAAGCGCACACTATCCCAGATAGTTGACACAGATGTCGACACGGAATCTGACTCCAGTGTCGATGACGATGAGGCAAAGTTGCAGCCTAAAATGACTAAAGCCATCCGCTACATGATTGTAGCTATGAAGGATGTATTACACATTTCTGAGGAAAATCCTGTCCTTGACAAGAGGATTTATATGTATGGGGAGAAAAAGCATGAAGTGACTTTTCCCCCTTCACATGAATTAAATGAATTATGTGAAAAAGCGTGGGATTCCCCTGACAGGAAGGTGATAGTTTCCAAGAGATTACTTATGGCGTATCCTTTCCCGCCAACGGACAGGTTACGCTGGGAATCCTCCCCTAGGGTAGACAAGGCGTTGACACGCTTGTCTAAGAAGGTGGCCCTGCCGTCTCCGGATACGGCCGCCCCAAAGGATCCTGCGGATAGAAAGCAGGAAGCTATCCTGAAGTCTGTTTATACACATTCTGGCACACTGCTGAGGCCAGCAATTGCTTCGGCCTGGATGTGTAGTGCGGTAGCTGCATGGACGGATTCTCTGTCTGAGGAGTTAGATACCCTGGACAGGGACACTGTTCTACTGACCCTGGCACATATCAAGGACGCGGTCCTATATATGCGGGATGCCCAGAGGGACATTTGCCTGCTGGGCTCTAGAGTTAACGCAATGTCCATTTCTGCCAGAAGGGTCTTATGGACTCGGCAATGGACAGGGGATACCGACTCTAAAAAACACATGGAGGTTTTACCTTATAAGGGTGAGGAATTGTTTGGGGACGGTCTCTCGGACCTAGTTTCCACAGCTACGGCTGGGAAGTCAAATTTCTTGCCTTATGTCCCTCCACAACCTAAGAAAGCACCGTATTACCAAATGCAGTCCTTTCGTTCTCAGAGGAGCAAGAAGGTCAGAGGTGCGTCCTTTCTTGCCAGAGGCAGGGGTAGAGGAAAAAAGCTGCACCATGCAGCTAGTTCCCAGGAACAAAAGTCTTCCCCGGCTTCCACTAAATCCACCACATGACGCTGGGGCTCCACAGGCGGAGCCAGGAGCTGTGGGGGCGCGTCTCCGACATTTCAGCCACCAGTGGGTTCGCTCACAGGTGGATCCTTGGGCTATACAAATTGTGGCTCAGGGATACAAGCTGGAATTCGAGGTGATGCCCCCTCACCGTTACCTAAAATCGGCCTTACCAACTTCCCCCATGGAAAGGGAGATAGTGGTGGAGGCAATTCACACACTTTTTCTCCAGAAAGTGGTGGTAGAGGTCCCCCCCCCTTCAACGGGGAAAGGGCTACTATTCCACTATGTTTGTGGTACCGAAACCGGACGGTTCGGTCAGACCCATTTTAAATTTAAAATCCCTGAACATTTATCTGAAGAAATTCAAGTTCAAAATGGAATCGCTCAGAGCGGTCATTGCAAGCCTGGAGGAAGGGGATTTTATGGTGTCTCTGGACATCAAGATTGCTTACTTGCATGTCCCCATTTATCCGTCTCATAGGAGTACCTCAGGTTTGTGGTACGGGACTGTCATTACCAATTCCAGACGTTGCCGTTTGGCCTGTCCACGGCACCGAGAGTTTTTACCAAGGTGATGGTGGAAATGATGGTGCTCCTTCGGAAGCAAGGGGTTACAATTATCCCATACTTGGACGATCTCCTCATAAAGGCGAGGTCCAGGGAGCAGTTGCTGATCAGCATAGCACACTCTCAGGAAGTGTTGTGTCAGCACGGCTGGATTCTGAACATTCCAAAGTCTCAGCTGATTCCTGCGACGCGTCTGCCCTTCCTGGGCATGATTCTGGACACAGACCAGAAGAAGGTGTTTCTCCCGGAGGAGAAGGCTCAGGAGCTCGTGACTCTGGTCAGAGACCTCCTAAAGCCAAAACAGGTGTCGGTGCATTGCTGCACGCGAGTCCTGGGAAAGATGGTGGCGTCATACGAAGCCATTCCCTTCGGCAGGTTCCATGCGAGGATCTTTCAGTGGGATCTGCTGGACAAGTGGTCCGGATCACATCTTCAGATGCATCGGATGATCACCCTGTCCCCCAGGGCCAGGGTGTCTCTTCTGTGGTGGCTACAAGGTGCTCACCTCCTCGAGGGCCGCAGATTCGGCATACAGGACTGGGTCCTGGTGACCACGGATGCAAGCCTCCGAGGGTGGGGGGCAGTCACTCAAGGAAGAAACTTCCAAGGGTTGTGGTCAAGTCAGGAGACTTGTCTGCACATCAATATCCTGGAACTAAGGGCCAAATGCAACGCCCTGAGTCAAGCGGAGCCTCTGCTTCGAAGCCAACCAGTGCTGATTCAGTCAGACAACATCACGGCAGTGGCCCATGTAAACCGCCAGGGCGGCACAAGAAGCAGGGTGGCAATGGCAGAAGCCACCAGGATTCTTCGGTGGGCGGAGAATCACGTACTAGCACTGTCAGCAGTGTTCATTCCGGGAGTGGACAACTGGGAAGCAGACTTCCTCAGCAGACACGACCTCCACCCGGGAGAGTGGGGACTTCATCAAGAAGTCTTCACGCAGATTGCAAATCGATGGGAACTGCCACAGGTGGACATGATGGCGTCCCGTCTCAACAAAAAGCTAAAAAGATATTGCGCCAGGTCAAGGGACCCTCAGGCGATAGCTGTGGACGCACTAGTAACACCGTGGGTGTTCCAGTCGGTCTATGTGTTTCCTCCTCTTCCTCTCGTACCAAAGGTGCTGAGATTTGTAAGAAAAAGAGGAGTGAGAACAATACTCATTGTTCTGGATTGGCCAAGAAGGACTTGGTACCCGGAATTGCAAGAAATGCTCACAGAGGACCCGTGGCCTCTGCCTCTCAGACAGGACCTGTTACAACAAGGGCCCTGTCTGTTCCAAGACTTACCGCGGCTGCGTTTGACGGCATGGCGGTTGAACACCGGATCCTAGCAGAAAAGGGCATTCCGGAAGCAGTTATTCCTACGCTGATAAAGGCTAGGAAGGACGTGACAGCAAAACATTATCACCGTAAAGGCCCCTACAGAGGAATTCCAACTGGGTCGATTCCTGCACTTCCAACAGTCGGGTGTGACTATGGGCCTAAAATTAGGGTCCATAAAGGTCCAGATTTCGGCCCTATCCATTTTCTTTCAAAAAGAACTTGCTTCACTGCCTGAGGTTCAGACGTTTGTTAAGGGAGTGCTGCATATTCAGCCTCCTCTTGTGCCACCAGTGGCGCCTTGGGATCTTAACGTGGTATTGGCTTTCCTGAAATCCCACTGGTTTGAGCCACTTAAGACGGTGGAGCTGAAGTATCTCACGTGGAAAGTGGTCATGCTGTTGGCCCTAGCCTCAGCTAGGCGTGTGTCAGAATTGGCGGCTTTGTCATGTAAAAGCCCCTATCTGGTTTTCCATATGGACAGGGCAGAATTGCGAACTCGTCCGCAGTTTCTGCCAAAGGTGGTGTCATCTTTTCATCTGAACAAACCCATTGTGGTGCCTGCGGCTACTCGTGACTTGGAGGATTCCAAGTTGCTTGTTGTAGTCAGGGCTTTGAAGATCTATGTTGCCAGGACGGCTGGAGTCAGGAAGACTGACTCGCTGTTTATCCTGTATGCATCCAACAAGCTGGGTGCTCCTGCTTCAAAGCAAACCATTGCTGGCTGGATCTGTAACACGATTCAGCAGGCTCATTCTGCGGCTGGATTGCCGCATCCAAAATCAGTAAAAGCCCATTCCACAAGGAAGGTGGGCTCTTCTTGGGCGGCTGCTCGAGGGGTCTCGGCATTACAGCTTTGCCGAGCTGCTACTTGGTCGGGTTCAAACACATTTGCAAAGTTCTGCAAGTTTGATACCCTGGCTGAGGAGGACCTGGTGTTTGCCCATTCGGTGCTGCAGAGTCATCCGCACTCTCCCGCCCGTTTGGGAGCTTTGGTATAATCCCCATGGTCCTTACGGAGTCCCCAGCATCCACTAGGACGTTAGAGAAAATAAGAATTTACTCACCGGTAATTCTATTTCTCGTAGTCCGTAGTGGATGCTGGGCGCCCGTCCCAAGTGCGGACTTTCTGCAATACGTGTATATAGTTATTGCTTAATAAAGGGTTATGTTATGTTGGCATCCATTGGTTGATGCTCTGTTGTTTGTTCATACTGTTAACTGGGTAAGTTTATCACAAGTTATACGGTGTGATTGGTGTGGCTGGTATGAGTCTTACCCTGAATTCCAAAATCCTTTTCCTTGTCATGTCTGCTCTTCCGGGCACAGTTTCCTTAACTGAGGTCTGGAGGAGGGGCATAGAGGGAGGAGCCAGTGCACACCAGATAGTACTAAATCTTTCTTTAGAGTGCCCAGTCTCCTGCGGAGCCCGCTATTCCCATGGTCCTTACGGAGTCCCCAGCATCCACTACGGACTACGAGAAATAGAATTACCGGTGAGTAAATTCTTATTTTTTTTATTTTTCCATACCTGACGATCCACGTGGACTACGATCACCCGGCACCTTGCCCGAAGCATGGCGAGCGAACACAGTGCACTAATTGGGGTTCCCCGTCACTTTACAAAGAAACGACACCCCAAAAAGTCCAAAAACTTATGTCGACCTTTTCAGCTGTCGACCTAGTATATGTCGACCTAATGCCCATGTCGACCTTCAGTGGTCGATCTAATGGCTGTTGACCTAAGCTGTGTTGACCCATACCCGCAGATTTTAGTCCTTGGAGCATAATCTGGATTTCAACCTGAACCCAAGAGATGAATTAATTATTTCTGCCTCTTCTTTGGCGGTGTGCAGCGTGGTGCTTTCTAGGAAAAGATTACTCAGAGATTTAGATAGAAAAGGATCAAACTCGTTTTGAATTTGCTTTTGGGTTTTATATGCATTTTTACTTGTGCTGATAACGGCATGTCATACACCAGTGAGTGTGTGGCACAAGATGCTTCCATGTAAAGGGGGGTGTCATTGTAGTTGTGGGTTAACATTAGTATGTTCAGATATTGGTCATTACGTAACAAAATAAAATGGTGTGTAAGTATCAAGCAATAAGTACAAATGGTGCTATATCAGTAGAGAGTAAATACACAAGGCCTGTTTTTTGTAGTGGAGAACAGAGGGAAATATGTAATCAAACAAACAGTGAAAGAGATTGGTGGGACGGAATAGGGGTATGGGGTGTAGGGGGCGAAAGGTTATGGACGGAACACAAACCTGGAAAATGATGGATATGGGACAGAGGACGATATCCACTTATTTTGCCAATGGGTGCAAGTGGTGAGTGTTCACATCACTTATTACGCATGTCGCATCCAAATGCACAAAGCAGCTAAACCCATGCAAACTACTGCGCGCGCTGAGTTTGTGTGTCTAAAAGCACGACTTTAACTCAGGAGGGTGCGAGTTTATATAATGGATGCCCATTGACACAAACCATTGAAATTGCTCTTAGTCCCTAAAGAGGAGAGCTGCAGCAGTGCTCAACAATTTTGGGGTTTTGTTGTTATTAATAATTTGGATGAGATCAACTGTCCTTCTAGTGAGGTCTCTCAGATCTGGTACCACCCCATTAGTGGTTAGCCAAGATCTTGGTGTAAAGATGATATCGTTGTTGAGCAGGGAAATAAGCTAATAACTACAACAGTTGTGAGTATTCTTTCCAGTGTACAAAACTATTTTTAATTGAACACTGTGTAGGCATCTTCATCTACTGCATGCCCAGGAGAATACCTTCCAAACACACAAATCAGGACAACCACACAACATGAACAAATAAAGTTTGGTTACCCAAAATGTTGGGTGGCCTCCCACTGTGTTTCTAACATTTGGAGACTTTTACCAGTTCTTTATGCGCTTTTTGGGGCTTCGGGTCCATTCTGTAATGTGGTGATCCTAATGGTGATATAGGTGAGCAATTTTGGAGATCTTTCCAGATGAGGAGGTGGATTTAGATGAACCTATATTGTTTTTAGTAGCATATATTGTTCTATATTGAGAGCATATTCTAGTTGGGGTCCTTCCCCTTTTGAGTAAAAAAATTGACATTGTTTTATGGCATTGCACCATAGTGCATTTATATGTTTATTGTAGGTTATACTCCCAATGACCAACATTTATGGATACCTGGGTTTAGAAGATTGGAAAAGCCTATTTTCCTTAACTAAATGTACATACTACACTTAAGCGCTTTCCCCTGTTATTTTTAAGTACAATGTTCTCCCCAGGCTTAGTTTTGGGCAGTCCGTCCGGCAAGAGACGCCATGACACCCGCCACTTACGGACTTGAAGTCTCCTGACACCCAGCACTCTCACTAATTAGACCTTGTTGCAGGCGGATGCTGATTCCAGACGGAACGCCCGATGGGAAGATCGTATGACTGTGATACGGCCGAGCTACGCCGACGTCCGTGTCGCATGATCTTCCTGTTGGGCGCTCCGTCCGGAATCAGTGTCCACCTGCAACAAGGTCTAATTGGTGAGAGTGCCGGGTGTCAGGGGACGGACTCCTTTCGCTGCAAGGTCAGTGTTGTGGGCGACAGAGCGGACGCGTGGCCTATCACAGTGCAGGATGAAGGTTGCATTCTCTCCCCCCTGAATAAAAGCAAGGGCACGCTGTTTAGGTGGGAACAGTCGCCTGACTGAGAAGCAGTGAACACACTTTCAGTGTCTCTCTGTTCTGTGTTGTATACTCTGGGAGCCCGTTAAAAAAAACAAAAACAAAAAAAACTATATGGTGCCAGAAAGTTAGGGCAGCAACTGGGAGCTGCTTAGCATTCCGTAGAGGCATTATCTATTCTGTGAGCTGCTTAGCATTCTGTGGTGCCAACTAGTGGGGGCATTATCTGGGAGCTACTTAGCATTCTGTGGGGGCATTATCTATTCTGGGAGCTGCTTAGCATTCTGTGGTGCCAACTAGTGGGGGCATTATTTGGGAGCAGCTTAGCATTCTATGGCAGGGCAGTAATTGTGTCTGTGACAAACTAATTGTGCAGTATTACGTATAATATTAAGTATTAGGTCAGGATTTAAACACTTTATTATTGCGAAGACCCCCAACCGGCTACTTTTTGATGCCATCCGGCTGGAAAAAATTCTGGGAAGAACACTGAAGTATATATATTATCTCTTTGTAATAATCTAGTATATTTACTTTGCGTGAAGAAGAGAGAAATAATATATAGTCAGGGCTGGCCCGACCATTACGCTGGCTACGCAGCCGCGTAGAGTGCCACACTGTGGAGAGCGCCCGCCGCCGCTGCCTTCACCATTCTCTATGATTTGCGAAAGCCTGATTTGCTAGTTGCCGGCTCACTGAGAAGTCCCATTAAGATCCCGGCACACGCTCCCTGCCCTGGTTGGGGAGATGGAAGCGGTGAGGCAGGATTATAGGGAGGGGGGGCAACGCAGCGCATACACAGACACCATATTTTATGGAGTGCACAGCAGCATTTTGCTGCCTGCACTCCATTTCTCTGCGGCTGCTCAGCTGTTCTGCATACAGTGGCCGCCGCGGAGCTCACGTCCATGCACCTGCTAACGCCTTCCCCCGCCCCGCCAGGCGGGTTACTATGGTACCGCAAACCCGGAAGCCACATTCTCCAGCAGGCAGTGCTGGACCATACCGGTTTGTGTTCCTCCACACACCGGAAAAAGGACCATTATGGAGGACCCCCCCACCAGGACCATCTCCTACCCCACTGTAGCGTCCACCACCCTAGTGATCTGGGTGACGCTGGAGTACAACAGCACCACTGATGAGAGGAGGGTGCACTCAGGACATCTCCACTTTATCAGGGTAAGAACTGAAGGTGCACCATAGGGGGATGGGATGCTAGCCCCCTGCAACAGTGACACCACTCTTTTTTGGCTCAGGGAATTGTGACTTTTTTGCCGCTACCATGTGGTGCAGGATTTTAGTGACATCTGTACTGCATACATCCCTATCTCTCCCCCTGTGTGCCTCTCACCTGCTCTCTCCCTATCTCTCCCCCTATGTGCCTCTCACCTGCTCTCTCCCTATCTCTCCCAATCTCTCCCACTGTGTGCCTCTCACCTGCTCTCTCCCTGTCTCTCCACCTCTCCACCGTGCGCCTCTCACCTGCTCTCTCCCTGTCTCTCCCCCTGTGTGCCTCTCACCTGCTCTCTCCCTGTCTCACCCCCTGTGTGCCTCTCACCTGCTCTCTCCCTGTCTCACCCCCTGTGTGCCTCTCACCTGCTCTCTCCCTGTCTCACCCCCTGTGTGCCTCTCACCACCTGCTCTCTCCCTGTCTCACCCCGTGTGCCTCTCACCTGCTCTCTCCCTATCTCTCCCCCTGTGTGCCTCTCACCTGCTCTCTCCCTATCTCTCCCACTGTGTGCCTCTCACCTGCTCTCTCCCTGTCTCTCCCCCTGTGTGCGTCTCACCTGCTCTCTCCCTATTTCTTCCACTGTGTGCCTCTCACCTGCTCTCTCCCTGTCTCACCCCCTGTGTGCCTCTCACCTGCTCTCTCCCTATCTCTCCCCCTGTGTGCCTCTCACCTGCTCTCTCCCTATCTCTCCCACTGTGTGCCTCTCACCTGCTCTCTCCCTGTCTCTCCACCTCTCCACCGTGCGCCTCTCACCTGCTCTCTCCCTGTCTCTCCCCCTGTGTGCCTCTCACCTGCTCTCTCCCTGTCTCACCCCCTGTGTGCCTCTCACCTGCTCTCTCCCTGTCTCACCCCCTGTGTGCCTCTCACCTGCTCTCTCCCTATCTCTCCCCCTGTGTGCCTCTCACCTGCTCTCTCCCTATCTCTCCCACTGTGTGCCTCTCACCTGCTCTCTCCCTGTCTCTCCCCCTGTGTGCGTCTCACATGCTCTCTCCCTATTTCTTCCACTGTGTGCCTCTCACCTGCTCTCTCCCTATCTCTCCCACTGTATGCCTCTCACCTGCTCTCTCCCTATCTCTCCCACTGTGTGCCTCTCACCTGCTCTCTCCCTATCTCTCCCACTGTATGCCTCTCACCTGCTCTCTCCCTATCTCTTCCACTGTATGCCTCTCACCTGCTCTCTCCCTATCTCTCCCCCTGTATGCCTCTCACTTGCTCTCTCCCTATCTCTCCCCCTGTGTGCCTCTCACCTGCTCTCTCCCTATCTCTTCCACTGTGTGCCTCTCACCTGCTCTCTCCCTATCTCTCCATGTGTGCCTCTCACCTGCTCTCTCCCTATCTCTCCCACTGTATGCCTCTCACCTGCTCTCTCCCTATCTCTCCATGTGTGCCTCTCACCTGCTCTCTCCCTATCTCTCCCACTGTATGCCTTTCACCTGCTCTCTCCCTATCTCTTCCACTGTATGCCTCTCACCTGCTCTCTCCCTATCTCTCCCCCTGTATGCCTCTCACCTGCTCTCTCCCTATCTCTCCCCCTGTATGCCTCTCACCTGCTCTCTCCCTATCTCTCCCCCTGTGTGCCTCTCACCTGCTCTCTCCCTATCTCTCCCCCTGTGTGCCTCTCACCTGCTCTCTCCCTATCTCTCCCCCTGTGTGCCTCTCACCTGCTCTCTCCCTATCTCTCCCCCTGTGTGCCTCTCACCTGCTCTCTCCCTATCTCTCCCCCTGTGTGCCTCTCACCTGCTCTCTCCCTATCTCTCCCCCTGTATGCCTCTCACCTGCTCTCTCCCTGTCTCTCCCCCTGTGTGCGTCTCACATGCTCTCTCCCTATTTCTTCCACTGTGTGCCTCTCACCTGCTCTCTCCCTATCTCTCCATGTGTGCCTCTCACCTGCTCTCTCCCTATCTCTCCCACTGTGTGCCTCTCACCTGCTCTTTCCCTATCTCTCCCACTGTATGCCTCTCACCTGCTCTCTCCCTATCTCTCCCACTGTATGCCTCTCACCTGCTCTCTCCCTATCTCTCCCACTGTGCCTCTCACCTGCTCTCTCCCTATCTCTCCCACTGTGCCTCTCACCTGCTCTCTCCCTATCTCTCCCACTGTGCCTCTCACCTGCTCTCTCCCTATCTCTCCCCGTGTGCCTCTCACCTGCTCTCTCCCTATCTCTCCCACTGTATGCCTCTCACCTGCTCTCTCCCTATCTCTCCCACTGTATGCCTCTCACCTGCTCTCTCCCTATCTCTCCCACTGTATGCCTCTCACCTGCTCTCTCCCTATCTCTCCCACTGCATGCCTCTCACCTGCTCTCTCCCTATCTCTCCCACTGCATGCCTCTCACCTGCTCTCTCCCTATCTCTTCCACTGTATGCCTCTCACCTGCTCTCTCCCTATCTCTTCCACTGTATGCCTCTCACCTGCTCTCTCCCTATCTCTCCCATTGTGTGGCTCTCGCCTGCTCTCACCCTATGGGCTGAAACACACGAGGCGGCTGGCGCCGCCCGGCAAACACCCGGCCGGCTTTAAACCGCTGCCGTGATGTAAAGACACATGCAACGCAATGTGTCCTTACACACGGCACGGTCCCGGCCCGGCTGCCGGGTTGCAGCCGGGTCTCACCACTGGAAGGTCCGGCTGCCGGGCGGGCGCCTGGCCGTCTTTGCAGCCAGTAAACCGTGTGTGTGAAGGGGAGCTTTCACCCACAACGGTTTTTCCAAGCCCTGTCTAATGCTGCGCATGCGCACAGCATCACACGCGGCTCAAAGCCGTCCTGTGTGACAGACTCTGCCGGTTTCTCCCGGATGGCAAAAAGCCAGACAAAGTTTGTCCGGCTTTTTGCCATCCGGTAAAAACCGGAGTGTGTGTTGCAGCCCTATCTCTCTAACTGTGTGCCTCTCGCCTGCTCTCTCCCTATCTCTTCCACTGTGTGCCTCTTGCCTGCATTCCCTATCTCACCCCCTGTATGCCTCTCACCTGCTCTCTCCCTCTCTTCCACTGTATGCCTCTCGACTGCTCTCACCCTATCTCTCCCACTATGTGCCTCTCGCCTGCTCTCTCCCTATCTCTTCCACTGTGTGCCTCTCGCCTGCATTCCCTATCTCACCCCCCTGTATGCCTCTCACCTACTCTCACCCTATCTCTCCCACTGTATGCCTCTCACCTGCTCTCTCCCTATCTCTCCCACTATGTGCCTCTCGCCTACTCTCCCTAGCTCTCCCCCACTGTAGGCCTCTCCTACCTCTCTCCCTAGCTATTTCCTTGAGTGCCTCTCGCCTGCTCTCTCCATCTCTCTTCCCTCTCTCACTCCCTCTCCGTCTCTCTCTCCTCTCAGCTCTAATGTTAAAAGCCATTGTTTTTTTTTCTGCCAGTCTCCCCAGTAAAGCTTTTCCTTCATGTCCCAGTGAGCTCCCTCAACCCAATTTACCCCCTTTACTCCCTCAGATATCATCTCCCCGTCACCCTCAGCCTCTCACCCACTGCCTTTCTCTATAACACTCTGCTTGTCACCTTCTCCCCATCACCCTATGCCTCTCCTAGTCTCCCTCAGCTTGTCACCCTGTTGTGTGTAAAGGGCTATACCATGGCATTATGTGTAAAAGGAGCTCTAGTGTTGCGTAACATGTATAAGCGGCTCTACTGTGGTGTAACGTGTAAGGGATGCTACTGTAGTATAACGTGTATAAGGGGTTCTACTGTGCGGCGTACTGTGACTTGGTACTATTCCGTGGTCACGCCTCTTCCCTATGAAACTACGCCCCTGTATATTTCACTAAGGGGCGCCAAAATATATATTTGCTTACTATAAAAATTAGGTTCGGGCCGGCCCTGTATATAGTATAAGCACTATTTGCTATTATGGGTGTAACTGTCCCACACTGTACTTACCTAGGTCATTGTCCCTACCCTGTGTATTTTCCATTGTCTGTTCCTGAAACAATTAGATTTTTTTTTTCACACAAAAAATTGTGAAAAACAAGTAACAGTATGGAAGCATTCCCAAGTAGGATGGAAAAACCAACATGCCCTGGCTTTCCATCACTGGAGCCAGGGATATCTGCTTCATGCAGCTGTACTTCCCAGGGCTCCGCGGTTCGTGTCACAGCTCTGGGCCAGGGTGAAGCTGCAGATGGGTGTTTGACCGCAAGGACCAGTATGAAACCATGATCTTGGAGATTACAGCTTGTTATTGGTTCTCCTACTACTCACACCCAGGGCGGGATGCATCAATCTGCAGTCAGCTTAAAGTGGTAAATGAAAAACATTTGCTCAGTATGCAGCACGCTGGCGACAAGTAAGGGAAGCACTATGCTAGTATTACCAACCGAGGGGCAGATGTATTAAGCCTGGAGAAGTGATAAAGCAGTGATAAGTGGAAGGTGATAACGCATCAGCTCCTAACTGTCATTTTTCAAACCCGTAATGATTGTCTGGTGCGTTGTCACCTTCCACTTATCACTGCTTTATCACTTCTCCAGGCTTAATACATCTGTCCCCAAATCACTAGAGCATCTGCTATAGAAATGCAGAAAGCATCTCTGTATTCTGCTCCTATGACTCCATAAGAAATTGACTAAACATGCTGACATCTGATATATGAACTAAAATGCTTCAAAGTAATTGTCAGCAATTTCTCAGAATATATAAAAAGAACTATGGGAAAATTATGTAAAAGCAAGATATCATTTCTCATACGTCCTAGAGGATGCTGGGGTCACATCAAGAACCATGGGGTATAGACGGGATCCGCAGGAGACATGGGCACTTTAAGACTTTCAAAGGAGTGTGAACTGGCTCCTCCCTCTATGCCCCTCCAGACTCCAGTTTAGAATCTGTGTCCAGGGAGACTGGATGCACACTGAGGAGCTCTACTGAGTTTCTCTGAAAAGACTTTGTTAGGTTTTTTATTTTCAGGTAGACTGCTGGCAACAGTCTCCCTGCTTCGTGGGACTTAGGGGAGAGAAGTTAGACCTACTTCTGTGAGTTTAAAGGCTCTGCTGCTTTGGCTACAGGACACCATTAGCTCCTGAGGGTTTGATCACTAGGTACGCCTAGGGGCTCATTCCCAGAGCCGCGCCGTCACCCCCCTTGAAGAGCCAGAAGTCAGTAGACAGGTGAGTAGAAGAAGAAAAGAAGACTTCAGTGACGGCTTTGAGGTACCGCACAGCGATCGCACACTGCGCGTCATGCTCCCACACTCAGCTGTACTACAGAGTGCAGGGCGCGGGGGGGGGGCGCTGGGCAGCATATATCACCTCCATAATGACTGGCAAGAGTGGACATAGTCCGGATACCCGCCAGTATAAACATTTATTTAAAAAGAGCGTGTCTGAAGCGCGCCATTACGGGGCGGAGCTTAGCCTCACGGCACACAGCCCGGCGCCATTTCTCTTCACAAGGTCCTTCCTCACACTGCTGCATAAGTATCAGGGTGAAAAACGGGGGGGGGGGGGGGGGCACAGCTATTTTGTTGCATTGTTGATAAGTTATAAAAGCGCTGCAGGTCTGGGGCATTTCTGTGGTGTTTCAGACCGGGTTGGGCACTGGGGTGTGAGCTGGCAATAACTCCCTCTGTGTCCCGCTGACAGGCTTTACTGTGGGTCTGTCCCCTTTAGGACAGTGTGTATGCGTGTGTTGGGTACACGTGTGTCGACATGTCTGAGGCGGAGGGCTCTTCCCAGGAGGAGACTATGTCAGGGACACAAACGGCTGTGTAAGTGACCCTGTTGGCACCGCCGACACCTGACTGGGTGAATGTTTTGAATGCTCTGAATGCTAATGTGGCTCTGATAAATAAAAGAGATTGGATAAATCTGAGTCTCAGAACCAGACATGGAAGAAATCCGTAGAGGATGTGTTGTTACAAGTCCAGACCCCCTCTGGGTCACAAAAACGTTAATTTACCCAGCTGGCAGACACGGACACCGACACGGACACTGACTCAAGTGTCGACTATAGTGATGCCAGATTAGATCCCAAACTGGCAAAGAGCATTCAGTACATGACTGTGGCAATAAAAGACGTATTACATATCACTGAGGACCCTACTGTTCCCGATACTAGGGTCTGTATGTATAAAGGAAAGAAATCTGAGGTAACATTTCCTCCCTCTCATGAACTGAACGCACTTTGTGAAAAAGTTTGGGAAAATCCTGACAAAAAGTTTCAGATTCCCAAAAGGATTCCAGTGGCGTATCCGTTTCCCTCTGGGGATAGGGAAAAATGGGAGTCACCCCCCATTGTGGACAAAGCTCTATCACGGCTGTCCAAAAAGGTAGCTCTTCCGTCCCCTGACACAGCAGCCCTAAAGGATCCTGCGGATCGTAGGCAGGAAAATACATTAAAATCTCCATTTATGTCAACACGGGTACGCTACTCAGACCAGCCTTGCATCTGCGTGGGGGAGTAGTGCTATCGAAAAATGGGCAGATAACTTGTCATCTGAAATGGATACCTTGGATAGGGATAGTATTCTTTTGACACTGGGTTATATCAGGGACGCTGCAGTCTACCTAAAGGAAGCTGCGAGGGATATTGGCCTCTTGGGGTCACGGGCCAATGCCATGGCAGTCTCAGCTAGGAGAGCATTGTGGATTCATCAATGGAATGCTGATGCTGACTCTAAGAAAGCTATGGAGTCTCTACCGTATAAGGGTGTTGTATTGTTTGGTGACGGCCTCGCTGATTTGGTATCTATGGCTACCGCGGGTAAGTCATAATTTTTGCCTTATGCTCCTCCACAGCAAAAGAAAGCTCATCACTTGCAGATGCAGTCTTTTCGGCCAAATAAATACAAAAAAGGCAGAGGTTATTCCTTCCTTGCTAATAGAGGAAGAAGAAAAGGTAAAAGGTCTCCGGACGTGGCAGGTTCCCAGGAGCAGAAGTCCTCCCCGGCTTCTGCCAAATCCACCGCATGACGCTGGAGCTCCTCTGCGGAAGTCCGCACCGGTGGGGGCACGTCTCCAGCTCTTCAGTCAATTCTGGGCTCGTTCGGCCCTGGACCCATGGGTTTTAGAAATTGTGTCCCAGGGGTGCAAACTGGAGTTTCAAGACGTTCCACCTCACCGTTTGTTCAAAACTGCCTTACCAGCTTCTCTTCCGGACAGAGAGGTGGTATGTGTCGCAATACAAAAATTGTGTCACAATCAAGTCATTGTCAGGGTTCCCCCGTCGCAACAGGAAGAAGGCTTTTATTCAAGCCTGTTCGTGGTCCCGAAGCCAGACGGCTCAGTCCGACCAATCCTGAACCTCAAATCCCTCAATTTCTACCTAAAAAAATTCAAATTCAAGATGGAATCTCTCCGGGCAGTGATCTCCAGTCTGGAGGAGGGGGATTTTATGGTGTCGGTAGACATAAAGGATGCCTACTTACATGTTCCCATTTATCCTCCACATCAGGCTTACCTGAGGTTTGCAGTTCAGGATTGTCATTACCAATTTCAGATGTTGCCGTTTGGTCTGTCCACGGCTCCGAGGGTTTTCACCAAAGTAATGGCCGAAATGATGGTACTCCTGCGCAAGCAAGGAGTCACAATTATCCCGTACTTGGACGATCTCCTGATAAAGGCGAGATCCAGAGAACAATTACTGCAGAACATTACTCTCTCCTTGACAATTCTGCAGCAACATGGTTGGCTCCTAAACTTGCCAAAATCACAATTGGTTCCGTCGAGACGGCTGTCTTTTTTTCTTCCAGTGGAAAAGGCTATGGAAGTTCAGACCCTGGCCAAACAAATTCTGAAACCAGCAAGAGTATCGATCCATCAATGCACTCGGTTGCTGGGGAAGATGGTGGCGGCCTACGAGGCCATTCAGTTTGGCAGATTCCATGCCAGAGTGTTTCAGTGGGACCTGTTGTACAAGTGGTCCGGGTCCCATCTACACATGCACCGAAGGATAACCCTGTCTTCCAAGACCAAAATATCACTCCTGTGGTGGCTGCACAGCTCTCACCTCCTAGAGAGGCGCAGGTTCGGGATTCAGGACTGGATCTTAGTGACCACGGATGCGAGTCTCCGAGGCTGGGGAGCAGTCACACAGGGGGAAAGCTTCCAGGGAAGATGGTCAAGCCAGGAAATGTGTCTACACATAAACGTTCTGGAATTAAGGGCCATTCACAACGGCCTTCTGCAAGCGGAACATCTTCTTCGCAATCGGCCCGTCTTGATTCAGTCGTACAACATAACAGCAGTGGCGTACATAAACCGCCAGGGCGGAACAAAGAGCAGAGCATCAATGGCAGAGGCCACAAAGGTTCTCCGTTGGGCGGAAAGGCATACAAGCGCTCGGTCAGCGATCTTCATTCCAGGAGTGGACAACTGGGAAGCAGACTTCCTCAGCAGACACGATCTCCATCCAGGAGAGTGGGGTCTTTATCAAGAGGTCTTTGCAGAAGTAACAAGTCTTTGGGGAATTCCTCAAATAGACATGATGGCGTCTCGCCTCAACAAGAAACTTCAGAGATATTGTTCCAGGTCCAGAGACCCTCAAGCAATAGCAGTGGACGCCCTAGTGACACAGTGGGTGTTTCAGTCGGTGTACGTCTTTCCTCCGCTTCCACTCATTCCAAAAGTGATAAAGATCATAAGAAGAACAAAGGTTCAAGCAATCCTCATTGTTCCAGACTGGCCAAGAAGGGCTTGGTATCCAGATCTTCAGGAATTACTCATAGGAGATCCCTGGCCCCTTCCTCTGAGGGAGGATCTGTTACAGCAGGGGCCGTGCGTGTTACAAGACTTACCGCAACTTCGTTTGACGGCTTGGCGGTTGAACGCCGGATCCTAGCTCGAAAGGGTATTCCCAAGGAAGTCATCCCCACTCTGATTCAGGCCAGAAAAGGGGTAACGTCTAAACATTACCACCGTATTTGGAGGAAATACGTGTCTTGGTGTGAATCCAAGAAGGCTCCTACGGAAGAATTTCAGTTAGGACGTTTTCTGCATTTTCTACAAGCCGGTGTGGATGCGGGCCTAAAGTTGGGCTCAATTAAAGTGCAAGTTTCAGCTTTATCGGTTTTCTTCCAAAGACAATTGGCCTCCCTTCCAGAAGTTCAGACATTCGTGAAGGGCGTGTTGCACATCCAACCTCCCTTTGTGCCCCCTGTGGCACCGTGGAATCTTACCATGGTGTTGCAGTTCCTTCAATCTCATTGGTTTGAACCTTTACAGCAGGGGTGGGGAACCTTTGGCCCTCCAGCTGTTGTTGAACTACACATACCAGCATGCCTTGCTACAATTTTGTTATATGGCCATGCTAAAACTGTTGCAGGGCATGCTGGGATGTGTAGTTCAACAACAGCTGGAGGGCCGAAGGTTCCCCATCCCTGCTTTACAGAAGGTAGAGTTGAAATTCCTCACCTGGAAAGTGGTCATGCTGTTGGCTTTGGCATCCGCAAGGCGGGTGTCTGAATTGGCGGCCTTGTCTCACAAGAGCCCTTATTTGATATTTCATGAAGATAGAGCAGAGTTGAGGACTCGTCAGCAGTTTCTGCCGAAAGTGGTTTCATCGTTCCACTTGAACCAACCTATTGTGGTGCCAGTGGCTACTGATGCCTTGCTGGAATCAAAGTTTCTCAACGTAGTCAGAGCTTTAAAAATTTATGTTGCCAGAACGGCTCAGTTTAGGAAAACGGAGGCTCTGTTTGTCCTGTATGCTCACAACAAAATTGGGGCGCCTGCTTCCAAGCAGACTATTGCGCGCTGGATCTGTAATACGATTCAGCATGCTCATTCTACGGCTGGATTGCCGTTACCAAAATCGGTGAAGGCCCATTCTACCAGAAAGGTGGGCTCGTCCTGGGCGGCTGCCCGGGTGGTCTCGGCATTACAACTTTGCCGAGCGGCTACTTGGTCGGGTTCAAACACCTTTGCAAAGTTCTACAAATTTGATACCCTAGCTGATAAGGAATCACCCGCACTCTCCCGCCCATTTTAGAGCTTTGGTATAACCCCATGGTTCTTGATGTGACCCCAGCATCCTCTAGGACGTATGAGAAAATAGGGTTTTAATACCTACCGGTAAATCCTTTTCTCTTAGTCCGTAGAGGATGCTGGGCGCCCGTCCCAGTGCGTACTGTATCTGCAGTTTTTTGTTACGTTTTTAACACAAGTTGTGTTACGTTTAGTCAGCCTGTTGCTGACGTTGTTCATGCCGTCGCTTTGCGTTATGTAAAATGCCATGTTGTACGGCGTGCTTGAGGTGTGAGCTGGTATGTATCTCACCTTAGTTTAACAATAAATCCTTTTCCTCGAAATGTCCGTCTCCCTGGGCACTGTTCCTATAACTGGAGTCTGGAGTAGGGGCATAGAGGGAGGAGCCAGTTCACACCCCTTTGAAAGTCTTAAAGTGCCCATGTCTCCTGCGGATCCCGTCTATACCCCATGGTTCTTGATATGACCCCAGTATCCTCTACGCACTAAGAAAAAAAGATTTACTGGTAGGTATTAAAATCCTATTTTTTGTGCGAATTTTGTCTTGTTTTCCCAAGATCATAGCTATAAATAAAAAAGCTATTGATTTATCAATGGGTTACAAAAAATTAGATCCATATAGCCTATGGCGGTGATTCCGACCTGATCGTAGCTGTGCTAAATTTAGCACAGCTACGATCATTTACACTGACATGCGGGGGGACGCCCAGCACGGGGCTAGTCCGCCCCCGCATGTCAGACCCGCACAAGTACAAAAGCATTGCATAGTGACGATGCTTTTGTACTTGAAGAGTAACTCCCAGCCAGCGCAGCTCCTGCGGCTGGCCCGGAGTTACACGACGCTGCCTGGGTCGCAGCATCTGTGTGTGACGTCATGCAGCCGCTGCGGCCCGTCCCCAGCACAGTCCGTCCACGCCTGCATTGGCCGGACCGCGCCCACAAATAGGCGGCTAAGCTCCGCCGTGCCGCCCAGCGACCGCCTCTGCCTGTCAGTCAGGCAGAGGCGATCGCTAAGCAACAACAGCCGTCGGCGCACGCCGGCGCATGCGCACTTCTGACCTGATCGCTGCGATGAACGGCAGCGAGCGATCAGGTCAGAATGACCCTCTGTGTCGCCAGCAAAAAATTGCTTTGGTAGAATGTGAAATTGAAAAGTAACTACAGCGGGAAAGCACAAAAGGGTGCCTGGTCTTAGTGGTGTAACCCACCTGTGGTTGTAATGGAGCTAAGTATGCCAAGCTGCAATGTTTTAGCCAATGCAGCCTATAAGCAATCAGACCTTTCCCTTATCAACCTTTGCTGCTGTTTTCAACATATTATTAATGATTTGCAAAGTTGTTGGACTGATTTAGCAGAGATAGACCATACCCTCTTGGTGCCAGTAAACAATCGTACATGAGTGCTGCGTAGTCCTGGCAATCTTCATAAAAGAACTACATAAGAATTATGTGTGCTTGTCTGGATTTACTCTTCACATTGTAAAGTGACGATTCAAATTGTTTAAGAGAATAGCTTCTGTCGAACTTGGCTGGGAGCTAATTCAATTGTTTGTGCAACCAGCCCTGCACTGGTCACGACGGCTGTATTCTCGTACCCCAGTGGACAGGATTAGAAGCATTTTTCCCCTGTGCGACCAGCGCCAAACCCCTACTCTATGCATATTTCTGTCTGCACCTCAGTAGGGTGTGAGCAGAAATCCATGATATGTGCAACCTTTGGACTAGTCACCTAAAATAATTGAATTCGCTCTCGGTCACTTTAGACAGGAGCTAATTCTCTAAAACAATTGAATAACCCATTTAGAACATTAGTTTTCTAAACTTTCCCGCTGATGTAATGTGTGCGTGAACGTGTATATAATACATACACCTTTCAGAACAGATTAACGGGGTAATTCAGATCAGATCGCTGCTGTGCGTTTTCACAGCAGGCGATCAGATCCGAACTGCGTATGCACTGCGCCGGTGTGTCGCACAGCTACAACTGGCTTTGCTGGTCAGTGACGGAATGGTGCGAAGGATCCATTCGCACAGGCGTTCGCAAGGAGATTGACAGGAGGAGGCCATTTGTGGGTGGCTGCTGACCGTTTTCAGGGAGTGTCTGGTAAAACGCAGGCAGGCTCAAGCATTTTCAGGTAGGGTTTCTGACGTCGGCTCCGGCCCCGATCAGCAGGATTACAGTGCACTGGATAAATAAGTCCTGGGCTGTGCAGAGACTGCATAAACTAATTTTTGTGCAGCTCTGCAACACATAGGAATGCACACTCGCACAGCGCTTTTAGCCTCCCCCTGTAGGCGGCAGCTATCTGATCGCAGAGCAGCAAAAAACGCAGCACAGCGATCAGATCTGAATTAGGCACTAAGACCTATTGGTCAATATAGGCTTTTTTTTTTTTTATTCCTTATTTTGCTTGAATCTTTACTGCTAGTATTCTGTTCTGCCTTTTCCCAGTGAAACGTTGTGTTTTAAATTAGAATGCAACATAAACATTCCAGCCCCTAGATTAATTTCTACATAAATGAGCACATGTAAATCAGTGGGAGTGATTAAAGTGTTTTCTCACACCCGCATCCCTCATCTAAAGTACCAGGTGATATAAATTGCACCAGGTTTAAAAGTGTACAGTGACTAAACCCGCTGCAAACTACTGTCATTTGAGTGGATTTCTGCTTGCCACCCCAGGATGGTGCGAATAGAAGTTATGGGCACTGGCAGCATGCGTGCCCAGCAGCACAAACAATTGAATAGGGCAACTGTCTACAGAGAATATTTTATTCACATCAGTCACTGCCTTCAGTGGAGCTTACAATCTATATTACGTACCATGGGGGTAAATCAGAGTTGATCGCAGCAGCAAATTTGTTAGCAGTTGGGTCAACCCATGTGCACAGCAGGGGGGGCAGATATAACATTTGCAGATAGAGTTAGATTTGGGTGGGTTCTTTTGTTTCTGTGCAGGGTAAATACTGGCTGTTTTATTTTTACACTGCAATTTAGATTTCAGTTTGAACACACCCCACCCAAATCCTAACTCTCTGCACATGTTATATCTGCCTCCCCTGCACTGCACATGGGCCCTCATTCCGAGTTATTCGCTCGCTAGCAGATTTTAGCAGCATTGCACACGCTAGGCCGCCGCCCTCTGGGAGTGTATCTTAGTTTAGCAGAATAGCGAACGAAAGATTAGCAGAATTGCGAATAAATAATTCTTAGCAGTTTCTGAGTAGCTCGACACTTACTCCTACACTGCGATCAGCTCAGCCCGTTTCGTTCCTGGTTTGACGTCACAAACACGCCCTGCTTTCGGCCAGCCACTCCCCCGGTTCTCCAGACACTCCCGCGTTTTATCCTGGCACGACTACGTTTTTCTGCACACTCCCAGAAAACGGTCAGTTTCCGCCCAGAAACACCCACTTCCTGTCAATCACACTCCGATCACTTCAACGATGAAAATTCTTTGTTCGGACGTGAGTAAATCTACTAAGTTTCGTGGTAAAATACTTAGCGCATGCGCACTGCGTACCATGCGCATTTTTGCCTTAATCGCTCCATTGTGAAAATCGGCAACGAGCTAACAACTCGGAATGACCCCCATGGTTTTGCCCAACTGCTAACAAATTTGCTGCTGCTATCAACTCTGAACTAGGCCCCGTATGACAGCAGTTCGTATTTTACACTGGCACCAGATCTGTTAACATGAAATACTTTTTTTATTTTCTGTATGATCAGCATAACTAATAATTGTATACAAGCCTTTAGAGCATGAATATGTGTAGAGCACAGGTAATAGCTGAGCGCCACTTAGACCCAGACAGAGTAGATAGACCCACTGCGCACTCTCCTTGGTCTGTTGGGGGAAATCCTTATGTTGCTGCTGCAGACCCCTCACAGGGCTTCTTCTCCAAACAAGTAAGCAGCACATAACTGTTCCTGATGCAGCTTATACCACAGCAGCACAGAGGAGCCAGGAGAGCAAGGATTACAGAGCATTTGCCCCTCACTTGCTGGTGTTTGGGTACTAGGGCTAATAAATACAATTACCCCATAGCACAGTCACATGTACATAGAACAATCACAAAGCTCCATCTCAGTCTCACTCAAAAAGTTCAGGTTTTCAGGAATTGAGAGAGGAGGAGTTAGGATTGCAGATGGGAGAAGTTGGGACTGTAGAGGGAGGAGTCAAGATTAAACAGTAAACCGCACCACCTAAAGAAAAGTCTAGATCTGTCCCTGCTCTGGATCCCCAGGCAGTCATTCACTTTATTTTGTGTCCTGAACCAACCAGATTATTGCCTTGGTTTCAGTTAATAAGATTTGTGGTATTTTTCTAGAAACTGTTGCAGAAGAAAAAGGTGGTTGTACCCATAGCAATCACTTGTTCTGCTTTCATTTTCTAGACCGTTGTATAAAAATGACAGATCATGATTGGTTTTTAAGGGATACTGTCATGTTCTAGGGTGCGAACATGCCTCATTTGTGACATGGCTATGCCCTAGTGCAGGAACGGTAGGAGTAACCAGTGTAGTGATTGATTTGTTTGCAGTTTGGAACAGTAATGGTATAGTAGCAGATGCAGAGCCATTCATATTGGACAATAAATTAAGCTGGGTACATGCTAGACCAGCGATGGCCAACCCGCGGCTCTCAAGCCGCATGCGGCTCTTTCATCCTCCGCATGCGGCTCGATACGCTCCCGGCCACCGCTACCCGACACAGTCCGGAACACATACTTCTATTAAGGTCTCCGGCGGCGGTGATTATCTTCAATTCAGCGCCGGCCCGTGAGACAATAAGTGCTCACGGACCGGCAGCTAAGAGCCCTGATTGGCTGCCGGACCGCGAGCTTTGATTGGCTCACGGACCGGTGCCGATTTGAAGATAGTCACCGCCGCCGGAGAGTGAGACTGAGGGTCAGGAGAGGCGCACACTGCGCTCTCCTCCCCTCATACACAGCAGTGCAGCATTGTGGTGAGCAGCTCTGGGTGTGGGGGGGGGGGGGGAGCGCACTGTGGGGACATATGTAGCTGGCACTGGGGGCATATCTGGTACTGCGGGGTCATATGTAGCTGGCACTGGGGGCATATCTGGCACCGCGGGGACATGTGTAGCTTGCACTGGGGGCATATCTGGCACTGGGGGCATATCGGGCACTGCGGGAACATATGTAGTTGGCACTGGGAGCATAACTGGCACTGCGGGGACATATATAGCTGGCACTGGGAGCATATCTGGCTCTGCGGGGACATGCGTAGCTGGCACTGGGGGCATATCTTGCACTGTGGGGACATATATGTAGCTGGCACTGGGGGCATATCTGGCACTGTGGGCACATATATGTAGCTGCACCGGGGGCATATCTGGCACTGCGGGGACATGCGTAGCTGGCACTGGGGGCATATCTGGCACTGTGGGGACATATGTAGCTGGCACTGGGGACATATCTGGCACTGTGGGGACGTGTATCTGGCACTGAGGGCATCTCTGGCACTGGGGGCATATATGTATATGGCACTGGGGGCATATCTGGCACCATGGGGCATATGTATAACTGGCACTGTGGGGCATATCTGGCACGGGGGGCATATCTGTATCTGGCACTGTGGGGACATGTGTATCTGGCACTGGGGGCATATATGTATCTGGCACTGGGGGCATATATGTATCTGGCACTGTGGAGCATATATGTACCTGGCACTGTGGAGCATATGTGTACCTGGAACTGTGGGGCACGTGTATCTGGCACAGGGGGCACATATGTATCTGGCACTGTGGGGGCACATATGTATCTGGCACTGTGGAGGCACCCGTTTGGCATTTTTATATGTATGTGGCACTGCACTGGGGCATTATATGTATGTGGCACTGTACTGGAACATTATATGTACGTGGCACTGTACAACATGACTAAAAACGGGGTTATGACACAATGTCATACTCCTACAAACGTCATACCGAAAGGTGTGCGCACAAAAATGTTGTGTGGCTTTGTGACAACTAGGCCACCCCCCCATTTTTGCACGTGCGCCTTTTGCGCACGCATGATAGTGGCTCTTCCCCTTGACTACAGATCTTTTCTGGCTCTTTGCCTCTGACTGGTTGGCCACCCCTGCGCTAGACGATATGCTTCATGAGCGATATAGTTAGTGTTTCCCCTTGAACTCCCGGCCGAACAAGGTAGCGCGCACACACTGAATGATATCGCTAACTATATCATTCAGTGACGTGATCCTATCTCTGTGCTATACATGCAACTTCAACGACATAGTCAAAATTGACCTACATGTACAGACTACAGAGGACCTCGTTAGTGGCCCGCGAAAGCACGCATCATTAAAGAGATTGTGCGTACACACTGGGCGATATTACAAATGATATCGCTAAATAGGGTGAAAATAAGTGGTATAGTTTAAAATATCGCATGGTGTGTAAAAAATATCGGTTATTCTGGTGATCTACCTAGTGCTCTGCTGTGGGTGAGATGGTTTCTACAATAGGATACATTTTATTGTCATTATCAAACAAAATTCGACAACGAAATTCGATTGTACAGCACACCAAACGATGATAAAAAGTTTGAACATAGGTATATAAAAAGCACACTAACACGCATGTGAGAGATGACATTTTATTCCCAATGAGTGTTTAACATGCGCAGAGCAGTTGGGAAGAAGCTATTCCGTAGACTATTTGTGCGTGCCTTCACTGATCTCAAACGCTTGCCAGAGAGTAATTTAGCATAAAGATAAGCAGCCGGATAGCTAGAATCAGACATTATACACCTAGCTCGATTTGTCAGTCTTGCTGCAAAGAGAACTTTAACAGTGTGCAGCTGGACCCCGATAATTTTACCAGCTAAGCGAACCAAGCGCTCTAACTCCTCTTGCTTATGTTCGGTACAGTTTCCGTACCAAACTATAAATCCATAGGTTAAAACACTGTCAATTGCACATCTGTAAAAATGTATTAACGTACCAACGCCCACACCTTTCTTGGAGTCTAGTGGATTTCAGGATGTTTTTCATGTAATGAGGGTGTGGTAGTTGGATCTGCCAGAAGTGTTTCTATTGTAATTTAATGAATGCATTGCAGTTACAAATAACCCCATCCCTACTGAGCATACACATTATGAGGTAGCAAGTCCTCTTTCTGTGTAATATTATAGCTCACGTTTTTTTCTGAGCTGTTTTTTTTTTTTCTATCGATGTTGTGTTCTCACTATTACAAGCATATAGCTTTCATTTGGTTAATAGGGGGGGATACAGTTGTTTTTGGGCATCGATAAATAATTCAATTGTTTTGCCGATCATGTGCGACTACATTACATATTGCAATTGTCACGCCCAAGAGAACCAGTTTTGTATGCGTATAGTGGCTAAATCTATGGAAAGTATTGCGCAAAACCCCTTATTATCAGAAGACTCGCTGATTTCTGCTCTCCACCTCAGGTGGTGGTGAGTAAAAACGATGCAATCGTACCCATATGCGAAAACAATTGAATCGCTTTGTTGGATGCCCATTATTTATGGGCGCTCGAAAAAACTATTGCATTTTTTGATGTGCGTGGGTAACACTCATGGTACACACTCACAGAGAAATACAATTCTGTGTATCTCTTTACACAGTTTGTTGTCGTTATTATAGCTAAAACATTTGAGAATCTAGTTTTGATGGAAGATGCTGAGAACATTTTGTTCAGGGCCACATGTAGCTGACACTGGGGTCCACTGTACAGTCTCCAATGCATCTATTTCATTATTCCCATTTCAAAGGCCCACAAATATTATTACAAATTCACATATTTTTGTCTTTATTACGTGTAAATTTCCATGAAAAGTGATTTTTCAGGAATTATCCAGTTTTCTCTGACGTCCTAGTGGATGCTGGGGACTCCGTAAGGACCATGGGGAATAGACGGGCTCCGCAGGAGACTGGGCACTCTATAAGAAAGATTTGGTACTATCTGGTGTGCACTGGCTCCTCCCTCTATGCCCCTCCTCCAGACCTCAGTTAGATTTCTGTGCCCGGCCGAGCTGGATGCACACTAGGGGCTCTCCTGAGCTAGAAAGAAAGTATATGTTAGGTTTTTTATTTTACAGTGAGACCTGCTGGCAACAGGCTCACTGCAACAAGGGACTAAGGGGAGAAGAAGCGAACCTACCTGCTTGCAGCTAGCTTGGGCTTCTTAGGCTACTGGACACCATTAGCTCCAGAGGGATCGACCGCAGGACCCGTCCTTGGTGTTCGTTCCCGGAGCCGCGCCGCCGTCCCCCTTACAGAGCCAGAAGCAAGAAGATGGTCCGGAAAATCGGCGGCAGAAGACTTCAGTCTTCACCAAGGTAGCGCACAGCACTGCAGCTGTGCACCATTGCTCCTCATACACACTTCACACTCCGGTCACTGAGGGTGCAGGGCGCTGGGGGGGGCGCCCTGAGCAGCAATAAAATCACCTTGGCTGGCAAAATAACCACAATATAAAGCCCCAGAGGCTATATATGTGGTAATTACACCTGCCAGAATACAGAAAAAAGCGGGAGAAAAGTCCGCCGAAAAAGGGGCGGAGCCATCTCCCTCAGCACACTGGCGCCATTTCTCCCTCACCGTTCCGCTGGAAGGAAGCTCCCTGACTCTCCCCTGCAGTCTACACTACAGAAAAGGGTAAAAAAGAGAGGGGGGGCACTAAATTTAGGCGCAGTAAATATTATAGCAGCTATAGGGGACATAATTCAGTTAGTCCCTGCATTATATAGCGCTCTGGTGTGTGCTGACATACTCTCTCTCTGTCTCCCCAAAGGGCTTTTGTGGGGTCCTGTCTCCTTTAAGAGCATTCCCTGTGTGTGTGCGGTGTGTCGGTACGGCTGTGTCGACATGTTTGATGAGGAGGCTTATGTGGAGGCGGAGCAGATGCCTATAAATGTGATGTCACCCCCTGCGGGTCAGACACCTGAGTGGATGGACTTATGGAAGGAATTACGTGCAAGTGTCGACTCCTTACATAAAAAATTTGACGACATGCCAAATGCGGGACAGCCGGCTTCTCAGCTCGTGCCTGCCCAGACAATTCAAAGGCCATCAGGGGCTCTAAAACGCCCACTACCTCAGATGGCAGACACAGATGTCGACACGGATACTGATACCAGTGTCGACGACGATGAGTCAAATTTAATGTCCACTAGGGCCATTCGTTGCATGATTGAGGCAATGAAAGAGGTATTACACATTTCTGATATAAACCCAGGTACCTCAAAAAAGGGTATTATGTTTGGGGAGAAAAAACTACCAATAGTTTTTCTCCCATCTGAAGAATTAAATGAAGTGTGTGAAGAAGCGTGGGCTTCCCCCGATAAAAAATTGGTGATTTCAAAAAAATTACTAATGGCGTTCCCTTTCTCGCCAGAGGATTGGTCACGTTGGGAAACTCCCCCTAGGGTGGATAAAGCGCTCACACGTTTGTCTAAAAAGGTGGCACTACCGTCTCCGGATACGGCCGCCCTAAAGGAACCTGCTGATAGAAAGCAGGAGGCTATCCTAAAGTCTATATATACACACACTGGTGTTATACTGAGACCAGCTATTGCTTCAGCGTGGATGTGCAGTGCTGCTGCTGCTTGGTCAGATTCCCTGTCGGAAAATATTGACACCCTAGACAGGGACACTATATTGCTAACCGTAGAGCATATAAAAGACTCAGTCTTGTACATGAGAGATGCACAGAGGGAGATCTGCCGGCTGGCATCTAGAATAAGTGCATTGTCCATTTCTGCTAGGAGAGGCTTATGGACTCGGCAGTGGACAGGGGATGCAGATTCTAAAAGGCACATGGAAGTTTTGCCTTATAAGGGTGAGGAGTTATTCGGGGATGGTCTCTCAGACCTTGTTTCCACAGCAACAGCTGGGAAGTCAGCATTTTTGCCCCATGTCCCCTCACAGCCTAAGAAAGCGCCGTATTATCAGGTACAGTCCTTTCGACCCCAGAAAAACAGGCGGGGAAAAGGCGGGTCCTTTCTGTCTAGAGGCAGAGTAAGGGGAAAAAAGCTGCAACACACAGCAGGTTCCCAGGAACAAAAGTCCTCCCCCGCTTCTTCCAAATCCGCCGCATGACGGTCGGGCTCCACAGGCGGAGCCAGGTACGGTGGGGGGCCGCCTCAAAAATTTCAGCGATCAGTGGCTTCGCTCACGGGTGGATCCCTGGATCCTTCAAGTAGTATCTCAGGGGTACAAGCTGGAATTCGAGGCGTCTCCCCCCCGCCGTTTCCTCAAATCGGCCTTACCGACAACTCCCTCGGGCAGGGAGGCTGTACTAGAGGCAATTCACAAGCTGTATTCCCAGCAGGTGATAGTCAAGGTACCCCTACTTCAACAAGGACGGGGTTACTATTCCACACTGTTTGTGGTACCGAAACCGGACGGTTCGGTGAGACCCATTTTAAATTTGAAATCCTTGAACACATACATAAAAAGATTCAAGTTCAAGATGGAATCGCTCAGGGCGGTTATTGCAAGCCTGGACGAGGGGGATTACATGGTATCCCTGGACATCAAGGATGCTTACCTGCATGTCCCAATTTACCTTCCTCACCAGGAGTACCTCAGATTTGTGGTACAGGATTGCCATTACCAATTCCAGACACTACCGTTTGGACTGTCCACGGCACCGAGGATGTTTACCAAGGTAATGGCAGAAATGATGATACTCCTTCGAAAAATGGGAGTTTTAATTATCCCGTACTTGGACGATCTCCTAATAAAGGCGAGGTCCAGGGAGCAGTCACTGGTCGGAGTAGCACTATCTCGGGAAGTGCTACAACAGCATGGCTGGATTCTAAACATTCCAAAGTCACAACTGGTTCCTTCCACACGCTTACTGTTCCTGGGGATGATTCTGGACACAGAACAGAAAAAAGTGTTTCTCCCGCAGGAGAAAGCCAAGGAGCTGTCATCTCTAGTCAGAGACCTCCTAAAACCAAAACGGGTATCGGTGCATCACTGCACACGAGTCCTGGGAAAAATGGTGGCTTCATACGAAGCAATTCCATTCGGCAGGTTCCATGCAAGGACCTTCCAGTGGGACCTCTTGGACAAGTGGTCAGGATCGCATCTTCAGATGCATCAACTGATAACCCTGTCTACAAGGACCTGGGTGTCTCTACTGTGGTGGCTGCAGAGTGCTCATCTTCTAGAGGGCCGCAGATTCGGCATACAGGACTGGGTCCTGGTGACCACGGATGCCAGCCTTCGAGGCTGGGGCGCAGTCACACAGGGAAGAAATTTCCAGGGACTTTGGTCAAGTCAGGAGTCGTCCCTACACATAAATATTCTGGAACTGAGTGCCATTTACAATGCCCTAAGTCAGGCAAGGCCCCTGCTTCAAAACCAGCCGGTTCTGATCCAATCAGACAACATCACGGCAGTCGCCCATGTAAACCGACAGGGCGGCACGAGAAGCAGGATGGCGATGGCAGAAGCCACAAGGATTCTCCGATGGGCGGAAAATCACGTACTAGCACTGTCAGCAGTGTTCATTCCGGGAGTGGACAACTGGGAAGCAGACTTCCTCAGCAGACACGACCTACACCCGGGAGAGTGGGGACTTCATCCAGAAGTCTTCCTACTGTTGGTAAACCGTTGGGAAAGGCCACAGGTGGACATGATGGCGTCCCGCCTCAACAAAAAGCTAAAGAGATATTGCGCCAGGTCAAGGGACCCTCAGGCGATAGCTGTGGACGCTCTAGTGACACCGTGGGTGTACCAGTCGGTTTATGTGTTCCCTCCTCTGCCTCTCATACCAAAGGTACTGAGAATAATAAGAAGGCGAGGAGTAAGAACGATACTCGTGGTTCCGGATTGGCCAAGAAGAGCTTGGTACCCGGAACTTCAAGAAATGTTATCAGAGGACCCATGGCCTCTACCGCTCAGACAGGATCTGCTACAGCAGGGGCCCTGTCTGTTCCAAGACTTACCGCGGCTGCGTTTGACGGCATGGCGGTTGAATTCCGGATCCTAAAGGAAAAGGGCATTCCGGAGGAAGTCATTCCTATGCTGATAAAAGCCAGGAAAGAAGTAACCGCAAACCATTATCACCGCATTTGGCGAAAATATGTTGCGTGGTGTGAGGCCAGGAAGGCCCCTACAGAGGAATTTCAGCTGGGTCGTTTTCTGCACTTCCTACAGTCGGGAGTGACTATGGGCCTAAAATTGGGTTCCATTAAGGTCCAGATTTCGGCTCTGTCGATTTTCTTCCAGAAAGAACTGGCTTCACTGCCTGAAGTTCAGACTTTTGTAAAGGGAGTGCTTCATATTCAGCCCCCTTTTGTGCCTCCTGTGGCACCTTGGGATCTCAATGTGGTGTTGAGTTTCCTAAAATCACATTGGTTTGAACCACTTAAAACTGTGGATCTAAAATATCTCACGTGGAAAGTGGTCATGTTATTGGCCTTGGCTTCGGCCAGGCGTGTGTCAGAATTGGCGGCTTTGTCATGTAATAGCCCTTATCTGATTTTCCATATGGATGGGGCAGAATTGAGGACTCGTCCCCAGTTTCTCCCTAAGGTGGTATCAGCTTTTCACTTGAACCAACCTATTGTGGTGCCTGCGGCTACTAGGGACTTGGAGGATTCCAAGTTACTGGACGTAGTCAGGGCCTTGAAAATTTATGTTTCCAGGACGGCTGGAGTCAGGAAAACTGACTCGCTTTTTTATCCTGTATGCCCCCAACAAATTAGGTGCTCCTGCTTCTAAGCAGACTATTGCTCGCTGGATTTGTAGCACAATTCAGCTGGCGCATTCTGCGGCTGGATTGCCGCATCCTAAATCAGTGAAAGCCCATTCCACGAGGAAGGTGGGCTCATCTTGGGCGGCTGCCCGAGGGGTCTCGGCTTTACAACTTTGCCGAGCTGCAACTTGGTCAGGGGCAAACACGTTTGCTAAATTCTACAAATTTGATACCCTGGCTGAGGAGGACCTTGAGTTCTCTCATTCGGTGCTGCAGAGTCATCCGCACTCTCCCGCCCGTTTGGGAGCTTTGGTATAATCCCCATGGTCCTTACGGAGTCCCCAGCATCCACTAGGACGTCAGAGAGAATAAGAATTTACTCACCGGTAATTCTATTTCTCGTAGTCCGTAGTGGATGCTGGGCGCCCATCCCAAGTGCAGATTGTCTGCAATACTTGTATATAGTTATTGCCTAACTAAAGGGTTATTGTTGAGCCATCTGTTGAGAGGCTCAGTTATATTTCATACTGTTAACTGGGTTTAATATCACGAGTTATACGGTGTGATTGGTGTGGCTGGTATGAGTCTTACCCGGGATTCAAAATCCTTCCTTGTTGTGTCAGCTCTTCCGGGCACAGTATCCTAACTGAGGTCTGGAGGAGGGGCATAGAGGGAGGAGCCAGTGCACACCAGATAGTACCAAATCTTTCTTATAGAGTGCCCAGTCTCCTGCGGAGCCCGTCTATTCCCCATGGTCCTTACGGAGTACCCAGCATCCACTACGGACTACGAGAAATAGAATTACCGGTGAGTAAATTCTTATTTTTATTCCCACACATTAAAGCTTGTTCTCTGAATATCCGTAACATGTTTTTCTCACCACAAATGTTATGGGAATAAGGCATACTGTAATGGAGCTGTGAATTACTTTTTCCACTGTAACAGAATGGGAAGTCGGGTGGCACAGTGATTAGCATTGTTGTCTCCCTGGGGTCTTATGTTCAAATACTATCTGCATAGAGTTCATACATTCTCTTAGTTCTGAAAAGGTTTTCCCCTAAGAGCTTCTGTTTCCTCCCATCCAAAAACATACAGATAGAGGAATTTGCTGCTGACTAAATTGTGTGGGTGGGTGTATGTTTGTGTGAAATTAGGACCTTCTGAGGCAGGGATTGATGTGAATAAATAAGATGTTTAATGTGCAATATCTTGGGGCGAATTCAATTAGCAGCGGTAAATTAGCGCCTCGGGAAAAGGACTTTAACTTTAACCTATAGGGAGCAATTCAGTTGTTTTGCCCCGCGGCTACCACTAGATGGCACCCAATTAAGCACTTCAATTGTTGCTCCGTTCGGCCGCGAATAGTTGCCAGGGGACACATTTCAGCTCACAGCCTCCAGAGGTACACTCGTTGAGCTTGCTCATTGTGAGAGCTTGCATTCTAAAGTGAAGCTTGGCTGTTTAAGTGAATTGTGAGTTTGAAACAGCAGCAGGTGAGTTAGAATACAGAAAAAGGTGAGTTTTATAATACGCAATCAGGAACACAAAAATTAGCAATACCATTAAAATCTGATACAATGTTTGGGCTAGTGCAGTGCAATATAAAGCATTTGTTTGGAAAGAGGCATTGTGGAGACTCAGCTGCTGTCCAATCTGTGAGCAATTTTCTCTGCTGAAGGAGGAGATAGCTAAACTGCATGCTGAGATGTGTAGGATGTCTGTGTCTTTGAGGCCTCCACTGCTTTCAAAATACATTTTGCCTGGACTACTATGGGCTCTCAAGGGCAGAGATTTCCAGAGGGACACTAAAAAACTCATATGCTACTCTTGCAGGGCTGGAAGATACAACTAATAGAGGCACTACAGAACAGGAGGATATGGGGACATCTACTAACTATCTCCAAAAAGGACTTCATTTCTCTTGGGAGATTCCATTATTTAGTGTTCCCTCTAGAAATTAAATGGAGCAGGGCGCCGGACTCCGGGGGCATATTTGCGCGCACGCCCGAAACGGGGCTCGGCCATGTAAATTTGGGGGCGTGGCTACTCTTACGTCAGTTTAGTGGCCGGTGCGGCCCACAGACGCTGCTGTAGGGGGCGTCCGTTGCCGGCGGCGTCACTGTTGATGGCGTGCCCAGCACCTCCGTCGGTGCTGGGCTTCCCCCAGCTCTCTCCCAAAGCGTGAATGGATGCCGTGCGCATGCGCACGGCATCTTTACACGCTGGGAGGGCAAGAAGCAGGCGGCTGTTCTAGCAGCGCGCCGCAAAAGGGGCAGGGTGGGTTTTGCCTTTTAAAAAACGGGCAGGGCGCGGTGCCCTGCTAAAACAGCCTAGAGTGAACACTAATTATTAGAGGAATACATCTGGGAATTGCAAATGAAGTAGAGAAACTAGTAAGGTGCTTATTTGGAGCCACAGCTCCAAGGGATAAAGAGCGCGTGCTAAGAATTGTGAAGGCAGCAAGAAAAGATGGGGAGGTGGATTTCATTGTCCACCTAGAGACAAATGACCTGGCTAATGCTGAACTCATGGCCATAAAAGATGAATTTAGGAAGTTAGGGACTGCTCTGAAGCAGGTAGCAACTAGTGATGTGCACCGGACATTTTTCGGGTTTTGTGTTTTGGTTTTGGATTCGGTTCCGCGGCCGTGTTTTGGATTCGGACGCGTTTTGGCAAAACCTCCCTGAAAATTTTTTGTCGGATTCGGGTGTGTTTTGCATTCGGGTGTTTTTTTACAAAACCCCCTCAAAAACAGCTTAAATCATAGAATTTGGGGGTCATTTTGATCCCATAGTATTATTAACCTCAATAACCATAATTTCCACTCATTTTCAGTCTATTCTGAACACCGCACAATATTATTTTTAGTCCTAAAATTTGCACCGAGGTCGCTGGATGACTAAGCTAAGCGACCCAAGTGGCCGACACAAACAGCTGGCCCATCTAGGAGTGGCACTGCAGTGTCAGACAGGATGGCACTTCAAAAAAATAGTCCCCAAACAGCACATGATGCAAAGAAAAAAAGGAGGTGCACCAAGGTCGCTGGATGGCTAAGCTAAGCGACACAAGTGGCCGACACAAACACCTGGCCCATCTAGGAGTGGCACTGCAGTGTCAGGCAGGATGGCACTTCAAAAAAAATAGTCCCCAAACAGCACATGATGCAAAGAAAAATGAAAGAAAAAAGAGGTGCAAGATGGAATTGTCCTTGGGCCCTCCCACCCACCCTTATGTTGTATAAACAGTACATGCACACTTTAACAAACCCATCATTTCAGGGTCTGCCACACAACTGTGACTGAAATGACTGGTTGGTTTGGGCCCCCACCAAAAATAGAAGCAATCAATCTCTCCTTGCACAAACTGGCTCTACAGAGGCAAGATGTCCACCTCCTCCTCATCGTCCGATTCCTCACCCCTTTCACTGTGTACATCCCACTCCTCACAGATTATTAATTCGTCGCCCCACTGGAATCCACCATCTCAGGTCCCTGTGTACTTTCTGGAGGCAATTGCTGGTGAATGTCTCCACGGAGGAATTGATTATAATTCATTTTGATGAACATCATCTTCTCCACATTTTCTGGAAGTAACCTACTACGCCGATTGCTGACAAGGTGAGCGGCTGCACTAAACACTCTTTCGGAGTACACACTGGAGGGTGGGCAACTTGGGTAGAATAAAGCCAGTTTCTGCAAGGGCCTCCAAATTGCCTCTTTTTCCTGCCAGTATACGTACGGACTGTCTGATGTGCCTACTTGGATGCGGTCACTCATATAATCCTCCACCATTCTTTCAATGGTGAGAGAATCATATGCAGTGACAGTAGACGACATGTCAATAATCGTTGGCAGGTCCTTCAGCACTCGCTCCAGACTGCCCTGCATCACCGCCAGCGGGTGGGCTCGGAATTCTGAGCCTTTTCCTCGCTCCCCCAGTTGCGGGAGAATGTGAAGGAGGAGCTGTTGACGGGTCACGTTCCGCTTGACTTGACAATTTTCTCACCAGCAGGTCTTTGAACCTCTGCAGACTTGAGATCCAACGTAGGTTTTAAATCTAGGATCGAGCACGGTGGCCAAAATGTAGTGCTCTGATTTCAACAGATTGACCACCCGTGAATCCTGGTTAAGCGAATTAAGGGCTCCATCCACAAGTCCCACATGCCTAGCGGAATCGCTCTGTTTTAGCTCCTCCTTCAATGTCTCCAGCTTCTTCTGCAAAAGCCTGATGAGGGGAATGACCTGACTCAGGCTGGCAGTGTCTGAACTGACTTCACGTGTGGCAAGTTCAAAGGGTTGCAGAACCTTGCACAACATTGAAATCATTCTCCACTGCGCTTGAGTCAGGTGCATTCCCCCTCCATTGCCTATATCGTAGGCAGATGTATAGGCTTGAATGGCCTTTTGCTGCTCCTCCATCCTCTGAAGCATATAGAGGGTTGAATTCCACCTCGTTACCACCTCTTGCTTCAGATGATGGCAGGGCAGGTTCAGGACTGTTTGCTGGTGCTCCAGTCTTCGGCACGCGGTGGCTGAATGCCGAAAGTGTCCCGCAATTCTTCGGGCCACCGACAGCATCTCTTGCACGCCCCTGTCGTTTTTTAAATAATTCTGCACCACCAAATTCAATGTATGTGCAAAACATGGGGCGTGCTGGAATTTGCCCAGATGTAATGCACGCACAATATTGCTGGCGTTGTCCGATGTCACAAATCCCCAGGAGAGTCCATTTGAGGTAAGCCATTCTGCGATGATGTTCCTCAGTTTCCGTAAGAGGTTGTCAGCTGTGTGCCTCTTCTGGAAAGCGGTGATACAAAGCGTAGCCTGCCTAGGAACGAGTTGGCGTTTGCGAGATGCTGCTACTGGTGCCGCCGCTGCTGTTCTTGCTGCGGGAGGCAATACATCTACCCAGTGGGCTGTCACAGTCATATAGTCCTGAGTCTGCCCTGCTCCACTTGTCCACATGTCCGTGGTTAAGTGGACATTGGGTACAACTGCATTTTTTAGGACACTGGTGACTCTTTTTCTGAGGTCTGTGTACATTTTCGGTATCGCCTGCCTAGAGAAATGGAACCTAGATGGTATTTGGTACCGGGGACACAGTACCTCAATCAAGTCTGTAGTTGCCTGTGAATTAACGGTGGATAACGGAAACACGTTTCTCACCGCCCAGGCTGCCAAGGCCTGAGTTATCCGCTTTGCAGCAGGATGACTGCTGTGATATTTCATCTTCCTCGCAAAGGACTGTTGGACAGTCAATTGCTTACTGGAAGTAGTACAAGTGGTCTTCCGACTTCCCCTCTGGGATGACGATCGACTCCCAGCAGCAACAACAGCAGCGCCAGCAGCAGTAGGCGTTACACTCAAGGATGCATCGGACTAATCCCAGGCAGGAGAGGACTCGTCAGACTTGATAGTGACATGGCCTGCAGGACTATTGGCTTTCCTGTGTAAGGTGGAAATTGACACTGAGGGAGTTGGTGGTGTGGTTTCCAGGAGCTTGGTTACAAGAGGAAGGGATTTAGTGGTCAGTGGACTGCTTCTGCTGTCATCCAAAGTTTTTGAACTTGTCACTGACTTATGAAGAATGCGCTGCAGGTGACTTATAAGGGAGGATGTTCCGAGGTGGTTAACGTCCTTACCCCTACTTATTACAGCTTGACAAAGGCAACACACGGCTTGACACCTGTTGTCCGCATTTGTGTTAAAATAATTCCACACCGAAGAGGTGATTTTTTTAGTAATTTGACCAGGCATGTCAATGGCCATATTCGTCCCACGGACAACAGGTGTCTCCCCGGGTGCCTGACTTAAACAAACCACCTCACCATCAGAATCCTCCTTGTCAATTTCCTCCTCAGCGCCAGTAACACCCATATCCTCATCCTGGTGTACTTCAACAGTGACATCTTCAATTTGACTATCAGGAACTGGACTGCGGGTGCTCCTTCCAGCACTTGCAGGGGGCGTGCAAATGGTGGAAGGCGCCACCTCTTCCCGTCCAGTGTTGGGAAGGTCAGGTATCGCACCCGACACAATTGGACTCTCCTTGGGGATTTGTGATTTAGAAGAACGCACAGTTCTTTGCTGTGCTTTTGCCAGCTTAACTCTTTTAATTTTTCTAGCGAGAGGATAAGTGCTTCCATCGTCATGTGAAGCTGAACCACTAGCCATGAACATAGGCCAGGGCCTCAGCCGTTCCTTGCCACTCCGTGTCGTAAATGGCATATTGGCAAGTTTACGCTTCTCCTCAGACGCTTTTAATTTTGATTTTTGGGTCATTTTACTGAACTTTTGTGTTTTGGATTTTACATGCTCTCTACTATGACATTGGGCATCGGCCTTGGCAGACGACGTTGATGGCATTTCATCGTCTCGGCCATGACTAGTGGCAGCAGCTTCAGCACGAGGTGAAAGTGGATCTTGATCTTTCCCTATTTTACCTTCCACGTTTTTGTTCTCCATTTTTTAATGTGTGGAATTATATGCCAGTATCAATAGCAATGGCCTACTACTATATATACTGCGCACAACTGAAATGCACCACAGGTATGTATGGATAGTATACTTGACGACACAGAGGTAGGTAGAGCAGTGGCCTACTGTACCATACTGCTATATATTTTATATACTGGTGGTCAGCAAACTGTGCAAAACTGAAATGCACCACAGGTATGGATGGATAGTATACTTGACGTCACAGAGGTAGGTAGAGCAGTGGCCTTCTGTACCGTACTCCTATATATTATATACTGGTCGTCAGCAAAATTATGCACTGTACTCCTACTATATACTACAATGCAGCACAGATATATGGAGCGTTTTACAGGCAGAGAACGTATAATACTGGTGGTCACTGGTCAGCAAAACTCTGCACTGTACTCCTCCTATATAATACTGCTGGTCCCCAGTCCCCACAATAAAGCAGTGTGAGCACAGATATATGCAGCACACTGAGCACAGATATGGAGCGTTTTTCAGGCAGACAACGTATACTGGTGGTCACTGGTCAGCAAAACTCTGCACTGTACTCCTCCTATATAATACTGCTGGTCCCCAGTCCCCACTATAAAGCAGTGTGAGCACAGATATATGCAGCACACTGAGCACAGATATGGAGCGTTTTTCAGGCAGACAACGTATACTGGTGGTCACTGGTCAGCAAAACTCTGCACTGTACTCCTCCTATATAATACTGCTGGTCCCCAGTCCCCACAATAAAGCAGTGTGAGCACAGATATATGCAGCACACTGAGCACAGATATGGAGCGTTTTTCAGGCAGACAACGTATAATACTGGTGGTCACTGGTCAGCAAAACTCTGCACTGTACTCCTCCTATAATACTGCTGGTCCCCAGAATAAAGATATTTGCACTGCAGCCCCCTGAAACAAAGTGAGAGGACGCCAGCCACGTCCTCTCACTATCATTTCCAATGCACGAGTGAAAAATGGCGGCGACGCGCGGCTCCTTATATAGAATCCGAATCTTGTGAGAATCCGACAGCAGGATGATGACTTTCGGGCGTGCTCGGTTTAACCGAGCAAGGCGGGAGGATCCGAGTCTGCCTCAGACCCGTGTAAAAAGTAAGAAGTTCGGGGGGGTTCTGATTCCGAGGAACCGAACCCGCTCATCACTATTAGCAACCACTGTGACTTTTTCAGAAGTATTGCCAGTACACAGAGGGGAAGACAGAACTCATTGCATCAGAAACTTCAATGTTTGGCTAAGGACATGGTGCAATGAGGAGAGATTTTGATTTATAGGCCATAATCACACCATCTGGCAAGATAGGAGCTTATACAAAAGTGATGGCCTACACTTATCTTCAAGGGGAACGAGAATACTAACTGAGCAGTTTGGATGTTTCATCAAGAACTATTTAAACTAACAGAGGGGGACAGGTGAACCAAATAGGAATAAAGCAATCTGCTCCCCCAACACAGAGGTATTGTTTCTGCAGGCAATGGAATAGGAAGCATATCCACAGCAACAGAAGATAATTCAGATCAAAAACAAATAAACATAGGTAGAGAGAAGAACATAGCTAGGAACAGGAAAAGCACAAACAAGACTCTAAAAGCTATGTGTGCAAATGCTAGGAGCTTAGGAAATAAAATCCCAGAACTAACTGCAATAATGACAAGGGATGATCTAGATATTGTGGCAATTACAGAGTCATGGTGCAATGAAAATCATGACTGGGACATAGCTATACCGGGATATACTTTATTTAGGAAGGACAGAATGGGTAAAAATGGAGGAGGGGTAGCAATGTATATAAAAAAAAAGCATAAATACTACCTTAATACAAAGTATTGAAGAAAAAACTGAGGCCCTTTGGGTGACCATAGAAATGGGAGAAGTCTATTATTCGTATTGGCGTGATATACAGGCCACCAGGACAGGAAGAAGAACTAGACAAGAACCTATTGCAGGACATAACTAAAATGGCATTAAAAGGAGAAGTAATAATCATGGGAGATTTTAATCTTCCTGATGTAAACTGGAAGGTGTCTGTTGCTAGTTCCACTAGATTTTAAATTCCCTTCAGGGAGCATCCCTCCACCAATTGGTGAGGGAGCCCACTCAGAAAGACGCAATATTAGACTTAATACTTACAAATGGAGACAGAATATCGGACGTAAATGTGAGTGAAAACCTGGGATCCAGTGATCATCAAGAAGTATGGTTCAGCATAAAGACCGAGACTGACTCGTCCCATACAAAAACAAAGGTGCTGGATTTTAGGAAGGCTGATTTTGTAGGGATGGGAAAATATGTAAGCAATTCTTTGGCAGAGTGGAAGAACTTGGAAGCAGTGCAGAAGAGGTGGGAAACATTAAAAAGTGCAATATTAAAGCAACAGACCTTTGTATCAAAAGTGTTAGGAAAAACACAAGGAAAAGGAAACCAGTGTGGTTTGCGAAAAGAAGTAGCAAATATTGTGGAAGAAAAAAAGATGGCTTTTAGGAAATATAAGCAGACACAAAATAATGAAGACAAAGAGATATATCTTGTTAGACAGAAGGAGACTAAGAAGGTAATCAGATGTGCAAAGGCACAAGCTGAGGAGAAAATGGCCCAGTCAGTGGGTAAAGGAGGCAAAACTTTTTTTAGGTATATAAGCGAAAGGAGAAAAACAAAAGGCGGAATTATAAAACTAAAGACAGAGACTGGGAGTCTTGTTGAGGAAGACAATGTAATAGCAGATCATCTTAATAATTATTTTTGCTCAGTATTCACTACTGAAAGAGAGGGGATGGGGCCACAGTTAAGTTGCAGAGATATTCAGGAAAATGAAACAAGTACATTTACAGAGGAGAAGGTCCTTACAGAACTCTCAAAGCTGAAAGTGGACAAATCTATGTTGCCAGATGGGATACATCCAAGGATACTAAAAGAACTTAGAGAGGTGCTGGTAGCACAATTGACAGAATTATTCAACCAGTCATTAGCTACCGGAGTAATACCAGAGGACTGGAAAATAGCGAACGTAGTCCCACTGCACAAAAGTGGAAGCAAGGAAGAGGCAAACAACTACAGACCAGTGAGCCTTACATCAGTAGTAGAGAAATTGATGGAAACACTCTTAAAAGAAAGAGTTGTAGATTATCTCAAATCCAGCAATTTACAGGATCCCAAACACTGTGTGACTAAAGTGATGGATAAAGGTGGAGCCGTGGATATAACTTATCTAGACTTCAGTAAGGCTTTTGACACTGTTCCACATCGCAGACTGCTAAATAAACTTGGAAGCTTTGGATTGGATACTAGGATTGTTGAATGGATAAGATCTTGGTTGCAGGATAGAAAACGGAGAGTTGTGGTAAATGGAGTGCATTCACAAGAGGGAAATGTTACTAGTGGAGTACCCCAGGGATCTGTACTTGGACCAGTGCTTTTTAATATCTTTATTGGTGACATTGCAAATAGTATTACAGGGAAAGTATGCCTTTTTGCAGATGACACAAAGGTATGCAAGAGGGTAGACACACCAGCTGGGGTAAAACAAATGATTGAGGATCTAGGTAGACTAGAGGAATGGTCAAGAGTGTGGCAATTACAGTTTAATGCCAAAAAATGCAAAATCATGCACTTGGGTCTCAAAAATCCAAAGGCTAAATATAGTATTAATGGCACTATACTGGAAACTACTGAGGAGGAAAGGGATCTAGGAGTCACTATTTCAGGTGACTTAAAGGCTGGTGAGCAATTTAACAAAGCAATGAGGAAGGCTAGTCAGATGCTTGGCTGCATTGGGAGAGGAATCAGCAGCAGAAAGAAAGAAGTAATAATGCCACTGTATAGGTCATTGGTACGGCCTCATCTAGAATACTGTGTTCAATTATGGAGGCCATATCTTCAAAAGGATATTAATACATTAGAGACTGTACAGAGAAGGGCAACTAAAATGGTGCATGGCCTACATCACAATACATACCAAGAAAGACTAAAAAATCTCAATACGTATAGTTTGGAGCAGAGAAGGGAAAAGGAGGGACATGATAGAAACTTTCAAATATATCAAGGGTTTTAACAAAGTCCAGGAGGGAAACATTCTCCAAATGAAGAGAAGCAATAAGACACGAGGACATGCACTGAGACTGGAGGGGGGGAGGTTCAGGGGAAATTTGCGGAAAAATTACTTCACAGAAAGGGTAGTGGACAAGTGGAATAGCATCCCATCAGAAGTGGTAGAGGCTAAGACAGTAGACCAATTTAAACATGCATGAGATAGACATAAGGATATCCTTACAAAGAAATAAGGATCAACTAAGGATTGAGCTAAAAATATGATAAAAAAAATAAAAAATAAAAAAAAGCGTAGACTATATAGGCCAAGTGGTTCTTATCTGCCGTCAAATTCTATGTTTCTAGGTAGCGAGCTGAAATGTGCCAAAAGTCGGCTGTTTGGGTGCCCACACAGCACTTTTTGCGTTGTGCCCATTTAGTTTAGACGGGTTTAGCAGCTTTATGCTGCTAAACATGATCTGTTTAGGGACGACATGCGTGAAAAATAAACATCCGAATATTGGTGGTCATTCCAAGTTGTTCGCTCGCTAGCTGTTTTTAGCAGCCGTGCAAACGCTATGCCGCCTCCCACTGGGAATGTATTTTAGCTTAGCAGAAGTGCGAACGAAAGGATCGCAGAGCGGCGGCAAAGTTTCTTTGTGCAGTTTTAGAGTAGCTCAAAATCTACTCAGCGCTTGCGATCACTTCAGACTGTTCAGTTCCTGTTTTGACGTCACAAACACGCCCTGCGTTCGCCCAGCCATGCCTGCGTTTTTACTGGCACGCCTACGTTTTTACGAACACTCCCTGAAAACTGTCAGTTGACACCCAGAAACACCCACTTCATGTCAATCACTCTGCGGCCAGCAGTGCGACTGAAAAGCTTCGCTAGACCCTGTGTGAAACTACATCGCTCGTTGTAATAGTACGTTGCGCATGCGCATTGCGCCGCATACGCATGTGCAGAAGTGCCATTTTTTTGCCTCATCGCTGCACAGCGACCGAATGCAGCTAGCGATCAACTCGGAATGACCACCCTTGTCTTGTTTGTGAATCCAGTTTAAGATGACCTGGGCTTAGTGGCAAGAACCCAATCTCCTGCTGCAAGCAGCCATAGAAATATGTGTAGACTGCGGCCATAAAGGGATGCACATGGGTCATTCCGACCCGATCTCTCGCTGCAGTTTGTTGCAGCGATCGGGTCGGATCTGCGCCGGCGCCGCAGTGCGCCGGCGCATGGCAGCTTTCGTTGCCTAGCGATCGCCTCTGAGAGAGAGGCGGTCGCTGGGTGGGAGGGGGCTGACCGGCGGCATTAAGCCGCCGTTTAGGGGGAGAGGTCTGGCCAACGCAGGCGTGGCTGGACCGTTGGGTGAGCAGGGCCGCGGCAGCTGGGTGACGTCTCACGCAGCCGCTGCGGCCCGCGGCTGTGACAATTGACTCCCTGCCAGCCGCAGGAGCTGCGCTGGCCGGGAGTTACTCCTCAAATACAAAGGCATCGCTGCTGTGCGATGCTTTTGTATTTGTTTGGGGGGGGGGGCGGCACTGACATGCGGGGCGGGCTAGCTCTGTGCTGGGCGTCCCCCCGCATGTCAGGGAAGAAGATCGTAGCTGTGCTAAATTTAGCACAGCTACGATCAACTCGGAATGACCCCCATAGTTAGCAATAATACGAATGCAGGATGCAGCATTTAAACAATGCTCACTTGGTATCAAACGGCCTATTGTGTGACAAGAAGACCTTCTCCTCACCATCACAACAACATAACCAGCCAAAGGCAGGATGGAGGCATAGGGAAACTCATTTCTCTATAGATTATAAATTTGCGAATAAGACCCTCTTACCACTTTGTCCGTCGATTATTACCCAGCTTTATTTTATTTGGAAGGGTAAAGCACAACTGAATATGATGGTGTTACTTAATAAATCATGTTGCTTATGGAAAGTTCTGACCCCATCATTAACGGCGCATAATCAAGATTTCTCAGGCAAAGTGGATTTTTTTTTTTCCCAGTTTTAGTGAGTCTGTACCCAAGGTCGCCTCGGTGTCTTGTTCTTCACTGACATGGGGTTGAATCCAGTGTAATCTTCTATTAATGTATTCCAACCACTTCAAGAGTCAACGTGCTATGCTTTCTTCTCTGCACGCCGTTGTTACAATACATGGTTATTTGAGATACTGTCGCCTTCCTGTCTGCTTGAACAAGTCTGTCCTTTCTCCTCTGACCTCTTTCATTACCAAGGTGTTTTTTTTGCTGACATAACTGCCACTCACTGGTCTTTTTTCTGTTTTATGTACCATTCTCTGTAAGCTCTAGAAACTCTTGTCTATGGAACATAGGACATCAACAGTTTTGGAGATACTCCAACCACTTCATCAATAAGGCACAATGTGCATATTGGCCACTTACACTAGTGCCGACATTTCAAGGTTTCCCTCACACATCTATGGTTAAAATTACTTAATGTCATGTTTATTCCCAATTTTGGTGTTTGGTCTAAACAACAACTGTACCTCTTTGCCATACTAGCTTTTATGCCTTGCGTTGTTGACACATGATTGGTATTCACAAACAGCTGCTCAGGTGTACCTAATAAGTGGCCACTAAACGTGTTCTGTTATGATATTTTTGTCTTTTGTGAAGTTTAATAACATTCTTATTTAAAGCTTTTACTCTTCAGTTCCAGGTGGATGTGATGTACTTATTGTTAACTATATTTACATATTTATTTTATTTATATTTTATATCTTTTTGTAAAATTAGGTTTCATTTTGTATAACAGGAAACCAACAAACAAAAAATAACTGCATACCCTAATGGCACAAAAATAAAATCACAACTATCACAGGGGACTGTAAGGCCAAAAAAGAAACAAAACCAAAAAGACATCAACAAGCGTCTAAAACAAAAGATTGAATATTTATAAATCTAGTGATTTATCTACACAAACTGCATCCATGAATCAAGGGACTTTAAACAATAACTACAATATAAATAAAGCAAAATACGAAGTAAGAACAAGTGTAAAACCCAAATGTCAGTGCTGACACTAGGATCTAACCTAAAAAAATTGAGTATGAGTAGCTGTCGTTAGTATGCACAAAAATGCTTTATAGTTCCACACAGTTTAAAAAATAATCCAAACGCAAGTGATCTAGTGCAGAATGTAAAAATATATAGTATCAGTTAGACACAATTGGAGTTAATGTCAGTCAGTGACCACCTTCTGCCCCCCCCCCCCCCCCATTGATGACCACTTCTCACTCCTGCCTTCAAGACATCTACCACGCTACCCTTAACGTAAGGAACACTGTACCTCATTCTGTCAGAATCTCCCCTTAGACTACACAATCTCAGTTTATATTCTCTTCTCTCCTACATCCATAACACCTTGTGTCCCACAATACCTCCATTCCTTCCTCCAACATTTTAGATTGTAAGCTCTCTCGAACAGGCCCCTCCCTCCTTTTGTGGTGCCTCCTAAATGAATGGTAATAATCCGGCCATGAGAACCATCTTTTCCCTGAGTTACGGCAGCATCTACTGTATGTGGGAGAGATTGAGTCTGAATATGTGTGGGCCTACAGTAGTTCTGTGGCTTTTATACTTAATATTTTTTTTATTTTGGATGGGGATGAATTATCAGCATTTCTTTGCTTCTATTCACAACACTTACATTTAAGTCCAGCTTTACACACAATTTTAGAATAGACTCCACTGAATTCCTGGAGATGGTTCAGTTTCTCCGAGGCTTTATCATTAACACTTCTATTTTTCGTTAGAATGTTTACTAAAGGTCGATTTTCATTGATCTTTGTATTGCTAAAAATAGATCTTAATTAATGTTGTGTTTTGAGAGCTAAACACAATTACCAATATGATTTCTCTGACGTCCTAGTGGATGCTGGGAACTCCGAAAGGACCATGGGGAATAGCGGCTCCGCAGGAGACTGGGCACAACTAAAGAGAGCTTTTAGGTCACCTGGTGTGCACTGGCTCCTCCCACTATGACCCTCCTCCAAGCCTCAGTTAGATTTTGTGCCCGGCCGAGGTTGGATGCACACTAGGGGCTCTCTTGAGCTTCTAGAAAGAAAGTATATAATTAGGTTTTTTATTTTACAGTGAGACCTGCTGGCAACAGGCTCACTGCAGCGAGGGACTAAGGGGAGAAGAAGCGAACCTACCTGCTTGCAGCTAGCTTGGGCTTCTTAGGCTACTGGACACCATTAGCTCCAGAGGGATCGACCGCATGGAACTGGCCTTGGTGTTCGGTCCCGGAGCCGCGCCGCCGTCCCCCTTACAGAGCCAGAAGCAAGAAGAGGTCCGGAAAATCGGCGGCAGAAGACATCAGTCTTCACCAAGGTAGCGCACAGCACTGCAGCTGTGCGCCATTGCTCCTCATGCACACTTCACACTCCGGTCACTGAGGGTGCAGGGCGCTGGGGGGGGGCGCCCTGAGCAGCAATAAAAACACCTTGGCTGGCATATATATCACAATATATAGCCCCAGAGGCTATATATGTGATAAATACCCCCTGCCAGAATCCATAAAAAAGCGGGAGAAAAGTCCGCGAAAAAGGGGCGGAGCTATCTCTCTCAGCACACTGGCGCCATTTTCTCTTCACAGTGCAACTGGAAGACAGCTCCCCAGGCTCTCCCCTGTAGTTTTCAGGCTCAAAGGGTTAAAAAGAGAGGGGGGGGCACTAAATTTAGGCGCAATATTGTATATACAAGCAGCTATTGGGAAAAATTCACTCAATATAGTGTTAATCCCTAAATTATATAGCGCTCTGGTGTGTGCTGGCATACTCTCTCTCTGTCTCCCCAAAGGGCTGTGTGGGGTCCTGTCCTCAGTCAGAGCATTCCCTGTGTGTGTGCGGTGTGTCGGTACGGCTGTGTCGACACGTTTGATGAGGAGGCTTATGTGATGGCAGAGCAGATGCCGATAAATGTGATGTCGCCCCCTGTGGGGCCGACACCAGAGTGGATGGATAGGTGGAAGGTATAAACCGACAGTGTCAACTCCTTACATAAAAGGCTGGATGACGTAACAGCTATGGGACAGCTGGCTTCTCAGCCCGCGCCTGCCCAGGCGTCTCAAAGGCCATCAGGGGCTCAAAAACGCCCGCTCCCTCAGATGGCAGACACAGATGTCGACACGGAGTCTGACTCCAGTGTCGACGAGGTTGAGACATATACACAATCCACTAGGAACATCCGTTACATGATCCCGGCAATAAAAAATGTGTTACACATTCTGACATTAACCCAAGTACCACTAAAAAAGGGTTTTATGTTTGGGGAGAAAAAGCAGGCAGTGTTTTGTTCCCCCATCAAATGAGTGAATGAAGTGTGAAAAAGCGTGGGTTCCCCCGATAAGAAACTGGTAATTTCTAAAAAGTTACTGATGGCGTACCCTTTCCCGCCAGAGGATAAGTTACGCTGGGAGATATCCCCTAGGGTGGATAAGGCGCTCACACGTTTGTCAAAAAAGGTGGCACTGCCGTCTTAGGATACGGCCACTTTGAAAGTACCTGCTGATAAAAAGCAGGAGGCTATCCTGAAGTCTGTATTTACACACTCCGGTACTAGACTGAGACCTGCAGATAGTGCTGCTGCAGCGTGGTCTGTAACCCTGTCAAACAGGGATACTATTTTGCAGACATAAGACATCGTCTTATATATGAGGGATGCACAGAGGGATATTTTGCCGGCTGGCATCCAGAATTAATGCAATGTCCATTCGGTCAGGACTGACTTTAAAAGGCACATAGAGCCTTATAAAGGTGAGGAATTGTTTGGGGATGGTCTCTGGGACCTCGTATCCACAGCAACAGCTGGGAAGAAAATTTTTTTACCTCAGGTTTCCTCACAGCCTCAGAAAGCACTGTATTATCAGGTACAGTCCTTTCGGCTTCAGAAATGCAAGCGTGTAAAACGAGGGAAGAGGGAAAAAGCTGCACCAGTCAGCCAGTTCCCAGAATCAAAATTCTTCCCCCGCTTCCTCTGAGTCCACCGCATGACGGGGGGGCTCCACAGGCGTAGCCAGGTACGGTGGGGGGCCGCCTCAAAAATTTCAGCGATCAGTGGGCTCGCTCACTAGATCCTTCAAGTAGTATTTCAGGGGTACAAGCTGGAATTCGAGGCGTCTCCCCCCCGCCGTTTCCTCAAATCTGCCTTGCCGACAACTCCCTCAGGCAGGGAGACTGTGCTAGAGGCAATTCACAAGCTGTATTCCCAGCAGGTGATAGTCAAGGTGCCCCTACTTCAACAAGGACGGGGTTACTATTCCACACTGTTTGTGGTACCGAAACCGGACGGTTCGGTGAGACCCATTTTATATTTGAAATCCTTGAACACATACATAAAAAAATTCAAGTTCAAGATGGAATCGCTCAGGGCGATTATTGCAAGCCTGGAGGAGGGGGATTACATGGTATCCCTGGACATCAAGGAGGCTTACCTACATGTCCCCATTTACCATCCTCACCAGGAGTACCTCAGATTTGTGGTACAGGATTGCCATTACCAATTCCAAACACTGCCGTTTGGACTGTCCACGGCACCGAGGGTCTTTACCAAGGTAATGGCAGAAATGATTATACTCCTTCGAGAAAGGAAGTTTTAATTATCCCGTACTTGGACGATCTCCTTATAAAGGCGAGGTCCAAGGAGCAGTTGTTGGTTGGATTAGCACTATCTCGGGAAGTGCTACAACAGCACGGATGGATTCTATACATTCCAAAGTCACAGCTGGTTCCTACCACACGCCTACTGTTCCTGGGGATGGTTCTGGACACAGAACAGAAAAAAGTGTTTCTCCCGCAGGAGAAAGCCAAGGAGCTGTCATCTCTAGTCAGAGACCTCCTGAAACCAAAACAGGTATCGGTGCATCACTGCACACGAGTCCTGGGAAAAATGGTAGCTTCTTACGAAGCAAAATTCCATTCGGCAGGTTCCATGCAAGAACCTTTCAGTGGGACCTCTTGGACAAGTGGTCGGGATCGCATCTTCAGATGCATCGGCTGATAACCCTGTCTCCAAGGACCAGGGTATCTCTACTGTGGTGGCTGCAGAGTGCTCATCTTCAAGAGGGCCGCAGATTCGGCATACAGGACTGGGTCCTGGTAACCACGGATGCCAGCCTTCGAGGCTGGGGGGCAGTCACACAGGGAAGAAATTTCCAAGGACTTTGGTCAAGTCAGGAGTCGTCCCTACACATAAATATTCTGGAACTGAGGGCCATTTACAATGCCCTAAGTCTGGCAAGGCCTCTGCTTCAAAACCAGCCGGTACTGATCCAATCAGACAACATCACGGCAGTCGCCCATGTAAACCGACAGGGCGGCACGAGAAGCAGGATGGCGATGGCAGAAGCCACAAGGATTCTCCGATGGGTGGAAAATAACGTCTTAGCACTGTCAGCAGTGTTCATTCCGGGAGTGGACAACTGGGAAGCAGACTTCCTCAGCGGACACGACCTACACCCGGGAGAGTGGGGACTTCATCCAGAAGTCTTCCAACTGTTGGTAAACCGTTGGGAAAGGCCACAGGTGGACATGATGGCGTCCCGCCTAAACAAAAAACTAGAGAGATATTGCGCCAGGTCAAGGGACCCTCAGGCGATAGCTGTGGACGCTCTAGTGACACCGTGGGTGTACCAGTCAGTTTATGTGTTCCCTCCTCTGCCTCTCATACCAAGGGTACTGAGAATAATAAGAAAACGAGGAGTAAGAACAATACTCGTGGTTCCGGATTGGCCAAGACGAGCGTGGTACCCGGAACTTCAAGAGATGATCTCAGAGGACCCATGGCCTCTGCCGCTCAGACAGGACCTGCTGCAGCAGGGGCCCTCTCTGTTCCAAGACTTACCGCGGCTGCGTTTGACGGCATGGCGGTTGAACGCCGGATCCTGAAGGAAAAGGGCATTCCGGAGGAAGTCATTCCTACGCTGATTAAAGCCAGGAAAGATGTAACTGCAAAGCATTATCACCGCATATGGCGGATGTATGTTGCTTGGTGTGAGGCCAAAAAGGCCCCAACAGAGGAATTTCAACTGGGTCGAATTCTGCATTTCCTACAAGCAGGAGTGACTATGGGCCTGAAATTAGGCTCCATTAAGGTACAGATCTCGGCTCTGTCGATTTTCTTCCAGAAAGAACTAGCTTCACTACCTGAAGTTCAGACGTTTGTTAAGGGAGTGCTGCATATTCAGCCCCCTTTTGTGCCTCCAGTGGCACCTTGGGATCTCAACGTGGTGTTGAGTTTCTTAAAATCACATTGGTTTGAGCCACTTAAAACCGTGGATCTAAAATATCTCACGTGGAAAGTGGTCATGTTATTGGCCTTGGCTTCAGCCAGGCGTGTGTCAGAATTGGCGGCTTTGTCATGTAAAAGCCCTTATCTGATTTTCCATATGGATAGGGCAGAATTGAGGACTCGTCCCCAGTTTCTCCCTAAGGTGGTATCAGCTTTTCACTTGAACCAACCTATTGTGGTGCCTGCGGCTACTAGGGACTTGGAGGATTCCAAGTTGCTGGACGTAGTCAGGGCCTTGAAAATTTATGTTTCCAGGACGGCTAGAGTCGGGAAAACTGACTCGCTATTTATCCTGTATGCACCCAACAAGCTGGGTGCTCCTGCTTCTAAGCAGACTATTGCTCGCTGGATTTGTAGCACAATTCAGCTGGCGCATTCTGCGGCTGGACTGCCGCATCCTAAATCAGTAAAAGCCCATTCCACAAGGAAGGTGGGCTCATCTTGGGCGGCTGCCCGAGGGGTCTCGGCTTTACAACTTTGCCGAGCTGCTACTTGGTCAGGGGCAAACACGTTTGCAAAATTCTACAAATTTGATACCCTGGCTGAGGAGGACCTTGAGTTCTCTCATTCGGTGCTGCAGAGTCATCCGCACTCTCCCGCCCGTTTGGGAGCTTTGGTATAATCCCCATGGTCCTTTCGGAGTTCCCAGCATCCACTAGGACGTCAGAGAAAATAAGATTTTACTCACAGGTAAATCTATTTCTCGTAGTCCGTAGTGGATGCTGGGCGCCCGTCCCAAGTGCGGATTGTCTGCAATACTTGTACATAGTTATTGTTAACTAAAGGGTTATTGTTGAGCCATCTGTTGAGAGGCTCAGTTGTTTTCATACTGTTAAACTGGGTATGGTATCACGAGTTATACGGTGTGATTGGTGTGGCTGGTAAGAGTCTTACCCGGGATTCAAAATCCTTCCTTATTATGTCAGCTCGTCCGGGCACAGTGTCCTAACTGAGGCTTGGAGGAGGGTCATAGTGGGAGGAGCCAGTGCACACCAGGTGACCTAAAAGCTTTCTTTAGTTGTGCCCAGTCTCCTACGGAGCCGCTATTCCCCATGGTCCTTTCGGAGTTCCCAGCATCCACTACGGACTACGAGAAATAGATTTACGGGTGAGTAAAATCTTATTTTTTAATATTCATTTTAAATGTTAGTATATGTGTGTTTTAGCCCTGGAAACACAATGTCTAATTGAAATATTGATTTTAAATGTTAGTATATGTGTGTTTTAGCCCTGGAAACACAATGGGGTATATGCAATTGCGGTCGAATTCCCGAAATTGTCGAATTTCGGGTCATTTTCGCCAGAAAAAAAAAATCGTCAATGCAATTCAGTGCTTTCCGTCAAAAAAACGGACTTTCAAAATTCGACTTTTTGAAATTCGACTTTTTGCAAATTCGACTTTTCTGCAATGATACAAGTGCTGCAATTCGACAAAAGCATATTCAATTCAAGTTTGGAAATTCGACAGCAGTGCTTTTAGACAGTAAATTCGTCATTTTCAATCCGCCACACTTTGGAGGGTGAAAACAATAAAAAAAATTTTAAACATGGTTTTTTTTGGGGGGGAATAGCATATCTATTTATATTAGAAGGGATTAGGTACTTTTTTTTTTTTTTTTTGGAGGCACAAGTATTATTTATATATTTCTCTAACGTCCTAAGTGGATGCTGGGACTCCGTAAGGACCATGGGGAACAGCGGCTCCGCAGGAGACAGGGCACAAAATAAAAGCTTGAGATATCAGGTGGTGTGCACTGGCTCCTCCCCCTATGACCCTCCTCCAAGCCAGTTAGATTTTTGTGCCCGGCCGAGAAGGGTGCAAACTAGGTAGCTCTCCAGAGCTGCTTAGAATAAAAGTTTAGTTAGGTTTTTTTTATTTTCAGTGAGTCCTGCTGGCAACAGGCTCACTGCATCGTGGGACTAAGGGGAGAAGAAGCGAACTCACCTGAGTGCAGAGTGGATTGGGCTTCTTAGGCTACTGGACGTTAGCTCCAGAGGGACGATCACAGGTTCAGCCTGGATGGGTCACCGGAGCCGCGCCGCCGTCCCCCTTACAGAGCCAGAAGAGACGAAGGTCCGGTGAAAGCGGCGGCAGAAGACATCCTGTCTTCAAGACTAAGGTAGCGCACAGCACCGCAGCTGTGCGCCATTGCTCTCAGCACACTTCACACTCCGGTCACTGAGGGTGCAGGGCGCTGGGGGGGAGCGCCCTGAGACGCAATATAACACACATATACCTTAGCTGGCAAAAGGAATACATCACATATAGCTCCAGGGCTATATGGATGTATTTTTTCCCCTGCCATTTTACACAAAAAAGCGGGAGTTAAGGACGTCGTGAAGGGACGGGGCCTATCTCCTCAGCACACTGGCGCCATTATTCCCTCACAGCTCCGCTGGAAGGACGGCTCCCTGATTCTCCCCTGCAGTACTGCATCTGATTCAGGGTTAAAAAGAGAAGGGGGGGCATTTTGGCAGCAAATAACTAGATAAACAGCAGCTATAAGGGATTAACACTTATATAAGGTTATCCCTGTATATATATAGCGCTGGGTGTGTGCTGGCAGACTCTCCCTCTGTCTCTCCAAAGGGCTAAGTAGGGTCCTGTCCTCTATCAGAGCATTCCCGGTGTGTGTGCTGTGTGTCGGTACGCGTGTGTCGACATGTATGAGGAGGAAAATGAGGTGGAGGCGGAGCAGTTGCCTGTGTTAGTGATGTCACCCCCTAGGGAGTCGACACCTGACTGGATGATTGTGTTTAAGCAATTAAGTGATAATGTCAGCAATTTACAAAAAACTGTTGACGACATGAGAAAGCCGGCAAATCAATTAGTGCCTGTTCAGGCGTCTCAGACACCCTCAGGGGCCCTAAAACGGCCGCTACCTCAGTGGGTCGACACGGATCCAGATACAGATACTGAATCTAGTGTCGACGGTGACGAGACAAACGTAATGTCCAGTAGGGCCACACGTTACATGATCACGGCAATGAAAGAGGCATTGAACCTTTCTGACACTACAAATACCTCAAAGGCGGGTATTATGTGGGGTGTGAAAAAACTGCCAATAGTTTTTCCTGAGTCTGAGGAAATAAATGAGGTGTGTGATAAAGCGTGGGTTTCCCCCGATAAAAAACAGCTAATTTCTAATAAGTTATTAGCACTATACCCTTTCCCGCCAGAGGTTAGGGCACGGTGGGAAACACCCCCTAGGGTAGATAAGGCGCTCACACGTTTATCTAAACAAGTAGCGTTACCGTCCCCTGATACGGCCACCCTCAAAGAACCAGCTGATAGGAGGCTGGAAAATATCCTGAAAAGTATATACACACATACTGGTGTTATACTGCGACCAGCAATCGCATCAGCCTGGATGTGCAGTGCTGGAGTCGCATGGGCGGATTCCCTGACTGAGAATATTGATACCCTGGATAGGGACAATATTCTGTTAACTATAGAACATTTAAAGACAGAAAAAGACAGTCTTTTCAAACTCAATCCTTTCGTTCCCATAAGTACAAGCGAGCAAAAGGTCACTCTTTTCTGCCCAAGGGCAGAGGAAGAGGAAAAAGGCAGCACCATGCAGCCGCTTCCCAGGAGCAGAAGCCCTCCCCTGCTTCTGCCAAGTCTTCAGCATGACGCTGGGGCTTTACAAGCAGACTCAGACACGGTGGGGGCCCGTCTCAAGAATTTCAACGCGCAGTGGGCTCACTCGCAAGTGGATCCCTGGATTCTACAGGTAGTATCACAGGGGTACAAACTGGAATTCGAGGCGTTTCCTCCTCATCGGTTCCTGAAGTCTGCTTTACCGAAGTCTCCCTCCGACAGGGAGGCAGTTCTGGAAGCCATTCACAAGCTGTACTCCCAGCAGGTGATAATCAAGGTACCTCTCTTACAACAGGGGAAGGGGTATTATTCCACACTATTTGTGGTACCGAAGCCGGACGGCTCGGTGAGACCAATATTAAATCTAAAATCTTTGAACACTTACATAAAAAGGTTCAAATTCAAGATGGAGTCACTCAGAGCGGTGATAGCGAACCTGGAAGAGGGGGACTATATGGTGTCGCTGGACATCAAGGATGCTTATCTCCACGTCCCAATATATCCTTCTCACCAAGGGTACCTCAGGTTTGTAGTACAAAACTGTCATTATCAGTTTCAGACGCTGCCGTTTGGATTGTCCACGGCGCCTCGGGTCTTTACCAAGGTAATGGCCGAAATGATGATTCTTCTACGAAGAAAAGGCATCTTAATTATCCCTTACTTGGACGATCTCCTGATAAGGGCAAGAACCAAGGAACAGTTAGAAGTCGGAGTGGCACTATCTCAGGTAGTGCTAAGTCAGCACGGATGGATTCTAAATATTCCAAAATCGCAGCTGATTCCAACGACACGTCTACTGTTCTTAGGAATGATTCTGGACACAGTCCAGAAGAAGGTGTTTCTCCCGGAGGAGAAGGCCAGGGAGTTATCCGAGCTAGTCAGGAACCTCCTAAAACCAGGACAGGTCTCAGTGCATCAGTGCACAAGGGTCCTGGGAAAAATGGTGGCTTCTTACGAAGCGATTCCATTCGGAAGATTCCATGCAAGAACTTTTCAGTGGGATCTACTGGGAAAATGGTCCGGATCGCATCTTCAGATGCATCAACGGATAACCCTGTCGCCAAGGACAAGGGTGTCTCTCCTGTGGTGGCTTCAGAGGGCTCATCTACTAGAGGGCCGCAGATTTGGCATTCAGGATTGGATCCTGGTAACCACGGATGCCAGCCTGAGAGGCTGGGGAGCAGTCACACAGGGAAGGAATTTCCAGGGCTTGTGGTCAAGCATGGAAACATCTCTTCATATAAACATTCTAGAACTAAGGGCCATTTACAATGCCTTAATTCAAGCAAAACCTCTGCTTCAGGGTCAGGCGGTGTTGATCCAGTCGGACAACATCACGTCAGTCGCCCACATAAACAGACAGGGCGGCACGAGAAGCAGGAGGGCAATGGCAGAAACTGCAAGGATTCTTCGCTGGGCGGAAAATCATGTGATAGCACTGTCAGCAGTGTTCATTCCGGGAGTGGACAACTGGGAAGCAGACTTCCTCAGCAGACACGACCTTCACCCGGGAGAGTGGGGACTTCACCCAGAAGTCTTCCACCAAATTGTAAACCGTTGGGAAAGACCAAAGGTGGACATGATGGCGTCACGTCTAAACAAAAAACTGGACAGATATTGCGCCAGGTCAAGGGACCCTCAGGCAATAGCAGTGGACGCTCTGGTAACGCCGTGGGTGTACCAGTCAGTGTATGTATTCCCTCCTCTGCCCCTCATACCGAAAGTATTGAGAATCATGAGAAGGAGAGGAGTAAGAACTATACTCGTGGTTCCGGATTGGCCAAGAAGGTCTTGGTACCCGGAACTTCAAGAGATGCTCACGGACGAACCGTGGCCTCTACCTCTAAGACAGGACCTGCTACTGCAGGGGCCTTGTCTGTTCCAAGACTTACCGCGGCTGCGTTTGACGGCATGGCGGTTGAACGCCGGATCCTGAAGGACAAGGGCATTCCAGAAGAAGTCATCCCTACTCTGGTAAAAGCCAGAAAGGAAGTAACCGCAAAACATTATCACCGCATTTGGCGTAAATATGTTGCGTGGTGTGAGGCCAAGAAGGCCCCTACACAGGAATTTCAACTGGGTCGTTTCTTGCATTTCCTGCAAACAGGACTGTCTATGGGCCTAAAATTAGGGTCCATTAAGGTTCAAATTTCGGCCCTGTCGATATTCTTCCAGAAAGAACTGGCTTCAGTACCTGAAGTTCAGACATTTGTGAAAGGGGTGCTGCACATACAGCCTCCTTTTGTGCCTCCAGTGGCACCTTGGGATCTCAATGTTGTGTTGAGATTTCTAAAATCACACTGGTTTGAACCATTGTCTACGGTAGATTTAAAATATCTCACGTGGAAGGTGTCGATGCTGTTGGCCTTGGCTTCAGCTAGGCGTGTGTCAGAATTGGCGGCTTTATCATGTAAAAGCCCTTACCTAAATTTTCATTCTGACAGGGCGGAATTGAGGACTCGTCCTCAATTTCTACCTAAGGTGGTTTCTGCATTTCACATGAACCAACCTATTGTGGTACCTGCGGCTACTAGGGACTTAGAGGACTCTAAGTTGCTGGACGTTGTCAGGGCCTTGAAAATATATGTTTCCAGGACGACTGGAGTCAGGAAAACTGACTCGCTGTTTATCCTGTATGCACCCAACAAGCTGGGTGCTCCTGCTTCAAAGCAGACGATTGCTCGTTGGATTTGTAGTACAATTCAGCTTGCACATTCCGTGGCAGGATTGCCACAGCCAAAATCAGTAAAAGCCCATTCCACAAGGAAAGTGGGCTCATCTTGGGCGGCTGCCCGAGGGGTCTCGGCTTTACAACTTTGCCGAGCAGCTACTTGGTCAGGGGCAAACACGTTTGCTAAATTCTACAAATTTGATACCCTGGCTGAGGAGGACCTGGAGTTCTCTCATTCGGTGCTGCAGAGTCATCCGCACTCTCCCGCCCGTTTGGGAGCTTTGGTATAATCCCCATGGTCCTTACGGAGTCCCAGCATCCACTTAGGACGTTAGAGAAAATAAGATTTTACTTACCGATAAATCTATTTCTCGTAGTCCGTAGTGGATGCTGGGCGCCCATCCCTAGTGCGGATTGTCTGCAATACTTGTATATAGTTATTGTTACAAAAAATTCGGGTTATTATTGTTGAGCCATCTTTTCAGAGGCTCCTTTAAATTTATCATACTGTTAACTGGGTTCAGATCACGAGTTGTACGGTGTGATTGGTGTGGCTGGTATGAGTCTTACCCGGGATTCAATATCCTTCCTTATTATGTACGCTCGTCCGGGCACAGTATCCTAACTGGCTTGGAGGAGGGTCATAGGGGGAGGAGCCAGTGCACACCACCTGATATCTCAAGCTTTTATTTTGTGCCCTGTCTCCTGCGGAGCCGCTGTTCCCCATGGTCCTTACGGAGTCCCAGCATCCACTACGGACTACGAGAAATAGATTTATCGGTAAGTAAAATCTTATTTTTTTTTTTTTTTTTTTTTTTTTTTTTTTAGTGCTGGAACGGTAAAATTTAAATTTAAAAAAAAAATGGCGTGGGGTCCCCCCTCCAAAGCATAACCAGCCTCGGGCTCTTCGAGCTGGTCCTGGTTCTAAAAATGCGGGGAAAAATTGGGCAGGGATCCCCCGTATTTTTAAAACCAGCACCGGGCTCTGCGCCTGGTGCTGGTGCAAAAAATACGGGGGACAAAACGAGCAGGGGTCCCCCGTATTTTTCACACCAGCATCGGGCTCCACTAGCTGGACAGATAATGCCACAGCCGGGGGTCACTTTTATACAGTGCCCTGCGGCCGTGGCATTAAATATCCAACTAGTCACCACTGGCCGGGGTACCCTGGGGGAGTGGGGACCCCTTCAATCAAGGGGTCCCCCCCCCAGCCACCCAAGGGCCAGGGGTGAAGCCCGAGGCTGTCCCCCCCCCATCCAAGGGCTGCGGATGGGAGGCTGATAGCCTTGAGTAAAATGACAAGAATATTGTTTTTTCCAGTAGTACTACAAGTCCCAGCAAGCCTCCCCCACAAGCTGGTACTTGGAGAACCACAAGTACCAGCATGCGGGAGAAAAACGGGCCCGCTGGTACCTGTAGTACTACTGGGAAAAAAATACCCAAATAAAAACAGGACACAGACACCGTGACAGTAAAACTTTATTACACACTGCCGACACACACATACTTACCTATGTTCACACGCCGACATCGGTCCTCTTCTCCATGTAGAATCCACGGATACCTGAAAAGAAAAGTTCAATATACTCACCTCAGACAGGGTCCAGAGATAAATCCACGTACTTGGCAAAAAAAGAAAACGGACACACGGACCACCGGACTGAAAGGGGTCCCATGCTGACACATGAGACCCCTTACCCCGAATGCCGGGACACCACGTGACTCCTGTCACTGAAGTCCCTTCAGCCAATCAGGAAGCGCTACTTCCGTGGCGCTCACCTGATTGGCTGTGCGCTGTCTGTGCTGTGCCGCTAAGTTCCCACCATTGAATATAATGGACGGAGCTGTGCGATGCGCTGTCACAGCACAGACAGCGCACAGCCAATCAGGTGAGCGCCACGGAAGTAGCGCTTCCTGATTGGCTGAAGGGACTTCAGTGACAGGAGTCACGTGGTGTCCCGGCATTCGGGGTAAGGGGTCTCGTGTCAGCATGGGACCCCTTTCAGTCCGGTGGTCCGTGTGTCCGTTTTCTTTTTTTGCCAAGTACGTGGATTTATCTCTGGACCCTGTCTGAGGTGAGTATATTGAACTTTTCTTTTCAGGTATCCGTGGATTCTACATGGAGAAGAGGACCGATGTCGGCGTGTGAACATAGGTAAGTATGTGTGTGTCGGCAGTGTGTAATAAAGTTAATACTGTCACGGTGTCTGTGTCCTGTTTTTATTTGGGTATTTTTCCCCCAGTAGTACTACAGGTACCAGCGGGCCCGTTTTTCTCCCGCATGCTGGTACTTGTGGTTCTCCAAGTACCAGCTTGCGGGGGAGGCTTGCTGGGACTTGTAGTACTACTGGAAAAAACAATATTCTTGTCATTTTACTCTAGGCTGTCAGCCTCCCATCCGCAGCCATTGGATGGGGGGGGGGCAGCCTTGGGCTTTACCCCTGGCCCTTGGGTGGCTGGGGGGGGGACCCCTTGATTGAAGGGGTCCCCACTCCCCCAGGGTACCCCGGCCAGGGGTGACTAGTTGGATATTTAATGCCACGGCCGCAGGGCACTGCATAAAAGTGACCCCCGGCTGTGGCATTATCTGTCCAGCTAGTGGAGCCCAATGCTGGTGTAAAAAATACGGGGGACCCCTACTCTTTTTGTCCCCCGTATTTTTTGCACCAGCACCAGGCGCAGAGCCCGGTGCTGGTTTTAAAAATACGGGGGATCCCTGCCCAATTTCCCCCCCGCATTTTTGGAACCAGGACCAGCTCGAAGAGCCCGAGGCTGGTTATGCTTTGGAGGGTGGACCTCACGCCATTTTTTTTCCGTGTTTTTCCCGTTTTTCCCCGTTTTTTTAAATCGCTGCAAAATCCGGCAAATCGTCCGTTTTTCGCCCGCGGGACTGTCGAATCCGTTTTTCATTGAATATGGTGAATTCCGGCAGCCACCTGCCGGAATTCACCTGTCGAATTGTGTCGAATTTAAAAACGGCGATAATTTGCCGCGATTCGCCGTGAATTGCATATACCCCAATGTCTAATTGAAATTGCCCCTATTCTCTGTACTACAAAAGTGCACAATGCAAACTCTGGAAAACCAACATACCAAAGGAGCAATTGTTTTGTATCAAACACACATATCAGGGGGAACCTGATTCATTTGTTGGAAGAAGCATATAGTAAGGTCCTTGTGATTTGATAGAGAATCTCTTCTGGTTTTACAGAAAATGAGAAAACTAATAATTTTAAATTTGACCTTGACATGGAATTTATTTCTATCTTTTCTAGAGGCTCGTATGATATTTAAAACCCTTCATTAAGTTAATTGATCCCATGTTGAAACAGGACTTTCTCAAAAGCCAAGGATTTAAAAGGATATAACCGTAAGAATTTAGTGTCATCTACACAAAAACAGATTGGAACTTGGGGCCTAATTCAGCATGAGTTGTACTTTTACCAAAAATTGCAAAACTACAAAGCAGCGTCTCTAGCTTTATGATTTATTTAGATTTTGGTGGGCTATATTGTATCTGCATGGTAAATACTTTGCTTCTTCATTTCTACATTGCAATTTAGATATCCGTTTGAACAGGTTGGTTATAGGTGACCAGCGCTTAGGATCCCGCCGGTCACAATACCGACGCCGGGATCCTGGGGATTAGTATGGCGGCAAGGGGGTGAGCGCAATGAAGTCACGCTGCAGCAAACCACTTGCGGGCTTGCTTGCGCTCGCCACAAGTTGTATTTTCATTCTATGGGTGTCATGGACACCCACGAGTGGGAATAGTCCCTGTTAGTCAGCATGCCGATTGTCGGGATCTTGAGGGGTCGGGATGTAGGCTTAGGTATTGTGACCGGTGGTCACATAACTACATCCCGCTTGAACACACCCCACCCAAATCTAAAGAATATGAAATATGCTATCCTTAATAGAAATCCAGGCCGTTGTAAAAGAACATATTAGGCGAGATGTAATGGAGTCTGAGTTTTCCGGAGGTGCTCGCCTATAGTATTACATATTGCTTAAAAAGAGGTTTACTGAAGTCAGAAGCAGCAGTGCAAGTGGGCAGGTACGGGTGGGTACGGCGCACTCATAAGAATTTATCCCGCCGGGCCTCCCTCCGCTGCAGCTCATCGCGCTGATGCGAGGGGAGGAGAGCGCAGCGTGCGCCTCTCCTGCCCCTCAGTGTGTATCTTCAATTCAGCGCTGGCCCGTGAGCCAATCAGAGCTCGCGGACCAGCAGCCAAGGCTCCTGATTGGCTGCCGGACCGCAAGCTGTGATTGGCTTACGGATCGGCGCCTAATTGAAGGTAGACTGACACCCGCACCGCCGCTGGAGACTGAGGGGCAGGAGAGGCGCACACTGCGCTCTCCTCCCCTCACACACAGGAACAGGACTGCAGCAGCGTGGTAAGCAGCAGGGGAATGGGGGGGGGGGGGGGCATGTGTACCTGGCACTTGGGGCATATCTGGCACTGCGGGGATATGTGTACCTGGCACTGGGGGCAACTCTGTATCTGGCACTGGGGGCATCTCTGTATCTGGCACTTCGAGCATATCTGGCACTGTGGGGGCATTTCTGTATCTGGCACTGGGGGCATATCTGGCACTGGGGGGGACATGTGTATCTGGCATGTGGGGCATTTCTGTATCTGGCACTGGGGGCATATCTGGCACTGGGGACATTTCTGTATCTGGCACAGTGAGGTAATGTGTATCTGGCACTGTGGGGCAATGTGTATCTGGCACTGTGGGGCAAAATGTATCTGGCACTGTGAAGCAATGTATATCTGGCACTCTGGGGCATTTGTGTATCTGGCACAGTGAGGCAATCTGTATCTGGCACTCTGGGGGCATTTGTGTATCTGGCACTGTGGGGCAACGTGTATCTGCCCCTCCCCCATATGTGTATCACGCCCCCATTTTCATTGGCCACTCCCCATGAGGCATTTGGCCTTCTGCGCGCGCGCACAGTACCTATAAGACATTTTTTCTACTTGCACCACTGGTCAGAAGAATTATTCATGAAGCAGTGAAAAGAGTGGAGAAGTGAGCCAGTGGAGAAGTTGCCCATGGCAACCAATCAGCTGCTCCGTACAATTGTATAGTATGCAAATTATAAATGCTACTTCAATGCTGATTGGTTACCATGGGCAACTTCACTGGCTCACTTCTCCACACTTTCACTGCTTCATGAATAGACCCCCTTAGGCGCTCTTGCAGAGTGAGTGCAGCGTCTATATGCATAACGTATGTTTTGTGAATGTCCTCCTGCACGTGTCCAGAACAGTGGGTGCGACTGTAGAGATTTATGTTTCTCCTACTTACGCCTGAAAATATGGATGTTATAGTATGGGATGTATGCATGACATTGACCGAAGCCTATGCTACATGTTGTGAGATGTGTGAGACTCAACATATGGGTAGAAATTTGATTATTTTCCTTATGTTTTTTTTTTTTTTGAACATAAATCCATACTTACCTGCTCTCCCAGATTTTTGGGGACACTGACAAACTTTTAGGGAGCCCCAGTAAATCAATGAAGATTATGCGTCCTCCCTGCATTCCGCCCACTTTTTATTGAAATGGCCGGGACAGGAAGTATAATGCTGCAAATCATGGGTCCATGTGACAAGTATGATGGGATTCCAATAACGAGAAGCTTCCGGGAGTTTAATTTTATACAGGTAGATGAGGTTTTATAGATGAGATTCTAGATGTTACCACAGTACAAGTGTTGTTGGTTTTTAGTGGATTGATTCTGCATTCCTCCTCTGCCTTGTATATGACTGCCGCTTTAAAAACACGGGCAGACTCGTAGAAACTCCCGGACAGCCTGCACCTCTAGGTTATTACATATTGCCGATGTCTCCGTCATTACCATCTAACAATATACAAATAGGGACTGCTTATTATTAAGAAGTCTGCATCAGGGAGAATCGTACTGTGCCAGTACCTATCCATGAAAAAGTTTTATTTTATTCAGGATTTTTCTTTGTTTGGATTCTCACATTTATAGAGATTCTCACTGGAATGTTGAATAAATCCGTCTATCGCTGAAGTGTAATTTCTGCGCACCACTCGGTTCTTTTTTTGGATCTACTTTGGCTTCACAAACAACTTGTATTGCAACACCTGTCACACTCACTTAGGATAGTTATTCCGTGTTCAAGAGCCCCAGGAATTTGCACCTTTCGATTGCAAGAATCTATTACTGCGGTCATGCGTAAAGCTTATTATTGTGCCTCATTTCTTCGGATTTGCAATATAAGGAATCACAACACTGTGCAAGAACACATTTATTTTATTCTTGTGCAAGCGATTTGACTATATCTGTATCTTTATATTTGCAGACACTTAACATAAATATTGGAACTTGAGTTCCTCATGGTCTGGGAGAGTTATTATAACATCAGGACCATGTGTTCTGTATTTCCCAGGTTTGCACAAGTGATTATTGCTATATATTTATAATCTGCACTAGGTCACTGTTTGGGATTTTCTTCATTCCAGATCAACTTTGTGACTTTATTAACATTGTTGTGCATATTGGGGCTTATTCAGATTCAGTTTTGCTAAAATAGCAAAACAACTGCTATCACTTGCATGCTGGGGGCTGCTGGAATTGAAGAAGAAATAAGATTGACAGAATAATTGATTGCTTTGTTGAATCATTTCATTCTACAGGCATTTGTGTAATAACACTAACTGTGGTGATATATAATTGTTTTTAAACGGTTCTTTATTGATTGTTGAATGGTCGAAATCCTATAGTATTCTCAATTGGTAGTTGACTGATTACTAATTGGTATAATTGTGAACATTGGATCAAACAGTTAGTTTGTATAAATTATAAAAATGACACAATCAGGAAGTAGATTTTTGGATGAAGCTCTGTTGGCACAAGCAGAGAATAAACAACTGAGTTTGACAGATGATGATGCAGAGAAGGTATTATTTGCTAAGGAGGAATTTGGTGAATTACCAGCAGAGACTACCCTAGATCTTTATCATAAATTACTAAGATTGTCCAAAAAAGAGGCAGACCTAGTCTTACATGGACAATTCCTCTCGGATTATTACAGACAAAAGAAAATCCCCAGAGGTTTTAGAATCCCCAACGTACCAACTATCGGACGAACAAATCCAGCTTTCTGTAGTAAATGGTGTAGTGTTTTGAACAAATGTTCAATGGATTTGTTACTTTTGGTGATTGAAGAGGTGGGCAGTGACCTTAAAAAAATAAAAGGAGAGTTGGGGGATTTTAAATTATCTCACCAATCGAAATTAGACGAGGATGTGGGTGAAAAATGGATGGAGAAATTAACTGTGAATGTAGAACGGTATAGAAAGGACCTAGTAGCATTTAAAAGAAATAAATTGGATGTAGTATTAAATGACTACAAAAACCATAATGTGTACAGGTGGTTAAGTGGGGATAATTTCAAATACCCCAAACAAAGACAGAGGTATTTCATACAGAAACAACCCTATTCAGTAGATTCCTCATGCTCCTCCTCAGAGGTAGAACGGACGGAAGGAATTCCACCTAGTGGCTCGGATAATTTTTTAGGGGTGGACATGGACAAAGGTCCAATTACAGATACAAGAGCAAAAAGAGGCCGCACCCGAGGAGGGGGAAGAAGAAGGGGAAGAAGGAGGCATTAAAAAATAATGTCTTCAATCTATCAAAATACCCACTAACTGAGTCAGAACTATCTGTCTTAGCGTTAGGATTCACATTTGTTCCCACGTTTATAAATAGTACTTTTGACACTCAGGTTGACTTATATAAATTAGGAAGAAAATTAAGGTTAAAGGAATTCTTTAAAGAATCACGCGAGGAAAGTGAGCGAAAATATGGATCCCTTAAGGGGAAACCAAGCACATTTGACCCCCAGTCAAATAACGCAAGTATAAAAACCTTCTTGCGTATGGTTGAGGGGGATTATAATGAAATGAATAAGGAACATCATTATAGATTTAACCTGAGTCTGGATCAAAAGAAAGCACTATCTTCGTTGCAAAAAAAAAATGATGAAATAGTCATTAGGATGGCAGATAAGGGAGGAGCAATAGTGGTGTTAGACTATGACTATTATGATCGTGAGATTAAACAACAATTGGCTGATACAAGAACTTATAGGGAGGTGAAAGATAACCCCATGTTACAAATAAAATCAAAGATTGACATATTATTAGAGAGGGGTATTCAACATGGTTGGTTGGACATGGAATTGGTGGAATTACTGACAGTAGATGAACCAGCTTGTCCAATCTTCTATAGTATTCCAAAAATACATAAATCAATTATTGCCCCACCAGGAAGGCCCATAGTATCGGCTAGAGGCTCGGTCCTACAACCAATTGCCCAATATATAGACATTCTGCTCCAACCTGTAGTAACAGAAAGTAAAAGTTACATCAAGGATACACCCCACCTTCTTTCAAAATTGAAAAAGATAGAAGGATCACTGGATGAGATATATTTTGCAACATTGGATGTTGTGTCACTGTATACTGCGATTCCTCATGAGTTAGGAGTTGAGGCAGTAAGAAAAAGATTAACTGGGGCAATTTTTGATGGTCCACCAATTGAATATGTTTGTGAACTGGTTTTGAGTGTTTTGGAAAACAATCATTTCAGATATGGTACATCTTATTATGTACAGAGTGCTGGGACCGCAATGGGATCTAATTTGGCTCCGGTGTACGCAAATATATTTATGACAGAGTATGAAGAAGAGCATATATATCCCAGTTACGGTCCCAGCATTCTCCATTATTTCCGTTTCATAGATGATGTTCTAATCCTATGGAGAGGGACAGAAGCACTGTTCCAGGAAATGGTGGAGAATTTAAATTCATTGGATAGTCCGATTCGCTTTACTAGTAACTTTCAGGCTGAAAAAATAGAATTCTTGGATATTTCTATTTTTAAGACAGATGGGGGTTTAGGAACCACACTATATAGGAAAAGCACGGACAGGAATTCCATATTATTTGGCACAAGTCACCATCCAAAACCATTGATGGAGGGCTTACCAGTTTCACAATTTATACGTGTTTTGAGAAATAATACGGAGAAAGATAGAGCACAGATACAGCTGGTGGAAATGAAGGAACGATTTCTAGAAAGAGGATATACACCTCAGGTCTTAGAGAAATGCCTAAGAAGGGCATGGAAAATTTGGGAGGAGAAGGAGCATAAAAAACCTGTTAAAGACGATAAAAGGTTTATAGTGTTGAAACAATTTGACACAAAAGCCATTTCATTTAGTAAGTCAGTGAAAAAACACTGGCCTATAGTAAGATCTGATAAGATTTTAAAGAAAACTCTGGGAAAACCGTTGGTAGCCTTTAAAAGAGGTCCAAATTTAAAACAACTATTAATGAAGCCAACTAAAAACTTTGATAGAAAAATCACAAGAACTTGGTTGAACACGAATCGATTTGGCTGTTACCGTTGCACAGGGTGTACAACATGCAGCGGTATGTTATCAGGTAGAACCTTTTCCCACCCACATTCAGGAGCTCAAATTGAAATCAAGTATCGGCTTACCTGTACCTCCAAATATGTGATCTACATATTAATTTGCCCATGTAGCTTAGTCTATGTGGGGAAGACCACTAGGAATTTTAGAGAAAGAATGGCCAATCATAGGAGATCAATTAGGGAAGCCATCAGTGAAGGTAAAAGTGATAAACCAGTGGCCCGGCATTTCTTGCAAAATTCCCACACAGTAGCATCCCTACGGTGTATGGTGATAGACTACGAGCCACCGTTAGAACGAGGTGGCAATAGGGACCAGAAATTATTAAGGAGAGAAGCCAGATGGATCTACGACCTAGATACAATAGCCCCAAGGGGGATGAATGAAAATATAAATTTCAAATGTTTTTTGGGAAGTTAAGGTTGGGGGCCCATAAAAATAATAAAATAATAATAAAAAATAGATGAGGGGAATGTCACTTTGATAAAAACTGCCAGGAAGATCATTATTCAACAATATGAAATTTTAAGTGTTTTTTAAAATAGAATAGGAAATCATGAATTGTTTTTAATTTTAATCTAAATGTTGGTGTGTATTGCAACTTGTAATTGTATGGATGAGTGATCATCAGCGAAGTAGAAATGGATAGCCAGAGAGATATTTTAGTGTATAGTGAACTGGGGACGAATCTTTATGTAAAGGGAGAATGAAGTGGAACGCAAGTGACACGCATAAGGAGTCTAAAGATGACGTGGTAAGCGATGGACGCGGCCCTAATGAGGGGAGTGGTCGAGGCGCACCACGTGACCGGATTGACGGGACTTAGAGCCCGAACTCCCGTATTGCGTATAGACATGCGCAGGACGGTGGAACGCACGCCGAGGAATACGGCGGACCAGGTAGCCACAAGTCACAAAGATTTCGCTGGTGTAACACGCATCCATTCAAGTTTGTAACTGTATGTATTTGTCTATTTGTTTTTTGGTATGTTTTAGATGTGGGTCTTTAACGGCACGAAAAGCGGCCGAAGTCGACAGATATAAAAAGACATGATGTATTACAAATTCATGACAAGTGAAAGCCATATACAGATGGAGCTGCACCATTGATATTTACAGATATTCAGAATATTTATGTATCCTGAGTGGAACGATAAATGTGCATTGATGTGATGGATAAATTTGGAGTGGTGTTTTGACTCCCATATGGACATGGTCATGAACGGAATGAATTACGGTAATACAACTGTACCTGCAGATTGAATTGAATAAAATAACTGTGAAACTTTGGAATTGAAATAAGTAGTGAGTGCACTTGCTTCGGGAGATATATATATATATATATATATATATATATATATATATATATATAGTCTGATAAAAATTGCTCTGGGGTTGTTCCTGTTCAATTACACAGTTTTACATTTAAAGTCCCCATTTGCCAACTATGGATTGGGCATAGCACATTTAATTCATGGATATTACTGCTTTATGAAACCCGCTTTATGCCCTTTCTCATTGTAACGTTATTGCCTTCTTGCCTTTGTAGGTTTACAGGATGATGAAGACCTGAGGTTTCTCCTGAAGGGAAGCCCACTGTCCAAACTGAAGTCCACGTCATGGAGAAAGTCACGGTTTTACAAACTGCAGGAGGACTGCCAGACTGTATGGCATGACTCAAAGAAGATCCTGAGGTCCCCTGATTCACAAACTTGTGAGTACACAAAACGCTGCATCTATTACTAGATTACATGTTGCAAGTATAATTAGGGTTACCGCAATACCCTTTTAATCCGGGACTCATGAATTACACAGGTTCTGCTGGATAAATTCAAGCTTGCATTTCACCTGGTTTTAATCAGCCACAGAACCTGTGTAATCATAGGTGTTTCGAATTAAAGGGATATTATGGCAACCCTAAGTTTAATAGGTGTTAGGTCAGGCATGCAGCCCCTCACGCATCACTTTGCGGCCCATGGGCAGAAGTCCTTTTACGGCCCGTTGGCAGGGGTTAAATTGGGCTGGAACGGTGAGGTTGCCCCTCTGTGCTCATCGCTGCTGCAGGAGAGGAGGCTGGATTCTGGATGGGCTTCCCTCTGCCCAAACCGCCCACATCAATAGACTGTGGTGGGTGGACAGCGCTATAAAATTGAATTGGCCCGCCCTGCCTTCTCCAGTCACGGCAAAGATGATGTCACCTCACATGTCTCCTGATGTGAGGAGGGGAGCTGCCCTGAGACGAGAGAGAGAACAGTGCCAATGCAGAGATATTTACAGCTAGTAAAAAGTTTAGCAACCATGGCATGCCCTTAGCTCCACAGTCCACACTGTGTATATTGCCCTGCTGGGATTAGTATGATTTGCCAGTGGACGGGATGCCGACTGTCAGTATACGGACAGCGGCATCCCGTCCATCAGAATCCTGACAGCCCCCCATTGAGGCGCCTAACCCTCATCTTTTCCGTACCCTAACCCTCCCTTGGGGGTGCCTAAGCCTAACCCTCCCTGCCCTGCTGCCTAAACCTAACCCTCCCCGCTAGGTGCCTAACCCAAACCCTCCCCGCTAGGTGCCTAACCCTCCCTTCCCCGCTGCCTAAACTTAACCCTCCCCGCTTAATGCCTATCCCTAACCTCCCCCTCTTAGAGCCTAAACCTAACACTCCCTCCCCGGTCCCTAACCCTAACCTTCCCGTCCCTAACGCTAACCCCCCTTCTACTGCCTAAACCTAGATCCTCAGCTGTTCTACTTAAGTGGACCAGGTGGCACCATATGGCAATGATATGCTAACGTCAGCTTTAGAGGATATAAAATCGAATGCTTCTATAAAAGCGAATACATCAGCATGATATGATGCAGCTGTAACTCAGCAGTGATATTTGTGTTTCTATGTATTAATACGTTTTCTTTGCTGCTGGTGAAGTGTTTTATATATACAGTATAATTACCATACATTGGTCTGTTTAAACTGCCATATACACAGATAAAAAAGAAATACATTTTATTTATATATATATATATATATATATATATATATATATACTGACTTGTGTCTATTATAGTAAATATTTTACTGTACTGTTGGGTAAGATAAATACAGACCACTCCAGAAATTACTGTAAAATAAGTTTTGCTAATAAATGCCCATGTTCCTAGGTATCAGAATGGAAGGGTCTGGTGCCTGGGCATACTGTCGTTTAGGAGATGCTAACCCGTGCTGCAGTTTTCAGGTGGCTCTCCTGCGGCTCATGGCAGGAGACGTTTTAAAGGCAACTCTTTTTTGTTGGATAATATTATGTTTCCAGAGCATTGATTGGTCAGTCCTGGCAACCAATTACATTCTGCAGTGTATCCAGAAATCCATTTAATAAATTCTTTTAACAGGGGAATTAGCTGCTAGACGGTCAATGGGAATGTATTTGCACGGATCCAAGGTATTGGTCCCCAGCTGTCCTGTTTGAATGAGGGCAAATTACAAGTGAAATACTTTAAAATTTTGAATTGAAAAGAAACCCCATAGTGTACTATGATCCATAACTCATGTACAAACGCTGGCAAACTTACCAATCAGCTGTGTGATAGGATGCACATAGTAATGCCGGTACAGGTTGAGTATCCCATATCCAAATATTCCGAAATACGGAATATTCCGAAATACGGACTTTTTTGAGTGAGATAGTGAAACCTTCGTTTTCTGATGGCTCAATGTACTCAAACCTTGTTTAATACACAAAGTTATTAAAAATTTTGTATTAAATGTCCTTCAGGCTGTGTGTATAAGGTGTATATAAAACATAAATGAATTGTGTGAATGTAGAGACACTTTGTTTAATGCACAAAGTTATAAAAAATATTGGCTAAAATGACCTTCAGGCTGTGTGTATAAGATGTATATGAAACATAAATGCATTCTGTGCTTAGATTTAGGTCCCATCACCATGATATCTCATTATGGTATGCAATTATTCCAAAATACGGAAAATTCCCATATCCAAAATACCTCTGGTCCCAAGCATTTTGGATAAGGGAGACTCAACCTGTATTAACATTACTACTTCAGAACAAGATCCGCAATAGTCACACTATTGATTTTCGTAGTACCGATAAATATATGTACATTTACTTATATTGTATTGTTGAAATTCGGCCACAGCTCAGGCAAGTTCCCTGTACTATGTATTTTATTCTGTAAGTGATTGTGTACCAAATGACCCAAAGAACCAAAATAGTTTCTTTATTATTTTGCAGAGTGTCACCTGCACCAGTTGTAATTTTTCCTCCTTTAGGGGTCTATTTACTAAGCCTTGGATGGAGATAAAGTCACTGGAGATAAAGTACCAGCCAATCAGCTTCTAACTGTCATTTTTGAAACACAGCATGTGGCATAGCAGTTAGGAGCTGATTGGCTGGTATTTTATCTCCAGCATCTTTATCTCCATCCAAGGCTTAGTAAATAGACCCCATAGACATCAATATTTTACTGGCTCATGGTTATACCTAAAGCGTATGGGAAGCTTCAGAGTGAGTGAGTGGAAGCACCTGGGTTTCCGACCCGTACAGATATACACAAGGGGACTGTAGTGTTCAACCCACCTCTATATGAGGCAAAACTCGTCCAACCTGTTATTTGGCAGTTAGTAATTGTAAGTGGGCAAGGTTGAATGACCTTTAGTCTATGCAATCATCAGAATCTTTAGAGCAGCACAGATTATTTCAGGATAGAAATGGGAGACAGTGACCTGCTTACTTGTGTAATTATGTTGGTGTGGCAGGGTTGCTCGGACACGGGCAGTGTCATTCTGAGAGGAGACTAAGTAAATCTGAGAGCCACAGACTATACTGTAGATAGTAGGAGTAGTATACCTCTAGCACAGAGGAGAGGCGCGAGGCGCCTACAAAACTGATACAAGGAAAATGTGCAGCTAAAGTTGTGGGATTTATTCATTATATTCGCTCACTGTTGAGAAAACCAAATATACTGGGGATGATTTAATTGGGGGGGAGACGTACAAATGATGCCTGCAAAGTGCCCTTGTAATGCCAGCAGTGGCTCCCTGCATCACTTCTAAATTGCGCATTTTATTTTACAATCCATTTTCTCTAACGTCCTAAGTGGATGCTGGGGACTCCGTAAGGACCATGGGGATTAGCGGCTCCGCAGGAGACTGGGCACAACTAAAGAAAGCTTTAGGACTACCTGGTGTGCACTGGCTCCTCCCACTAAGACCCTCCTCCAGACCTCAGTTAGATTCTTGTGCCCGGCTGAGCTGGATGCACACTAGGGGCTCTCCTGAGCTCCTAGAAAGAAAGTATATTTAGTTTTTTTATTTTACAGTGAGATCTGCTGGCAACAGACTCACTGCAGCGAGGGACTAAGGGGAGAAGAAGCGAACCTACCTAACAGGTGGTAGTTTGGGCTTCTTAGGCTACTGGACACCATTAGCTCCAGAGGGATCGACCGCAGGACCCGACCTTGGTGTTCGTTCCCGGAGCCGCGCCGCCATCCCCCTTACAGAGCCAGAAGCATGAAGAGTCCGGAAAATCGGCGGCAGAAGACTTCGGTCTTCACCAAGGTAGCGCACAGCACTGCAGCTGTGCGCCATTGCTCCTCATGTACACCTCACACTCCGGTCACTGATGGGTGCAGGGCGCTGGGGGGGGGGGGCGCCCTGAGTGCAATATAAGACACCTTGGCTGGCAAATCATCACAGTATATAGTCCCAGGGCTATATATGTGATAAATTACCCCTGCCAGAATCCATAAAAAAGCGGGAGAAAGTCAGCCGAAAAAGGGGCGGGGCTTCTCCCTCAGCACACTGGCGCCATTTTCTCTTCACAGTGCAGCTGGAAGACAGCTCCCCAGGCTCTCCCCTGTAGTTTTCAGGCTAAAAGGGTTAAAAAGAGAGGGGTGGCACTAAATTTAGGCGCAATATATGTATACAAGCAGCTATTTGGGGAAAAATCACTCAGTTATAGTGTTAATCCCTGCATTATATAGCGCTCTGGTGTGTGCTGGCATACTCTCTCTCGGTCTCCCCAAAGGACTTTGTGGGGTCCTGTCCTCAGTCAGAGCATTCCCTGTGTGTGTGCGGTGTGTCGGTACGGCTGTGTCGACATGTTGGATGAGGAAGGTTACGTGGAGGCGGAGCAGAGGCCGATAAATGGGATGTCGCCCCCTGTGGGGTCGACACCAGAGTGGATGGATAGGTGGAAGGTATTAACCGACAGTGTCAACTCCTTACATAAAAGGCTGGATGACGTAACAGCTGTGGGACAGCCGGCTTCTCAGCCCGCGCCTGCCCTGGCGTCTCAAAGGCCATTAGGGGCTCAAAAAACGCCCGTTACCTCAGATGGCAGACACAGATGTCGACACGGAGTATGACTCCAGTGTCGACGAGGTTGAGACATATACACAATCCACTAGGAACATCCGTTACATGATCTCGGCAATGAAAAATGTGTTACGCATTTTCTGACATGAACCCAAGTACCACATAAAAGGGGTTTTATTTTTGGGGAGAAAAAGCAGCCAGTGTTTTGTTCCCCCATGAGATGAATGCATGAAGTGTGTAAAGAAGCGTGGTTCCCCCGATAAGAAACTGGTAATTTCTAAAAAGTTACTGATGGCGTACCCTTTCCCGCCAGAGGATAGGTCACGTTGGGAGATATCCCTTAGGGTGGATAAGGCGCTCACACGTTTGTCAAAAGGTGGCACTGCCGTCTTAGGATACGGCCACCTTGAAGGAACCTGCTGATAAAAAGCAGGAGGCTATCCTGAAGTCTGTATTTACACACTCAGGTTATATACTGAAACCTGCAATTGCCTCAGCATAAATAGTGCTGCTGCAGCGTGGTCTGATACCCTGTCAGATAATATTAATACGCTAAGACAGGGATAATATTTTGCTAACATTGAGCATATTTAAGACGTTGTCTTATATATAAAGGATGCACAGAGGGATATTTGCCGGCTGGCATTCAGAATTAATGCAATGTCCATTCTGCCAGGAGGGTATTAGAAACCCGGCAGTGGACAGGTGATGCTGCCTTTAAAAGGCACATGGAGATTCTGCCTTATAAGGGTAAGGAATTGTTTGGGGATGGTCTCTGGAACCTCGTATCCACAGCAACAGCTGGGAAGAAAAATTTTTACCTCAGGTTTCCTCACAAAAGCCTAAGAAAGCACCGTATTTTCAGGTACAGTCCTTTCGGCTTCAGAAAAGCAAGCGGGTCAAAGGCGCTTCCTTTCTGCACAAAGACAAGGGAAGAAGGAAAAAGCTGCACCAGTCAGCCAGTTCCCAGGATAAAATATCTTCCCTCACTTCCTCTGAGTCCACCGCATGACGCTGGGGCTCCACAGGTGGAGACAGGTGCGGTGGGGGCGCGTCTCGGGAACTGCAGGGACCAGTGGGCTTGCCCACAGGTGGATCCCTAGGTTCTGCAAGTAGTATCACAGGGATACAGGCTGGAGTTCGAGGCGACTCCCCCTCGCCGTTGCCTCACATCAGCCTTGCCTGCTGCCCTCTGAGAAAGGTAGTACTGGCGGCAATTCACAAGCTGTACTTCCAGCAGGTGAAATCAAGGTACCCCTACTTCAACAAGGCCGGGGTTACTATTCCAAAATGTTATGGTACCGAAACCAGACGGTTCGGTGAGACCCATTCTAAAATTGAAATCCTTGAAAAATTATATACGAAGGTTCAAGTTCAAAATGGAATCGCTCAGGGCGATTATTGCAAGCCTGGAAAATTTCAGGGTATCATTGGACATCAAGGATGCTTACCTGCATGTCCCTATTTACCCTCTTCACCAGGTGTACCTCAAAATTGTGGTACAGGATTGTCATTACCAATTCCAGACGTTGCCGTTGGTCTGTTCCCTGCACCGAGGGTATTTACCAAGGTAATGGCCGAAGTACTTATCCCGTACTTGGACGATCTCCTTATAAAGGCGAGGTCCAGGGAGCAGTTGTTCGTCTGAGTAGCACTATCTCGGGAAGTGCTACAACAGCACGGCTGGATTCTGAATATTCCAAAGTCGCAGCTGGTTCCTACGACGCGTCTACTGTTCCTGGGTATGGTTCTGGACACAGAACAGGATAAAAAGGGTTTCTCCCGGAGGAGAAGTCCAAGGGGTTGGCGTCTCTAGACGGAGACCTCCTAATACAAATACAGGTGTCGGTGCATCAATGCACGCGAGCCTTGGGAAAGATGGTAGCTTCTTACGAAGAATTTCCATTCGCCAGGTCCCATGCAAGGATCTTCCAGCGGGATCTGTTGGACAAGTGGTCCGGGTCGCATTCTCGGATGCATCGGCGGATAACCCTGTCTCCAAGGGCCAGGGTGTCGCTGTGGTGGTGACTGCAGAGTGCTCATCTTCTAGGGGGCCGCAGGTTCAGCATACAGGACTGGGTCCTGGTGACCACGGATGCCAGCCTTCAAGGCTGGGGGGCAGTCACACAGGGAAGAAACTTCCAAGGCATATGGAAAAGTCAGGAGACTTCGCTACACATAAATGTTCTGGAACTATGGGCCATTTACAATGCCCTAAGTCAGGCTAGACCCTGCTTCAACACCGGCCGGTTCTGATCCAGTCAGACAACATCACGGCGGTCGCTCATGTAAACCGACAGGGCGGCACAAGAAGCAGGAGGGCGATGGCAGAAGCCACAAGGATTCTCCGATGGGTGGAAAATCATGTGTTATGCATATAAGTGCATTCCCGGAGTGGACAACTGAGAAGCAGACTTTCTCAGCAGACAACCTCCACCCGGGAGAGTGGGGACTTCATCCAGAAGTCTTCCAAATGATTGTACACCGTTGGGAAAGGCCACAGGTGGACAGGATGGCGTCCCGCCTCAACAAAAAGCTACAAAGATATTGCGCCAGGTCAAGGGACCCTCAGGCGATAGCTGTGGACGCTTTGGTAACACCGTGGGTGTACCAGTCGGTGTATGTGTTCCCTTCTCTGCCTCTCATACCCAGGGTAATGAGAATAATATGAAGGAGAGGAGTAAGAACTATACTCATTGTTCCGGGTGGCCAAGAAGAGCTTGGTACCCAGAACTCCAAGAAATGATCTCAGAGGACCCATGGCCTCTGCCGCTCAGACAGGACCTGCTGCAGCAGGGGGCCTGTCTGTTCCAAGACGTACCGCGGCTGCGTTTGACGGCATGACGGTTGAACGCCGGATCCTGAAGGAAAAGGGCATTCCGGAGGAAGTTATCCCTACGCTATTTAAAGCTAGGAAAGAAGTGAACGCAAACCATTATCACAGCATATGGCGGAAATATGTTGCGTGCTGTGAGGCCAGTAAGGCCCCAAAGGAGGAATTTCAGCTAGGTCGATTTCTGCACTTCCTACAAGTCAGTGGTGACTATGGGCCTAAAATTGGGTTCCATTAAGGTCCAGATTTCGGCTCTATCGATTTTCTTCCAAAATAGAACTGGCTTCACTGCCTGAAGTTCAGACTTTTGTTAAGGGAGTGCTGCATAGTCAGCCCCCGTTTGTGCCTCCAGTGGCACCGTGGGATCTCAACGTAGTGTTGGATTTCCTGAAGTCGCATTGAGTTGAGCCACTTAAATCCGTGGAGCTACAATACCTCACGTGGAAAGTGGTCATG